>NC_072861.1:696802-1000657 GCF_028858705.1 Grus americana | reverse complement strand
GTGTTTATTACCTTCACTTTATGCTGACAGCATACGTGCCACCCATTTTTTTGTAACCTACCCAGGTCACAGAACAGCTTACAGATCATCTTGGTCAGCTGGGCTAATCCAGCTATAAGCATGCCGCCGACCACCTGAATATCACTGCTTTTTACCAGATAAGCTGCAGAACTCAATGGCTAGCTAAGACAACTGGGATTAAAGTTTGTTGTTTCTGTACTCACTAATGTGACTATGGTGAGAGATGACCCAGGAGTTGGTGGAGGCATTTCTGTCCCTCTGTTGTAGGTAGATAGGGAAGAAAACCTGCCTATGCACTACAGAGGATGGAAATGTTCACAGGTATCCATCAGCGGGTCCCAGTCCTTCTCTTCTGTACCAGCACCTTTGTTGAGTCCAATAGGAGACAGCTCTTGCCCAGAGCCAGCAGGGATGGCTCAGTGGCCAGTGAGGAGCTGCATGACCCAAGAAACATCCCATTTCTGCCTCCATGCCACTTCTTGGATAGATGGGACCGGCACATGGTGTCTGAAACAGAATGACATGCAGCTACCCAAAGCTGCCAGGAAGATCCTCTTGGCATGAAGAGATGCTCTGGTATCATCTGCCTCCATTGTTGCATCCCTACCTGGCTGGAGACATGAACCCATTGCTTCTGGTGCTGCCTTATCCCAAACTTGCTGGTGGGCTCTCTCATGACACCCCACCTGGAGTACTGCGTCCAGCTCTGGGGTCCCCAACACAAGAAGGACATGGAGTTGTTGGAGCCAGTCCAGAGGAGGCCATGAAGATGATCAAAGGGATGGAGCACCTCTCCTTATGAAGATAGACAGAGAGTTGGGGTTGTTCAGCCTGGAGAAGAGAAGGCTCCGGGGAGACCTTAGAGCCCCTTCCAGTCCCTGAAGGGGCTCCAGGAAAGCTGGAGAGGGGCTGGTGACAAGGGCAGGGAGTGACAGGATGAGGGGGAATGGCCTGAAGCTGAAGAAGGGGAGGTGGAGATGAGATCTGAGGAAGAGATTCTTGCCTGTGAGGGTGGTGAGGCCCTGGCACAGGTTGCCCAGAGAAGCTGTGGCTGCCCCTGGCTCCCTGGCAGTGTTCAAGGCCAGGTTGGATGGGGCTTTGGGCAACCTGGGCTAGTGGAGGGTGTCCCTGCCCATGGCAGGGGGTTGGAACTAGATGGGCTTTGAGGTCCCTGCCCACCCAAACCGTTCTGTGATTCTATGATTCTATGGTTTATGTGTGTGACCAATGCTTCAGGTGCAGGAAGACCTGCCTTATGCTTCTCTCTCTCTTTAGCTGAGGCTGGGGGGAGAGTGGCTGATCTGGGACAGATCTACCCTTTCCTTGCTTTGGTCACAAAAAAAGCCAACTGAGAATAAACCTTAAGGAATCTGCTGCCAAGAGAAGTGTGTCAGGTTCGGACATATATGCCAGTGCACTTCTCTGCTGTGTGCTGGGCCAGTGATTTTCCAGTAACTAAATAAACCAGACAGAAATGGCATTTCCCTGATTGTCACTGCCTTGTTTTCTCACTCCTTTCGGGCGCACTTGCCCTGTTTTGTCAGGAACTGCCAAATGTCAGCTGAGAACTGCATCCAAAATGAACTCTGTAGCAGAAGAAGAGCACATCGGGCTGTTGACCAAGGTCCTTCCCTTCAACACACCTGCATTAGCTGACAGGAAAAACAGGGCATCTATCTAAAAATAAAATTATTGAACATTTAGGTGTTGCTGTTTTCATCAGACATTAATGAATGTTTTAAAGCTTCATGCTTCTCAAAGAAAACACAGCAGACCTGGGCGAAGGGAAAGCAGCTGTATTAATGACATAAATGCTTCTAACTGCCGAGTGGCTGTTTGTAGCCTCTGGGCACAGACTGGCCCAGAAACCGTGGGAAGCAGAGGGCAATGGCTGTGGTTACGAATGTGTAAGTGAAGGTAGGGAGGCAGAGAGGGAACGTAAATTGGAGCTGATTTCTCGGTCGGACTTTGCCTGCAGTTGTGCATCTAATGAAGGAGTCCTAGCCTTAAATGGGTCTTGTAGTCCTTCTGGGAGAACCAAACTAACTAAAGGACTGGTTTTCTTACTAAAGTTAGTATGAAGGCTGGACACAGGGGAGCCCGTCCGCACTGCCCAGTCGTAGGATCTGTCCAGGCTATGACCCTGCAAAGAGATGCAATGGGATAGCATCAAATTTCCAGGGTTTAAAGTCTGGAGATATCACCTGCTACCTCAGAAAACCTATGCAAAGTCATGGAAATCTACTCAAAATGGATGGGGATGGAGGAGTAACCTGAAATGACACAGCAAGATGGATGGGGTACACGTCATCAGGTGAGAAAGGGAAGTAGTAGGAAGAATGGCTGCTCCCTGCAGGGTCAGTGCCATGGCAGAGGGCAAGCCAGAGAGATGCAGCAGCAAGAAGTGAGGGACAAGCAGCGTTGTCCAGGAGGCAATGGGTGGAAGGAGCAGCAATGAGGAGAGAAATTAAGCATTGAGTGGGCAAAGGCTGTTGGGACTGCTTGGTCAGGGGCACTCCGTGAGCAGAGTATGAAATGCTGGTCCATTGCACGGTGGTGCGTGCTCCTTCCTTCCCACCCTGCGTTCTGGCCACGGGGAGCTTACGGAGCCCAAGGATTACGGCTGCAGATGGGGAAGGATGTGGTCAAGAGAAGCACAGTAATCTTGGATGAGTTGTCCATCCCCCACACTGGGAGATGGAAACACGGATTCAAGGGAAAATTTACTGGCACAGAACAGTTAAACCACCATGGGGGAGTCTGGATTTCGCGTGTAAGGTAGGGGGGTGAAGGCAGACACAGCTCCACCCCCTCCTACAACGCACCCAGCTGGTGGCAGGGTAGGATGCTGTCATGGCCAGAGGTGCAGGACGCAATCAAGCTTCACCTTTGCAATTCAGCTTTGCAAGCACTTGTGTTCTCAGTTATAACACACTGCTGACTGAGGTGCGAGGAAACGCGGTGGTAGCCCTGGCCTTGGCTGCAGGGTCGCCTGGAAGGAGCAGGAGAGCTGGTGACAGGGACAAGTCCTGTGGTTGGCACTGGGACAGGAGGCCTCCTAAGCCTGACCCAGCCCCCCGAGGGCTGCACCTCACGTTACTGATGGATAGCTCACAATGGATCCTGATGTTTGATCTGCACATTTCACCTGGCATTAATTTCACTCTATCTAGTGTCATTTGATCCACCTTCTAAATCCAAACTTTGATATGCAGTTGCCTAAGAAAAGAAACGGTCCTCACACAGAAGAGCTTAGAAGCTAGAGTTCAAAGCATAAAAACCAGTAAGTCAATATTAGGTCAGCCCCTGGCAATTAGAGGGAAAAATAAAGAGTTAAGTCAGAGCCACATGAAGCTTTATGCATTCAAAAACACCAATAGTGTTTTATTCAGAAAAAATAAACAGCCTCGCTTGGAATGAGATTAACATTCACATGAGATGACACTTGCCACGATTATGTGAACCAGAAACATGCTTTGCCCCAACAGCACAGGAGGACCCTCCTCCTGTATCACCCCTGCAGAGGCAATGGGACTCCCAGCTCCTCCTGCCCAGCCATTCCCATCAACCTGTCTTAAGTTTCTGCTGGTGTTGAGATGATCTTTGGTTCTCCCTTCAATTAGTTTATTATTTTCTGGTTTAGCTTCTCTATCAGTCCATATTTAAACTAAACCCTGTAAATTTTTTTTTTTGAGCTTTACGTTTTTCCCTAGGAGACTTTCTAGACTTCAGCCAGATGGGGCCTCTCTTCTTTCGCTTGGCTCTACTCACTGTGAGGAGAATAAAAGCCTCCTCTGTTCTCTTCGGACAGCTTTCCGGCACTTGTAAGATGGTTTATCTGGAAGGAGCACTTCATATTCTTCCATGCTGTAACAGACACTGTAGACAGAGATGCAAGTACCTTCACTGATGGAGAACTGAAACTTAGAAAATGCTCTCCTCCGTCCCTCTTTTAGACCAAGACAGAAGACAGAGCTTGGCCACCCTCTCTGCCCCACCATCCTTGACCTCTCAAGAAGTTTTTGATCTCCAGGTTCTTTCTTTCACAGCACTACAACAGCCAGAAAGGACCTCCAGCTGTCTCTGGTCCAGCACCCCGACAGCTTGGATCAGTTCATCAGCACCTTCTTCAGTCAGGGGTGAACTGTCTCCAAGGATGGAGATCCCACACCTCATTGGGGTCATTGGTCCTTGCTGAGCAATCATCTGGAGCTATGCTGAAACCTTTATCAAACAAGTATCAGAGAAGCAGGCAGGGAGGGGACTGCACCCACTCAGGTGGTCCTTTGGGCCCTGCTCACCTCTGGCTCTCTCTGGACAGCTGGTTCTCCATGAAAGGTTGTGCTTGAGGTCACCCACAGTGAATGCACAGAGACAGGCACTTAGAAATAAAATTTGTACTAATAATGACTTTTTGGAGGTTCTTCCTCCTCCATCTTGGTCTTTTCCATCTCCCACATGCAGGAAATTCTACATCTGAGAGAAACTCAGGATTGCACAGGACTGAACAGACTCCAATGCCCCTGTGTACCATGCCAGAAGGGGCATGTGGAAACGTAGCTACCTGGTGGCTGCAGCTGATGGAAAATCAGCCTTCGTTGTAAACACACACTTGATGGAACATCTGACGTTCCTTTTCCTGGTGTCCTGGTTTCAGCTGGGATAGATTTAATTTTCTTCCTAGCAGCTGGTACAGTGCTGGGTTTTGGATTTAGGATGAGAATAATGTTGACAACACACTGATGTTTTAGTTGTTGCCAAGCAGTCAAGGGCTTTTCAGCTTCTCATACTGGCCTGCCAATGAGAAGGCAGGGGTGCCCAAGAAGCTGGGAGGGGACACAGCCAGGGCAGCTGACCCAAACTGACCAAAGGGATATTCCGTACCGTATGATGTCATGCTCCGTATATAACGGGGGGTTGGCCAGGAGGCGGTGTGGCTCAGGAACTAGCTGAGCATCTGCTCTGGGTGGTAAGAAATGGTGCTGTGCATCACTTGTTTTTTATATTCTTTTATCATTATTATTACTTCCTTTTCTGTCCTATTAACCTGTCTTTATCTCAACCCACGAGTTTTCTCCCCCCCCTTTTTTTTTTTCCCCGATTCTCTCCCCCATCCCACTGTGGTTGGGGACTGAGCAAACGGCTGAGTGGTGCTTAGCTGCCAGCTGGGGTTAAACCACACCACCTGGCAAGCAACTGTCTTGCCCCAAGTATAAATACATTCTTTAGAAATAATATAAATGCATAACTTAAAACCTGCTTTGACACAGGCAGGACTCACAAGGAAAGAAAAGCACATTGTGACCCCAGGGGAGAGCTTATACATTCACAGAGTTTTATCTGGGTCCTTTGTTCAAGCCTTGTGTCCCTTGCAGAAGAGCGATGAGAGTCAGCAGTTGTCGTTGCGTTGTGAGGTTGTGCCGCTGCCGTAGGTCTGTAGTGTTTATGGGTTTCTTAACACCTTTAATGCTGTAACGTTTGCTTTCAGGCAAAGCCTAATTCGCAAAAAACATCAGCCAGTATCCTTGACTTTAAGTGATATTGGGTTTTGTCTGGAAATGTTATGACTTGTCGGGTGGCCCCAGCCTCCGCCAGACACGACAACGACTCCTTGCTGATCCTGGCTGCTCCCGCGGGACGAGAGTTATTTCCAGTGGGCTTTAGGCCCCGCACGCCGTAGGGTGCGGATGGGAGAACCCTTTCCAAAAAAGCAGCCTTGGCCTCATTTGGACAGGGTGCTCGTCGAGGCTGGAAAGCAACTGACGGATTCTGACGTACTTAGCACTCAAATAACTGTTGCCTCTATTAAAACCAGCAGTTCCCAAGGCTGGGCACGCCAGCCCACGGGGGTCAGGGGTAGTCCTGCCCCGGGCCAGCCCGGAGCAGCGCTGAGCATAGCTCGCTCAGGTCACTCTCGTCGTTCTCCTCCGGCTCGCTGCTGGAGTGGGAGGGGATGCTGCTGGGCAAGCTGTGGCCAGAGCCTGTCCTCAGAGATGCTTGCCCCTTCGGGTCCGTGCTCAGCGCCGACGCATCCTGCAGGCACGTGCTGCCTGTGCAGGCAGGAGTTCTCTGGTAGTTTGGCTGGGAGTAATTCCTCTGGCTGAAAAACTGCCCTAGCAGAGATTTCTGGAGGGTTGTCTGCAGGCTTTCGCAAGTCCTCTGCTTGGTGCTCAGCTGGGTGTAATGCAAATCCAACTGCAGGACCACGTCCGTCTGGAAGGGGAGAGCAAAGGACGCAAAGTGAATTGGAGACTAAGACTTGAAACGGAGCTTTTTTGCTGTTGCCGCTGTCAACAAACATGACAGACTTGGCTGGCTGTTCTGCAGGCTCACAGCCCCATGCTGTGGCGTGATGGAGCAATGCTGCTGCCAGAGAAAATGACCTGTTACATACGCTCATGGCATTTGTGGGCCTGAGCCACAGTTTCTTCATATCAGGACTTCTCCTGACATCAGGCCACCTCACTGGAGGCCTCACCAGCCCGGTCAGGGCACTGTCACCGACAGCATCACCCCCAGGATGCTGGCACAGGGGAGCAGGAGGGGACAGGGACTGCACCCAGGCAAGCTGCACCCACGCGAGGAACACCATGACATCCGTCCTGGCCGCGGCACAGGACTGCTGCATTTGCGAGAGGAAAGCATGCAAGGGAAGGAATATGAACCCCTTAAATAAAAAATACATCGCACAGTAAAAGCCAACAGTTTTACCACAGGGGCCTATTCGCAGTCTAGCACTATTCTGGATTTTTTTTATAAAAGATGGTGAAGAAATCAGAAAATAACCATATTCATGGCAGCCAAATCCCTGAACGTGAATCCCTAGCATGGGGCTGTGCCTGAGACGCCTGGCTGTACGAAGCAGGGAGATGTATAATGGAGCAAGAAGATGATTTTGGCAGGCAGTGCAGGGTCCAGGTCTCACGTCTGCACTTAAAAGCAATGCTGCATGCTTGGAAAGGGTTCAGAAAAGAGCTCCAGAATCAATCAAGGACTGAAAGAGCTGCCATATGCCTGGGCACGTCATGCACTCAGCAAATGGAGCTCACTGTGGGCAGATCCAGGCAGCAGCTTGAGAGCAACGTTTGGTGTGAGCCTGCGTGGAGCAGAGCAGAGAAGCAGCTGGCAAGATCCACTGGCAGGGTGTTAGAGGGAAAAAAAAATCAAATGAGAACCAAGGTGCACACTGCTATTTGGGGAGAGGTAATCTGCTGGGGAGAGATAAAAGCAGAGACAAGCAAGGGGACTAGCAATTTTGCCTCTCTTGCGGTCTTTAAATAGTTTGAGAGTCTTCTGAAGTGTGCCAAAGAGGCACAGCCTGGATCAGGCTTGGTAGCGTCACCCTGATGGCAGGGGATGAAGCCTCCCGCTGCCTGAGATCCTGGCCAGCCCGGGAGCCCATCTCTCAGGTAAGCACAGAGACTAGTGAGACATCCTTCAGCTGAAATATTTGGGCTAGTCTCATCTCCCCCAGGCTGACACAGGCGAAGAACAGCCTCCCTGGCCTGGCAGCATGGAAGGACAGAGCGAACCAAGAGAAAGACGCTGGCTTTTGTGCCTTGGAGATCAACAAGCTGCTCTAACATCGATCTGGATGTTACCCTGACACATGTGTTGTCCGCATGGAGTCACAAGACACACAGAAGGGCACATCCAGCTCAAGCCAGCGGGGGGTGGGGAGTGCCAGTTACGTGAGGCTGCAGGAGAACCGTGGAGATTTGCACCCAACAGTTCTCTACCTGAATTTTCTGCAGTCCGCAGAGCTGGAAGACGCAGTCCAGCTCCTCCCGCTTGTACACAGAAGTAAGCAGAGACTCCACTTGGTCCAGGCAGCTCTCCTTCAGAACGGCCACATCGTCCATCTCCTGGGTCAGGAAAACAACAGGAAAAGCAAAGAAATTTCAGTATCAGCCCAGGCATGGATGTGCAGCTGCCCACCAGACGGGCTGCTTCTGCACACAGCAGTGCCCTGTGCCCTAGACAAATTGGCTGGTGGAAATGCTGCGTACCCTAATGGAAGTACTACAGAGCGCAAGCAACAGAAATACACAGATTTTACACACCCGCCTTGTGC
The DNA here is from genome assembly GCF_028858705.1 of Grus americana. NCBI lineage: Eukaryota > Metazoa > Chordata > Aves > Gruiformes > Gruidae > Grus > Grus americana. The sequence continues at coordinate 992,562 of NC_072861.1, read as the reverse complement.
ATATCAATGGGAAGACCTAGCTGAACATCCCCTGAGGGCGACTACCAGGAAAACTGTGGTGTAATGGGACTTCCAGCAGTGTAGATAGCAGCAACACCTGGTTTCACAACCACCTATAGGATAAGCGGTGTGTCAAGGAGAGAGCAAGTTTTCCAAGGGCATGGCTGGAGGAAGCTCTGAGTCGTGCCCCCCACCATCTCAAGAACTGTTAATTCTTGCTCAATTACACAAACATCCAAAATGGCTCCATCTCTACGAGATCCTCTTCAGTAACAGTCTTATCTTGGAGTTGCAACACGTGCCTTATGAAATAGCATCTTGCTTTGGATTTGAGCCCTCTAGGATAGGTGACAGTCCAGAGCCCACCAGCCCCTTCCATGCAAAGATGCTTCCCTCTGCCAGCTGGCTCCGGCGGCTACCGTGGCCCGTCCTGCCGACCTGCCTTGGCCAACGCTAGAATGTGCTGGCCTGGCTTTGGCCACAGGAGTGGAGCAGCCCAGGTGGGCTCACCGCAGCCACACATAAAGCTGGTGGCACATAAGGAGGGTCTGACCCTTGCAAAACTTTCTCGTCGTTGGCAGGAGAAGTTGCACTGGGTGATAGAGGCGGCTGTTAGGACACTGCAGGGAGGCAGAGGTTAGAGAAGCCCTGGGAGCTCTTGCTAGCCTTTACAGACCTTCCCTGAACTGCTGCCTACAAACGGCCAAAGCAATTCATTTCTGGCCAGAATATGGGGGTAGAAGCTAAAATGTTGGATCCCAAATGCTGGCTGGAATCTGCAGGCATCAGGGTCACCCCCGCTTGCAAGGCTGACAGAACAGGAGTGAACACCATCGCTGGTCCAGTAGTTCCACTGGAGGCAGGCTGAAGAAATACCATTTATCCTCTGCACAAAGCAAAGCCAAATCCCGTCTCTGCACTTGGCAACTCATTACTGGAAAGATAAACTGGAGGGAGCGCAGGGAAGATTAGGGCAGTGCATGGAGCCGGCAGAAAGGGAGATGGGTGTGCCAACAAGGGGAGGACAGAGCTCACAGGGGGATGGAGCAGCTCTCCTGCTCAGGGACCCTTGTCCTTGTTCCTTCCACCAGCCTGAACTGTGCCTGAAACAGGAGATGGGCTGCAACACAGAGCACCTTCTGCGAATGAACACTGCCCTGTCCTGCCCTCTCCTTCCCTGGCTCATCGCATTGGGTACCTGCTCCCAGCTACCCTGATGCCATCACTGCTACGCTGAGCCCAGCAGCCAGGTTAAACTAAACCTGGAGACCAAAGAGAGAGACATCGCGCAGATCAGCCTGGATGCCAACTAACACAGGGCTTTGGCGGGAGGACAGCAAAAAGGAGAGGAGCGTCGCTACTGCGTCCAGCCAGCTCCATCCTCCAGCACGTGCTGAAGGACAGGACGTGTATGTCGCCAGCCCTGCCCAGGGTGAGCCCACCCCGCCCGCCTCCTGTGATGGGAAAGTCAGCGACTTTCTGAGCCAAAGGTGGCGTCTGTGCTTTCAATAGCCTGTATGGACTCTTACGAAGGTGTCAAAGTTATTTTTGAACCCTGCTAGACTTGTAATACCCGTGACATCCCAATCACTAGGAGGAAAATGGTCCACGGCCAGAAGTCCTCCTCATAGTCACCCCACCACTAGTCCTCTCTCTTCCCCATATCTGATGATGCCGCACTCTCCTCCAACCTTCTCCGTAATCACCTCGTTGCTGTTTCCACACCTCTCCTTTGACTTGTGCAGTCCTGCCTTCCCCTGGAGCATCCCTACTCCTGTGGCCTCTCCAGGAGTGGCTGCTCCAGGGATCCATCAGCCTGCGGGAGCTGGGGTTGGGCCACCCTCCCTTTTGTCTCCTTGCAGGCACGGATGTGCTCCGGATCAGATGACCTCTAAGTGCTTTTGCAATTGTGTTAGCAGCCTTTGCAGACACCGTGAATCTTCAGCGATTAACATTGTGGTTGGGTTTATGCTAGCAGGGCAGGGATGCTCCGAGCTCTGCTAATGCACTGGACTCTTCTCCCAAACATCTGTTTGTTGCTCGGCAATTTTGAGCCCCTGAGGTTGGGCCACCCTTTTTTTCTGCCTAAGAAACCGGTGTACTACAGATGTGACTGGCACAAGTATACCAATATTCCATCACAAGTTAAACCACAGCTCATGAAAAGCCAAGCAGCATCGGGAAGTTTGGATGGGGTGAACCACACAGCCTCCCCGAGTGGGATGAAGCCAGTCCCAAGCATGGAACATCCAAAATATGTGCCATTTCTTTCTGGCACAGGCCTGGGAGCATCCTGTAGGGAAGGAGAAAGTGCTCAGCACTGGGGGGAAATGCCCAAAGTCCCTTCAGCACCCACGCAGGGAGGATCGCCCAGCAACCCAAGAGATTAACTCATTAAATGACTGCATCATTAAATGATTTTGGATTCAACAGGCAGCCACGTCACCTGCTTCTGCATGTGAGGTTGATCCTGTGCCCTGTTCCTGAGGTTAGAGCCCTCACCAACGGGGATATGGACCCTACAGGAGAAGGGACCACAGGCATCACGTGGCCCAGAACACAGATTTGGTGACGCACATCATGCCTGACAGATGCACGTCCAGATGCTCTAAGGGATCCACATGGGTGGTGATTCTGCAACACTCTCAGGCAAAACACCTCCCAGACATTCACTCTTTCTACCATGAAAATGTCATATCCACCCTGGATCTTCCTTACTGCAATTCAAACCATCACTTCCTTCCATGCTGGAAACAATTTTTATGTATTTGAAGGCCCCTATCCACCAATTTTTCCTTTTCTTGCCTAAACCACAATTCTCTTGTTCCTTCCTTTTATTACTTTGGATGCGCTTTAGTTGGCACACTTTTTCCCGTGAAGCATAGACTTACAGCTGGACCCAGTGCTCCAGCCTCAGCCACAGTGAGGAGAGCCAGAGAGGATCTCACACAAATCTCGGAGCTCTTGTTGACAACCTTGGCACAGTTTCTGCCCTGCTTTTGCTGCACTAGCTATTGTGGACTTTGACCAGAACTGGTATGCCAGTTGTTCCCCATCCCATGCTTACACTACTGCTTACCCCTGCCCACATGCAGGAACTTGCATCTCCTCCTAATTCAGCCCCAGACCATTTGTCATCTTTGCTGCGAGGGCACATTGCTGGCTCATGGTCAACCTGGTGTCCACCAGGACCCTGAGGGCCTTTTCTGCCAAGTTGACTACCAGCCTGTTAACCACCAGCTGTACCAGTATGTGGGGTGACTCCTTCTCAGGTGCAGGACTTTGCACTTCCCCTTGCTGAACTTCGTAAGGTCCTGTTGGCCCATTTCTCCAGCCTGTCCAGGTCCCACTGGATGTCAGCATGACCCTCTGTTGTATCAGCCACTCTTCCCAGTTTTGTGTCAGCAGCAAACTTGCTGAGGGTGCACTCTCCCCATTATCCGGATCATTAATGAAGATGTTAGACAGCATTGGTCCCAATACTGATGCATGGGGGTCCCCATTAGTGGCCTCCAGCTGGACTTCATGCTGTTGATCACAACCTTTTGAGCTGGGCAGTTCAGCCAGTTTTTCAATCCACTCCACCATCTACTTATCTAGTCTGTTATCTCATCAGCTTGTCTACGAGGATGTTACAGGAGAGAGTGTCAAAAGCCTTGCTAAATCGAGATAAACAATACCCCTCATCCACTGAGTTAGTCACTTTGAGGCAGAAGGCTATCAGGTTATCAGGCATGGCTTCCCCTTTGTAACCTATGCTGACTGCTCCCAGTGATCTTCTTGTTCTTGTTGTGTTTGGAAATGGCTTCAGGGATTATTGGCTCCATCACCTTCCCAGGGATCAAGGCGAGGTTGACCAGCCTGTAGCTCCCCAGATCTTTGCTCTTGCCTTTCTGGAAGGCAGGAGTGACACTGGCTTTCTTCCAGGCCTCAGGAAGACCTCCATGAGCTGACGGAGAGAGGCCTCGCTGTCTCATCGCCAGCTCCCTCAGCACTCGTGGGTGCACTCCATCAGGTCCCATGGATTTGTGAATGTCCAGTTTGTTTAAGTGCTCCCTGACCTGGTCCTCCTCCACGGGGTCAAGGTCTTCCTTGCTCCAGACCTCTCCCCTGGTCTCAGGGGTCTGGGAATCCTGAAGGCTGGTCTGACCAGTAAAGACAAGGCGAAGAAGGCATCGAGTACCTCGGCCTTTTCCATGCCCTGCGTCACCACAGACCCTGCCCCATTTAGCAGTGGGTCCATATTTCCTCTTGCTTTCCCTTTGCTGCTGATATACTCGTAGAAGCCCTTCTTGTTGCCACCAGATTCAGTTCCAGATGGGCTTTGGCTTTCCTAACCCCATCCCTATGTGCTTGAGCCACGTCTCTATAGTCCTCCTATGTCACCTGCCCTTGCTTCCACCTCTTGCACACCCCCTTTTCATGCGTGAGCTCCGTTAGGAGCCCCCGGCACGTCCCTGTAGCCCTCCTGCTGCCTTTGCTTGACTCCCTGTTCATCAGGATCCTTGAAAATCCACCAGCTCTTGTCTCTCCAGGGCCATGTCCCACAGGAACACAGCTGTCCAGCCTGGTGACCTTCAAGACATTCACCTGGGTAAGGAGCGACCTAATCTTCAGGGATCAATTAAAGCCCTGACACATGAGATTCAAAGCCCCTCGACTGACAGCAACTCATTAACCACAAGTATCTGCACTGCGCTAAATTCCCAGCCTCGATAGCCTCCTGCCCCAGTGACTTCCACAATCTAATTACAGTGCACGCAGGCAAGTATTTCCTTCCATTAGTCTCCTTTGTCGTTTCTGGCTGTGTAGGAGTCAGGAAATGGAGAAAAGGATTTTCTAAATTAATTTTTTTAGCCCATTCATCATTATTTATAAACATTTCCCCATGGTGGGATGCATTTTTTAATGAAGATGATACCCAGGAATTGGCAAAGCTAGAGTTTTGGCTGGCCCAGAGTTTCAGGTATTCTAAATAAATTGGAGACAGAGTGACTGGAGGGGGCATTAGGTCAAATAGCTCATCAAGTGACTTGAAAACAAGGAGATCTAACATAAATGTTTAAAAAAAATAAGCATTTAAACAGCACAGAGCAAAAAAAAGGGAATATCTTAGCTCTCAGCATCATTCCTTTCTACACATGTCCTTGAGCAGCCTCTCTGAAGACAGTGCTTGTCAAGTAAAAATGCAAGCCTAGCAAGACATGGGAGAGAACACCACCACTGGACAACTAAAGAAAATGGATCAATGTTAAAAAAATCCCATCATAATTATCTCTAGCAAGCCCTACAGCAAGCCCAGGTTCTCTGCTTAAGTCACTTTGATAAGCAGAATGTGGCAAATGGTGGGAAAACTACCATTTCCTCAACCAAAGGGCTCCTTGGGTTCATTCCCCAGGGCTTACAACATGCATCTCACATCAAGCCTGGTTTTGCTGGCCCTCAGCCATCCAGCTCCTGCATCTCAGCAATGCAACTGTGCCTCAGCTGGTCCCCCGGCTCCCCTCAGCATCCCCGAGGAGGGCTGGCACGATGAGGACGCAGCCAGCATCCTCAGATCCCAAGAGGCTCCAGATCCCGAGAGGAGCCAGGTGCCCTCCCGCAGACACCCGTGCATCTCTCTGTGGTCCCGCAGGCGAGAGCGGGTTGCCCCGCTGTGGATGGCTAAGGTGGGGCAGATGAACAGCAATCTGGTGGCAGGACGTGCTGCCACGTCAGCAGACGCCACTGGAGGTCAGTGTGAGCTAGCACCGCTGCGGAGCAGGACACAGATGGGGATCCTACCACCCCGGCTCTACTGGGGTCCCTTTTTGGTCTCCCCAATCCCTCCTGAACCAGCTCCCGGCGCAGGAGCGAGCAGCTGGGTCCCCCTTTCCCCACAATCGCTGATGTGGGGTGGGTGCACACAAACACATGCAGACACACACATGATTTTCATGCGTGGTTAGGGAGCTCACGAGGGGAAACGATGCTCCGGCTTGGTAACGGGCAGGATCAGGCTCCAAACCTCCCGCTGGACGCACCACTCTGCACCAATGGCCACAACGTACTTAGGGGCAGCATCCCTCCGTGAGCAACAAGGGCCGAAAAATCCACCACAGTTCGCGTTACGCTTCAGCAAAAGGACTACAGAAAATGAGGAAGATGGTTAGCAAAAAGGAGCAGCAAATTAAATCCTTACAGGTGGCAAGGAGACCACCAGAAAAGACCACGCTGGGCACACGGTCTGTTAGGAAAGGTGTGAGAAAGGGTGCAAGGAAGCTGGTATGGCTCAACCGGGAAGGATACAGGAGAATATATTGTTGCATTAAGATATATTAGCACAGCGGGCTAAGGCAGCATCATTCAAAAAGCCAGATCTGGTTCCAAACACAGAAAACAGAAAAACTCTTCATCTCAATCAGATTAAATGCAATAATTTAATCAGGCAGGCCAGAAATCAATCTGAGGAGTAACCAGTTAAAGGCATCAAAACTGGCACCAAATCTATTTTGTGATGCATTAGGAACAAGGCAGGCAGCCTGATACATGGAAGGAACACTCAAAGAGCTGTTTGCAGAGAGGGCTATTTGCATCAGAGGTAGCAGAGAAGGGGATCCCTTTCCACATGGGTTCAGCCTTTTCCAGCCCTTGGGACCCCTCGCGCTCACCACAGCCACCTCCCAACTCTGCCCCAGGGAAAGAAGCCCGGTGGGGATTGAGGGGAAGGGGACCAGCACCTCTGCCAGAGGACTCACGGTGGGCCGGCAGAGCTGGAGACGGGCGTCAGCGACGTGGGCCGGGGGGGGTTGCAGCTTGGCGCACACATACATCACGTTGGAGAAGAGCTGGCGGAAGCAGAGCTCCACCTGCACCCCGCAGGGGAAGGTCACCGTTTTGCTCAGCGGCTCTGGAAGGGAAAGCCCAGTGGGGTCAGCACCTGGTGGCCCGCAGCTCCTCGGCGGGTCACACCAACACCCCCCTGCAGACTGGTGTCCCTGTGAGGGGCACAGGGACCACCGGCCCTCTCCTCCTCCCCACCTGGTAGCCCTCCCTGCACCCTGCACAGCTCACCATGGCCGCGTCCCCAGTGCTCGGCAGCTGCTCCTGAGGGGCAGATTGGGTCCGTCAGGGACCGGGCTTCCTTCAGAGTGTGTTTGATCTCCATCACCTGCTTCCCAGTGACCAAGGGATCCTGGCCAATGTCTGGGGGAGAGAGTCCGGAGGCACAAGGGTCACTCCAGGTTCCTTATTCATCATCCTGCCTTTCAGACCCTACGTGAACATCTCTCCGTACCACTGCCCGGTTATTAAAAGCTCGCACGGGTCATGGCCTGCAATTTGGATTTTAGGGAGGGGGATCGGAGGTGCCGATCCTCACTCTCACCCTTGCTGGGATGGCCGGGGTGGCACAGAGCCACTCGGTTTCTGCTGATATCTCTTCTCAACCCTGCTACTGAAGTAAGTGGTTTCTAGCTTGGGTTAAAAGTACTCCTTTACCTTCTAACACATCCTCCAGCATGTGTGTAACCTTCTTCTCCTGCAGAATATGTTTCTTCAGATATTTCATGAAGATCCCAGAGCTGAACTCCCCATCCTGCAACTCATAGGCTTCTGCATCTTCACTCCTGCAAGAGAAAGGACTTGTCCACAAAGCCCTGCGGGTGTCAGGGCTTGACAACTCCACCTACACTCTGTTGGCTGAGTTCGAGTTAGGTCCTTACGCAACGGTGTAAACTGCTTGGTTTTGGCCTGGGAGAGGGTGGGAAGGGCATGGGTCGGGGAAAAGCAGTGGAGGGGGACAAGAGAGGAGAGCACAGCCTCTTTTGCCAGCCTACGTGGGCAACAGCAGTTGAAAACCCAGTGGAACTGGCACTGGAGCAGTAAGTAACGCTCATCTTCATCTCAGGAGGCTACAGGTGACATGCTTGTGGCACGCATGCCTTGGGCATCGGGCTCAGGCATGGAAGGGCAGATTACAGGAGCTGATGCCACCTTCGCACATAACCTGTAAATGACGCACAGGCTGCCACGAGGGATGTCAGGAGGAAGAAAAGAAGCGTCTGAATGGGAAACGCTGGAGATGGAGGGTGAGAGCCAGAGGAAACATGAGCAAAGCTCTCTCAAGCCTCCAAAGGCACCACGCATGAAGGGATGCGAGGAGATATGGCTGTGCCAGCATTTGGTCCTGTGTCACGTGTGTGGGCACGGCAAAGTGCACTTACGTGGCGTAGCCGTAAACGGTGTTGCCCCAGGGCTCCAGCGGCTGTACCTGGGAGAGGGCACACTCCGGGTTGTACCTGGGAGAGGAGACGAAGGCACAAGTCAGTGTCGAGGACACCCACCAGCGTGTGCCCGGAGGGGACAGAGCCTGTGTGCTCCACCAAGTCCATTTCCTGCAGATGGCAATAAGATCAACCCTCACGTCAAATATAACCACCCACGTTACTTAGGCAGCGACGGAGGCTAAAGCTAGGAGTCCTACAAAGAACCCAAACCACGGGAAAATGAGTAGATAGGGCCAGCTTTGACCTATCTGTTCTGGTGAGCTGCTCCCTGCCCCACAAGCGAGCCTGGAGACAGCTGTGGGTGCAACCATGCCTCCTCCCTCCCGAGGCCGGTTTGTCGCAAATCCAGGCAGCAGCACAGGGCAGAGCATGTACGGGCCCACTGCCCCTAAAGAACTCAGAGGTGTGCACATCGTGTGGCTACAGCTCAACCACCTACCCCAGGGGTCTGGGGTGCCCCACGGCTCCCTTCCAGCCCATGCACACGCCTTCTGCCCCAGGACACCAAAGCACGCTATGGCTGACAACACCTCCAGACCTCACCGAGAGATGGGATTGGGACACGCGCCCAGGTCTCGAAGCCCAAAACTGGTCCCAGCACGCTGGGCAACGAGCACAGACCCTGTTATTTTCAAGACCAGGTAGGTCCCGGTTTCCACTGAAAAAGATATCGCGGTTGCACTTAATGGCCAAGCCTTGCCCATCTGACTGCAGCCAGACTGAACAGCGCAGGGACCAGCTGCCTCCAGTTTACACTAGTGACTTGGAGCCGTTCCCAATTGCACAGGGCTAAGGAACAGGCACAGAGGCAGTGTTATTCAGTTATTCAATTCCAGCACAGTTTCCTGGGGCTGAAGCTGGCACGCTAAGGAGAGCAGAAGGGACCGTTGTATCGCCAGCAGCCAGCACATTACCTACTGCTGGTGGCGCAGCCTGGAGATGTTTAATGGCAGCATTCTCCTGGCTTGTCTAAGTTTTCTAAAGATGATCAGAAGAGAAAATGTGGAAAAGGTGATAAGCTTTTAAATACGAACACTGAACAGAGAGGTTTACCTGTGCCTGAGCTACTCCTAAATGAATGTAGAAATCTGGGACTCCAGGTCCGAGGAGAAACGAGACATGGGATCCCAAAATAAACTGAGGTTCCTGAGGCTGTGTACATACAGGTTGATGCAAACCTTTTGTGATGGCACCAGCAGGCATCCACAGCTCCAGCAAGGCTGGAGCTGCACACAGCGGAAACGCTGGCTGTGGTCCCCTGCTCCAGCAGAAGACATGCTTCAGCAGGGGCTTGAATTTCCAGGGGCAAGGGGTAATGGCTTTAAACTAAGAAAGGGTAGGTTTAGATGAGATGTTAGGAAGAAATTCTTCCCTGTGAGGGTGGTGAGGCCCTGGCACAGGTTGCCCAGAGAAGCTGTGGCTGCCCCTGGCTCCCTGGCAGTGTTCAAGGCCAGGTTGGATGGGGCTTTGGGCAACCTGGGCTAGTGGAGGGTGTCCCTGCCCATGGCAGGGGGGTGGAACTAGACGGGCTTTGAGGTCCCTTCCAACCCAAACCAGTCTGGGATTCTACGATTTCCAGATGGTGATTGAACACAGGGAGAGACCTGACAGCAGAGAAGGTGGCAGCGCTTGCTCCTGCTTCAGACCCCCAAAAAATCTCATGCAACCCAGTTCTGATCTGCATGCTGGGTAGGAGATGGCATCCTTCCGTCCTAAGCAGTACATGTTAGAAACCCTCATAAATCAGGGAATTCCTGGAAGAGGCAATCGCATCCACCCACGATCAAGCACAAAAATGTATGAGGCTACACAGAGGCTCCATGTTCCTGGTTCCTCCTCCGCTGAAGCTGAACATCTGCTACCACTTGGCAGAGGAGGACGTGTTTCTCATCACCTTGGCATTTCTGATGCCGACATACGGGGGGTGAGGAGATACTCTGGGTGAGATCCCTCTTAGCACAGACATGGCTCCTCCTGGTTCACGCACGGCTGAGTGAACTGTCGACAGACTCGCAGCATCGGTCCAGCCAAAAGGGCATTGGGAAAGGAGGCCCCAGGAGCTCTGTTTTAAGGAGTGGTGTAAACACAAGCAATTGTGAAATCCAAACTCTTTGCTGAGCTGAAATGGTGCCTTGTCAAGAAAAATGAGCTCAGGAGACAGCTGCTATAGCAGCTCTCCCCTGCAAGCCCGGGGATAACACCTACTGCACTAAGTGCTGCGCTTGCTGTGGGAAAGAGGAGGAAAGAAGTGGGAGATCTTGGGGCAGGAGAGAGAAAAAGAGCCGCGCAACCATGCCTAAACGCCGCAGCAGACCTCACAGTGCATCCTTTTCCCAAAGCGCCATTAAACTCCACTAAACACAGAAACCTCTGGCGATGCCAAGAAAAGAGGCGTCAGCTCAAAAGCCATTTCATAGATCATCGCCATTCGTGTCAGCAATCCCCACGCAGCCTCCACAGCGCCGCGCTGCCCTCGGATGGGCTACCAGCAGCCCGGAGGCACGCTAGCCCATCTCCACCCGTGCGTTCGCAAAAACTACACGCTCCTGCTCGGCTGCAAGCCGTCCCCTGCCTGGTATCGCGGTGGGGAGAGCAGCAAGGCGCTGCCGCGTGTGCTGGGGTGGTTCTCGGCAGCGCGGGGAAGCAACTCGCTCCGCTCTCAGTGGCAGCAGTGAGTGAGAGGGAGGAAGGGGATTGCTTCGCTGCGGGGCGTTCAGGGCGGGTACCAAGGGAAAGCAAGCTCCAGCGATGCTGGCAACTCAAGAGCTGCGGCAGCAAGGTAAGTCCCAGCGCAGCCAGCTTTTAAGCTATCCGAAGCGAGCGTTCCTACCTCTGCAGCTAAAAGGCATGAAAGATTTAACATCTTTCCAGGGGCTGGCAGCTCCTTAAGGGCAGCGGTACCAAAATCCCCATCATCTTTCTGGTTCTTAATGCAGGAACCACAGAAGGAAGAGGGATATTTTTCTGTATTTGGCCTCCAGGTCTTTTCTGACCTGTAAATCTGCCTCAGGAGACCAAAATAAATGAACTAATGACAGCTTCTACTGAAAGAGTCTACCTACCTCTGCTGAAAATGGGCAAGTAATAATTTTCTGCAGCCCACAAGCTGCAGGATGGAGATCTGCAGGCCAAGGGAGGATGACGGGCTTTTCACAGAGGGAAAAAGCTGATCCCTGACCTCAGCAGCAGCCGCCTGGGTCCCACTTCACAACATGACCACTTCAGAAGCCTTTAAGGCCAGTAAGAACCAAGTAGCACAACTTAAAACATTTTCCCCATCATGCTGCACTTTTCTCCCCGAGATGTTAACAAAAACGTAGTCAGGAGAAGAGAGGTGAGCTAAACAGTCCCAGCACATGGGGAAACATGTACTGTGAAAGCCCGAGGTCAGCGAGATGCTGCTACAGCCTGCCAGGGCCGGGTGGCCCAGGACAGGGGGTTGAAACACAGAAAGACAAACCCTGTGCTGAGTTTCAGCCAACGATTTATGCCAGGGCACTGCCAGCCCTCTGCAGGCTTTAGGCGACTTGTCTGTATTTGCCAGGCTTCTTCACCCCGAAAAATCAAGGGAGGGTCTCCAGCCCATTCTCTCCAGCAGATCTCAGGCAGCATCTGATGCTCTCTGCACCTAATACATGACCAACCAGGCTTCCCAGGAGATCCTGCAAGACCTGGTAGCCTTGCTAATTTTATGACGCAGCCCGATAAACTCTGTCAGAGACCTGGGCTCAGCAGCGTAACGGGGGACGTGGCCCCAGCAATCCACGGGAACAGCCCGTGTGGTTGTGCAGAAGCTCGCTGCTGAAGCAGGGGCTGAGGCTGGCAGCCGTTTCCCCCAACCCCTTGAAACACCATTCTCTCCATCCTGGGCGAGGAAGGGGGAAGAGCACAGTACCATTTCCTGCAGGTGTCCAGCAGGATGAGGTTCAGGGCCGTCTGCTGCTGCTGCATCTTCTGGAGGATCCTCTGCACGCTGATGCAGTTCTCAGGGGCGTAGGGTTGTGGAGCGTCAACGGGGACCATGTAGTTCCTCCCCGAATGTTCATACCCGTGACCAGCATAGTAGAATATAGCTGGGAACAGGGAGAGGAGAGGATGAGTCACGATGCGAACCTGCAGGTCTGTAACCAGCTCCCCACGGCCATGTCCCAGCTCCTGTCCTGAAGAGACAGTGGTGCAGGGCAGACCTAGACCAGTAACACCTATGAAACTGGAGCTACATTGACCTCACAATTTTGACTTTTTTCCAGTCTATTTCCTTCAGCAGAGTTGGAAACAGCCCTGAAAGGCTCTCCTGTACTCGTGGTTTCCAGCACCGTTCATCAGGAGACCCCCAAGTCACTGGTTTTACACGTTTCCATAATCACCTGTGCTACAACACCCAAGCTCGGCATCTGCCAGGTTGAATACCACCTTTGTTACAAGTTTTGGTTAACCATCAGCTCTTTGCAAGAATATGACAACAGACCAAGTATTTTACCATGATAAAAACACATTAACAGCCTTTTAAATGAGGAGCTCCTCGGCTTCCTAGTTTTGGAGGAGAGACGAGCCATGGATTAGGTGACAGCAAACACTCTCCAGCTTTCAAAGGTCTGCCTGTATTTGCACACGTATAAGCTGGTGGAAAATGAGACAGAGACAGAGAGAGACGAGTTCTCCAGATGTACAGAACACGTGGACCACGTGCTTCCACAACCTCAAGCCAGATACCAGCCCTGTAAGGCGGGACAGAAGTCAGACTCATCCAGGTGTTGGTGGGAAGTCCAACACCCAACAAGAACTTTGGTTTAGAGTTTTACTCTTACGCATGTGAAACTTAGTAATGGTTTCTGCCTTCACAAGAGGTGGCAACACGGGGATGTCCAGCTTGGAAAGCCAGCATTGAGGAGCTCGGCATGGCGCAAGATGGTGCTTTTCTCCAGCCCCTGTGTTCAATGAAGGGCTTTCCTTCTGCACGGGGATCCCCATGTGGGCTGTAGCTTCCTGAAATGAAGCTGCACAGCGGCTGGCTACCCCTTCCCAGCACCGACGCAACTGCTTGGGGGACGCTGATGAAAGCCCGCTTGGGGAACCGAAACAGGTTAAAAAAATTGCTCAGTGAGGTGACGCAAAGAGTTGCACTACCGCAACTGAGAGACAGTGAAGAATGAGAGGTCAGAAACAGGAACAAGCGGCTAAGAGGCAAAAGCAGGAGAAATTCTTCAGTCAGACTCGCTGCCAAAGCCACCCTCTCCTCTGTTTTCCCTCCACTGCTCCTGCCCCCGCAGTTCGCAAGACACTCGCTTTGATGTCTGATGCTGCGAGGGACGCAGTGAATGGGGCGGGAGCTGAAGGACTGAAAGCATGATCTCATCATGTGGAGGATGGAAAGCATGATCTTTCAAAAAAAAGGGTCTTAAAAAAGGGTCTTAAGTCACCTTTGGTTTCTCTTTGCGAGGGACAATGGAAAATTACTCAAATGGCTGTTTTCGCAGGTGCCCACACGGTTTGAGTTCCTCTTCTTGTGGATCGCCAGCCAGAGACAGCGGGCTCCGATTTGCAGAAGTTTTAAACTTTCATAACTTGCAAATCAAAGCCACAAAAACCTCCTCTGAGACTATAAAAGAGTATAAAATAGGAAGCCGTCTGGAAAAATCAGATGCAGGCACTTCAGGTTTGGCCCCTCAAGTCATCGAGCACTGATGGCTTTTGTCCCTCTGCCTCTCCTCCTGTACGTGAAAGGGAGGTGATGACATCCGTTACCAGGCAGCGTCACTGACGCTTGGAAAAAACTGAAACGTTACAGAAAAGCCCACAAAGAACCATCCAATCATTAAACCTTCTAACTTTTGAGGTCTTGTTGTGCACCCTGAACGTAGCGCCAAGTGCTCCCCGTGCTATATAAAGACGTTCAAATCAAAAAAGACGCGAGTTTCACATCAGCTGCGCAACTTTACAAACCTCTCCTGGACTTAATCTCTCCTCCTGAACAGAAAAGTCAACAACTTGCCTAGAAACGGCAAGGGCTTTTTTATTCTGAGCTAACATTTCAACGCTGTTCCCACATCTTGTGAGTCAAAACTGGTGATCAGAGACAAACTTCCGACTACCAAATTAAAAAGAGGAAGCTCTGGGCACTGCCTATAATACAGGAAATGTCAGCATGCAGCTTAATTAAGGCATGACGGCCTATTCCTAGTATTTCACTCACAACTTTCTGCTCTCGTTGCATTTCTGACATTTTTTTGACTCGGGACTTTTTAGGACGCTCAAAATAACAGCTGGGGGGATTCCTCATTCGCCTGAGGGTTGCATAATTAGACCATTCAGGGGATGTTTGGGGGATTCGAAAATCCTCTGCAGCTTTTCTAAGAGGAGATCTGGAGGAAAAGCAGCCAGATGAGGCACCATCTCCACACGGTGAACTAGAGAAGCCTTTGGATCATCTTGAACGTGCAGCCATACAATATCCCTGTGCCTGAAAATGAAGCTGGTTTTTGATGTGGGCTTAAGAAATCTCAGAGAAGGTTCAACAGCAAGAAGGATAAAGTCCTGCATGGGGGCAGATAACCCTGGGAAGCATTTTGGCTGGGGCTGAGCACTGGTTGAGCAGCAAGCCTAGGGTCACAGCGGTCACCATGCTGAAGATGAGCCAGCATTGACTGGGGACAGAGCTACGTTTGAGATGCAGGACCACCAGGGAAACTGATACCACTCTCCTTGGCACTGAGTAGACACCGATTAGATCCTGTGTCCGGTTTTAGGGACCTCAGTTCAAGAGGAAGGTGGAGAAGCTGGAAAAAGCAGAGGCTACCAAGATGTTGGGGCCCAGGACCTGGGTGGAGAGCGGGAAGGAACTGAGCTGGGATGTTCTGGAGATGTGGGGTTGAAGGGAGGTCTAACAACAGCCTACAGTTCCTGGAGGGGCACTTACAGAGACTACAGAGCCCAGCTCTCCTTGTTGGTGCAGACCATATGACATGACAAGCACCATGACAAGCACCACCTCATGGAAAGTCATATCTGACAGGATGAAAGACTTCCCTGGAGGGTGGTGCAGCCTTGAGACGAGCAGGTGGACATTTCCATGCCTGGAAGTCTTCAAGACCTGATAAGGAGAGCCACAACCAACCCCCACCTTGTGTTGATGACCCCAAAGTCCCTTCACACCAACCCCTGTAGATGCGTAAATCACAGACAGGTCAGTAAAGACACACAAGGGAGGGCCAGCCATCCAGACAGCCCCACAATAAGACAGCGGCCTAGGGAGGTCAGACACGTCTTCTTCAGCTCTTATCAGCATCCTGAAGCTAAATGAAACTCTAGAAGCAACAACAAGCACTGTGCTCAACCACGAACCCACGTGGCTATGTCCTCCCTTCTCATCTGCACCAGCAGAAAGATGTATGAATGCACCAGCATTTCTGTCACCAGAGTTAAATTTCAGAAGACAGCCCACCTCACTTCTCAGGCACGCTGGCAGGTGTGTCTGTGTTACACCAGTCTCCCACTTCATCCCAGTGACAGCCTCTTACTGGTCAGCCCTCTCCCTCCCTGCTTCGCTCCGTACATCTACGTAAAGCTCTCCAGACTTCAGCTGTGGTGGTTGCTACATGGGAGATGGCACCTCCAGGTTCCCTGAGCAAAAAAAACCAGGTGGAAGCACCGGGATGCCTCTGTGGAGGTGGATGTACAGGACCGGCTATCACAGGCACCCCTGAGGTCTTAGTAGTTTTAATAAGCTGCCTAGGTTGTTCCTGGAACTGCTGTCTCACCACTGCCTTCCCATGCATCTGTTATGTGAATCCTAAACCTCAGTCGGTTCTAGATGTTTATCCTGGAGCTCGTGCCTTGAAAAAACTGATATATAGGGTTTAGGAGGAGTTGTTAGCTTCTTCTAAATGTTTGTTTTTATTAACAAGGCAAGTTAATTTCAATGATTTGCACTTTGCCTGGCTCTTTTAATTTTTCTGTAAGGAAAACAGCTGAAGAAATGCTGGAAGATGCAGCACAGCGAAAGGGAGCACACTTCAGATGGAGAAACCCTGGGGCAATCAGCAGGCAGACTGACCCAACGCCCCACCATTAAGTCTAGATGCCACCAATTACGGCAAAAGTCCTCAACTCGATCATGCTGCTGGAAGCAGCCTGCGGTTGGGGTTCACTGCCTCCAAATAATAGTAGACCACTCAGTTTAGAAAGCTGTAAAGAAAACCACCATGCGGAGCAGGCAATGCCTAGCAAACACTTGAGGCTTATCAAGGTTCAGTAACTCAGCTGTTAATGTTTTCCCTGCCAGTGCACAAAATCAATTTTGCCAGGAAAGATCAGCGGCCACGAATGCAGAAAAGCACTAGAAATTTAAATAAGGCACGACAGCATGAAAGGTTTGCCGTTTCCAAATCTTTTTCTCTCTCCAATACTTATGAAAACAATGGAAGCGCCGGGAACAAAATGCCGTTTGGTCCTCACGCGCTACGGATACAGAGGGTAGGAACGGCAGTGCCATGGGAAAAGCACAGCAGCCCCCCAGGGATGACCCTGGCCTGGGAAAAGAGGTAAAACCTGAGGTGCAAGGGGATTTCAGAGAGCAACCACAAAAGGAAGCTGCAAGTGAAGTCACACGAATATGCTGTCATCAGATGACGCGCTTGGCTGGAGTCGCAACAACCGTGTACTGCCCTTCCCCGCCAGCTCAGCCTCCCCGAGCGAGTCAGCGCTTCCCGGAACAGGGCGGCTTTGCAGCACTTCACTTGTGGCCATGTCCCTGTCCATTGCACAACCTCCAAACCTCACGCTGAGTGCCGGGCCAGAATCGGTCTGTGTTGACTTTCACGGAGCGCCCCGGTATGCCACGCAGCTGCGAGGGTGGCAGAGATAAGCATCACGCTAAAGTGTGGAAGCAAAAAAAAAAACCCCAAAACATCTGCCAGGCGTTTTCAGGGTATCCATCAGGCTGGGAGAACCTCAGAAACCCCAAAGCTACTTTCACCTCCAAATCTGAACATCTGCTTTAAGACCCACAAGATCTGCCAGCTGGTTTTGTGCTTAAGGAACACTTCCTACTGAGGACAGCGTGCGATAAGCTCAAAGCTCAACCTCAAAGCCATCTGCAGCTGGGAATGCACTTCTGCAAAAAGGCTGTCAGAGGTTCAAATTAGACCGTCAGGAAGAAACAAGGAAATCGTGGCTGGCTGTAGCAGTCACGGCTCAAAAGGAGCTCCTCTCCTCACAAAGGAGCGCAGTGGGGACAATCAACAGTCAATCTCCTCAACTTTTCACCTAAGGAAAAATCAGAAGACTTTCTCCCATTTGCCATCAGAAGCGCTGGGTCCCCAAAACCTCAGCATGAGACCATGCCGTTGGAGTTGGCGGTGAGCCACATGATGTGGTTGCCTGCCTGTAACCTAGCCAAAACTGAACGGCATGTAGCTGGGGGCTTCTGCCAAGCCTGGCACCGCTGCAGACTGTGCCACAGGGCTCCTCTGCGTCGCCTAAATGCAAGTTCAGTATCTTCTCTTTTAACTCAATAACTTTTCGGAAAATTGCCAAATCCCTGCTCCTCCCTGGCATCGACCGCTGCTACCTGCACACCGGCTCCCTTACCTTACAGGTTTTGCCTTACCGTAGACTCCCTTCCCCAGGAGCTGCAGAAACCGACTGACTGCTGTCACCATCTCAGCCTTGTTCAGGTCCAGAAGGGAGACAACCTGGAAGCCCAGCTGCTCCAGAAGAAGACTCAGCTCAAACACATCCGTGACGGGAGCCATCAGGTTGGGATGATGCTGGTAGCGGTTGTTGCCCACTAAAAGTGCTATCTTGCCTGTAGCTAATGGAAACACCAAGTGACAAAGCTGTAAACGCTCAGCAGGAGGCAAGGTCGCACCTCCTTTGATTGAGGATACGGGAAATCTTTTCTTACATCTAGGCAGGAAGGACAGACCCAACGCCGCTACAAGCCTGGAAAGCCCTGCAGAAAGCCCTCGGCTTTCTGAACACTTTGACAAAATACACAAACCATCACTTTGAAAGACGTGAAAAATTTTCACTTGACAACCAAAATCCCAGGAGCGCAGGAGGATCTGCGCTACCGAGGTTATTTGGCACCTGCCCTACTGTGGCCGCAGGTCTTGTGTGCCAGCGGTGCCTGGGAGGGGGACGCACTGAGCCAGGCTAAGAGGTCCTTTCCCCCACAGGGCTGACGGAGAGAAACCCTGGACTCCTGCCTTCATTTTATCCCCACTTTCCAGCGTAGGAGAACCAGATTTATGGCACTCAGTAGCGGTGGGAGCGAGGAGCTCTGCCCTGCTCCAAGGAGGTATTTCAAGGAAGGGAGAAGGTGTCATGTGAACACCACTTTTAAACTCATTTGGCAGGCATGGAGGTCAAGACTGGGTTACTCATTAACAGTAATCTCACTCCACTTGCTGAGACTGATCAGGGCTTGGCAGGGGATGGGACTCATCCTGTGCTCTGCAGCTCTGACCTCAAAAGCCCAACACAACGTGGGCATAAAGGCTTGAAGCGGTCTCTGTAGGAAAAGCACTCCTATGCCCTGTCCTCCCATCCACCCTGGAGCCTGGCTTTTAATTAAGGGAATAATTGCTCAGGAAGAAAAGACGACAGTACTCACCAAAAAACTTTTCAGAGCGACACGTACCTGGGAGAGAAAGAGGGAAACAATAAGCCTGTGCCCAGCACCAGCTCCCATTTGAGGTCTGAAACCTGCTCCAACATCCCCCAGCAACGCAAAGCTGGATCAAACGCCGCAGAGCACCTGCACAAGCAGCACTCCTGGGCAAGTTCTTCACAGCCTGATTGCTAACCTTAATGGCAATTTTGGGAGGATTTATGAAATCCTGAGCAGCTGGGAAGCAAAGCTTGGCGAAGGGGGAGGGCAGGGGAAAGAGGGCCAGCATGGAGGAGCTTGTACCCATCAGCAGGTCTGCGGTGCTTCTACCAGCCCTGCCTGAGCTGCTGCGCTTCCCGAGATGACCTGCCTGCTCCCTCACTGCAGCGAAAACAAAGGAAAAACGACTCAAGATCAACATAAGCTTCAAAACAGAGAGCTTGTCCCCATGAGCGGTCAGCGCAGAGGAAGTCGACTGTTTGCTTTTGATTGTGATAATATTCCCAGAGCCTTTCACCACCCTGCTTTGCCTTTCCCTGCCTTTTAGCAGTTCCGGCTCAGAAAAGCCACCCCAAATGTGACTCACTTTCACGAGCTCCACAAGCTCCCCTGCCTGAGCGCTCCCAGCCTCTTAAAATCATCATTACCCTAACAGCTGCAGCTTTTCCTATTTAAATTAAAAATGATTAGAAAAAATCCTGCCCACAAGAAAACCCTAAAGCCCTAGAGGCTCAAAAAGAAGAAATTAAGGGCATATTTTGAATTGCATAAATCTCACAGGTGTGGAAGACCTTTAGCACCTGAACCAGCGTTGCTAATGCTTCAGGGATGCCCTGGAAAGCCATCAGAACAAGCACATTTACCCTTTTCTGCCTCTGACAGAGCTGCCTGTTGCACATTAAAGCTACCCAACCTAATCCCATGCCCCTTTCCCTCTGCCTGTCCCCCGCCCCCGGATGCTGTTTTGCCAGCTGCGAGGAGGCAGGGAGAGCGCTCTCTGGGTATACAGGACCGATTTGCACTCTGGAGCAATTTTAAAGCCAGTCAAAAAGGCGAGATGAGAAGCTTATGACACAGAAAAATCTCTAGATGGAGTAAAGAGTCGGCAAAGCTAGCCCGTGCTATTCCCATCTCACAGCAGGGCAAAGGCAGAGGGCCAAAGTGGCTGTCACACTGAAGGTGGAGCACACCCGAGGCTCGGGGGACCCATCTTCTCCCTGGGATCCATCAAGCTCACGCAGCATCAGGCCTGGGCTGCCCGCCCAAGGGGCTTGAACCGTCCCAAAATAAACACCATCTTTTCCAGCTTTATGTGTCTGAGCATATCACTTCATCTCAGCAAGGCTGTAAATGAGTTTTTAGCAAAGGACCCTGCTGCGATTTGGCCGGGGAGCCATTAAACCCGCGCCTCGGCAAGGCAAGAAAACCGCAGTGAGCATCTGAGACCGCTTGACCTGCTCAAACGCGGCAGGTTTCCAACAGACTGCAGGACCCAGCAGCACCCCATGCCGCAGTACAGCGGATCACCGGGGTTTTGGGGGTTTTTTTCTTTTACAGACGCCACTTCCCTTGCTACCTCTGAACCCTGTTATCAAGGAATCCCTATTATCATGGGGCTGATGGACGCCTGCACCCGCCACTCGGCAGGGCTTGCGCAGCTCTGCTGAGATCATCGCATCCAGTATATCCAGAGTGTGAAACTGTGCTCTGCAGGCTGTTCCTGTGACAGCCACCGCAGGACTGCCAGGACACTCCGGCTTCCCTGCACGGCCCCATGCTTCTTTTCTACCCTGAAGCATCTTCCCTTCAGCTCCCTGCAGAAGCGGTATTTAAAACTGGTGGCCTTTCTTTTTGTTAATAAAAGTGTGCAAGATCTGTCCAAGGCGGGGGACAGTGCAAGTGTCAGAGCCACACAGGCTAACATGCCAGCACTGGGGTCCTTCTTCACCAGCCCGGCGCTTCCAGGCGAGAGCACTAAATTCCTGTCTGCCCTCTAATTACTTTTCATGCTAGAAGGTGATTTGCAGCAAAGCAGGCGTGGGTTGGCTCTGCTCACCTATGTGAATATCCACGGCGTTGGTCCAGTGCTCTCCGTGGCTATTGGAGGCACAGCAGAGGTACGTGCCAGAGTCACTGACCTTTGTGTGGGTGATCTAGACAGATTAAAAGTTAAATCGCATTATTTATGGTGAAAGTTTGTGGCCCCCCACTGGTATCTGCCAAAGGCACCCGTGTTCCTGGAATAAACAGTCTTTTTTCTTGCTATATGCTGAGACCTCATTCCTTGCCTCACAACGCTAAGAGATTTCCCATTATTTTGTCTGTCTAAGAAGCTCAGTAAGGCCATACACTAAGGTTTGCTGCTGACCTCAGCTTCTAGGGCGCAAGAATCCTCTGCCCAAATGCCTTCCTTTCTTTTTCCAGCAGCCCCCAAACCCCGTGCCTTAGCCATACTCTGTCCCAGGAGCCCCACTGGGAGGATGATACATGGCCAACATCAGAAGGTTTTCTGGTTTTCCTCTTAGGTGACATTTTCTAGATTTCTGATCATGCCCATTGCTCTCTTCTGGCAAGTTTTCAACTCTTATCCATCTCTCTTGACGTGGGACAAGAATCAGAGCAGTACTGGCTGGCAAGGACCTCTGTGGTTCTCCAGCCCGGGCTCCTGCTCAGAGAGGAACTAAAGCCACCACTGGGTCAGGCTGGCCACAGCTTTGCCTAGTCGAGCTGTGAAAACCTCCAAGGACAGAGATCTCACTGCCTTTCTGACTCCAGAATGAAGAACCCACCTCCGAGTGAAGAACCTCTTCCTAATCCCCAGCCTGAACTTCCCTGTGAAATGTGCAGTCTGAGGCCACTGTCCCCTATCATATCATCTACCACTACTGAGAAGAAATTGGATCTCGTCTTCGTTACCCTTCGCGTGATGCCCCAGAAGGAAATCTGCCTTTCTTGCATCAAGAAGACAGCACTGATTTACATTCAGCCAGAGACCCAAAATAAACCCAAATCTTTTGCTGTCTCCCTGACTCTTTTCTGTCGGGACTAACCACTTTTCCTTCTAGCTCTCCTGCGGGCAGACAGCACTCCCGCAGCTCTATCACTCCGCAGTCCCCTGCGCAGACATACAATAGCTGTTCTTGTGCCACTGCTGCAAAGAGGCACAGGAGACGTGCTGAGAGCCCTTGACGCATCTATGAATCGGTTACTTCTTAGAGAAACATCCACAGCTTTGAAAAGAGCGCATAAAATGTATTCCCTTTTCACCCAGAGTCCTTCAGTCAGCTATCAAAGCAACAGGGGTGGTACGTGGAGTGCTTTCTCACAACCCTGCAACGCGGCAGGGAAAGATAGCTGAGCACGAGGCTGCTTCTCAAGGGCTGGAGAGACGGGGAGGACAGGCAAGGACAGACTGCTTTCCACTGGCATTCACCTGATCACACAGATCAAAGCACGTCCAAGCCCTGACATGCAGATACGAGCCAGGCTTAAGGACTGCCACCTGTCACATCCAGGATGACAATAACACAATTTTCGGCAGTCTCTCCAAGGCTTCTGCGGCTCTCCCGCGTCCACCATCCAGCAACAAGCTTCTCCCATCACCCACCTCGGCAGCCAAAGTTTTTGAACTATCCCAAGGCAACATTACCCAGAGTTTTTTTTTCTTCTGTTGTTCCAGCAGGTTCCCATTCCGATACCACTGGTAGCTGGGGGCTGGGACCCCCATGGCAGCACACTGCAGCTGTAGCGGCTTCCCTACCTCCACCCTCTGTTCGGTGGGGTTGAGGACGATGACAGGTTCTCCTCGCCAGAGCCGAGGGGGCAGTCCTGTGAAGCAGCGACACAGAATTGGTCCTCCCTCCGCAAGGACAGAAAACAGTGGTGATCTTTCCCGTCTGCATAGCAGTCTGTGCGTACTGCCAGGAAAGCGAGCTTTTTATCATCGAATCATAGAAGGGTTTGGGTGGGAAAGGACCTCACAGCCCATCTAGTTCCACCCCCCTGCTATGGGCAGGGACACCCTCCACCAGCCCAGGTTGCCCAAAGCCCCATCCAACCTGGCCTTGAACACTGCCAGGGAGCCAGGGTAGCCACAGCTTCTCTGGGCAACCTGTGCCAGGGCCTCACCACCCTCACAGGCAAGAATCTCTTCCTCAGATCTAATCAGTATCTACCCTCTTTCATTTTAAACCCATTCCCCCTCATCCTGTCACTCCCTGCCCTTGTCACCAGCCCCTCTCCAGCTTTCCTGGAGCCCCTTTAGGGACTGGAAGGTGCTCTAAGGTCTCCCTGAAGCCTTCTCTTCTCCAGGCTGAACCACCCCAACTCTCTCAGCCCGTCTCCATCACAGAGGTGCTCCAGCCCTCAGATCATCACTTTTCCACCTGCACCAAGAGATGCCATCCCACAGGACATCACTGCTGCGCCTTTCTGCTCTGGAAGCAGGGAATCTTTGACAGACACTCACAATAGTAAACGACACGCCAAAGCCCTGCCTCTGGCTTCCCAAACCTGACACTCGCCCTTTCCTGCCAAGGGCACAGTCAACCTGCTGAGGTCAACCACACCCGGAGTTATTTTTGCTCAGCTTTGAAATAGCCAGATTGCCTCTTCCAGTCCCTCCGCCCAGTGCAAATGGGCAAACGCCTGGTATAACTCTGGGAAACCCACGGTGAGCGATCAGCAGGAGGAGCAGGTACATACAGCTGGGGTTATTTGGACCACGACAGGGACCTGAACCATCCAGAGGATGGACATGGAGGTCTGGCTCAGACCTGCAGCCTCACGTCGCTGGAGCAATCTTTCCGTATCGCGATTTTCAAGCCAGGAACTGCACAGGATGACTGTTGCAAAGGTGGGCAAAGTATAAAATATAGAAAAGCTACAAGACATGCTCGTACCTCTGGCGACACACTGATGGACCTCTACCTTCACCCAGTCGGAGAAGACGGCGTTTTTGTAGAGGTCATTGATTCTGCAAGTGTACAGTTGGGTCTGCTGTGCAGTGATAGGCAAATCTTCCTTGGTGGCACCAGGGATCTGGCAGCAGACAGACTAAAGGGAAAACACAGGCGGTGGGCAGTGAGTCCCCCCTCATCGCTGGTAGCAGAAGGCACCAGCAGGTCCCTGGTAAGAGCAGGAAAAGTAGGAATCCCTGGTCTCCTCCCCTCCTCCAGCCGCAGGGATGCGGGAGAAGGAGTTTTTCCAATTGCACGCTCCCTCCCAGCATCTACAGAAGCCCTCGGCATGTACACGCACTCTATCCCTCTCTCCTTCTAGCCTCCTGGTTCCCACGAGGTCTGCCCACAGAGGGCCAGCTCCATCACTGCAGGCAGGGACCCAGCCTGGTGCCATACCCAGGGCCACCTCCGCTCCCACCGTTACCTGGTACTGAGAAAACCACTGGTACTGCAGCGACGTGCGTCCCTCGGCTCTGCACCGCAAGGTGAAGGAGTATCCCACGGGGACAGAGACGGAGATCGGCTGCTCGGTGATCACAATGGCTGTGGAGAAACAGGATGCAGAGGTGGAAACAACCCGGCAGGGACAGCCCAGGCGTTCGCTCCCAGCCGGCGGCCAGGCACGTCGGGCTGCAAGAGGGGCCCCCGGCACCCATCACGGGAGGAAGGGAGAATTGGAAAAACAGGGATGCTCGCCCTCCCACGTCCAGGGGATGCGGTGGAGCTGTTTCGGGCGGTCTCCTGATGCCCAGACATATGGGCTGCAGCACTTTTTGCGCTGCGGGGCCGGGGGGATCGCCCAGGCCGAGCTGCCCACGGAC
This sequence comes from Grus americana, assembly GCF_028858705.1. Classification (NCBI taxonomy): domain Eukaryota; kingdom Metazoa; phylum Chordata; class Aves; order Gruiformes; family Gruidae; genus Grus; species Grus americana. The sequence continues at coordinate 967,901 of NC_072861.1, read as the reverse complement.
TCACCTTCCTGCATCGCTTCGCCGGCGGTTCCTCCACGGCCTCGGCGGCCGCCGGCCGGGCCCGCGGCGGCTCCTCTCCCGGGGAAGCAGCGGCAGCACCTGCGGCGGGCGGGAAAGCAGCGCCCGGAGCTCGGGGGGCGGCTCGGGACCGTCCGGCGGGGCCGCTCGCCCGGCGTGGCGGCGGGAGGGCTGTGCGTGGCGGCCTCCGGGGCGGGGTAGGCCGGGCTTCGGGGCGGAGTAGGCCGGGCTCCGGGCTCCGGTTCGCCGGGCCGGGGGCCTCGGCGGGCACCCCCCGCGCGGGGCCGGGCCGCGGCCCCGCACTCACCTGCCGCCGGCCCCGCCGCCCGGGGAAGGCCCCGCCGGCCCCGCACTTCCGCGCCGCCGGGCCCGCCCCGCTCCCACAGCGGAACCGCGCGGGGCGGCGCCGAACGGCGCCGGGGCTGCCCCTCGGCACAGCACGGCCCGGAACGGCCCGCTCCGACGGGGGCGCGGCGGGAGGCGCCTCTCGCTCCGGTACCAGGCTGCCCGTGCCTCCCCTGCCCGCGGGTGACCGGTCCCGTACCCACGGGTGCCCTCACCTCCTCCCCACGGTGTGTCCCCCCTCTCCCCACAGCTGTCCTCGCCCCCCCTCCCCACGGGTGTCCTCACCTCATCCCCACAACCAGCCTTGCTGTGCTCCCCACAGCCACTCATCCCCATGCCCACAGCCATCCTCACCCCCCTCCCCACAGCCGCCCTCCCCACCGCCCTCGCACCCCACTCCTCACGGCCGCCCTCACCTCTCTCCCACGGGCCGCAGCCCCAAGGCTCATGGTGGAGCCACAGCTCCACTGCCTCTGCTCTGCCGGGCAGGTAGAAACCCCATCGGGCTGCTTCCTCCGAGAAATACCCTCCAGCTAGGCCAGGCATCACGAGGGCTGCAGGGGAAGTGGTGCTGAGCCTGCCCGGAGGTTGCACAAGCCCCTCTGGGACGGGTCAGAAGTGGGACAGACGGGGACGACATGGCGGTGAGCGTCAGGACTCGTTACAGCTGTGCCGTGACTTTCCTTTACAAAGGGCAAGTAAGGTCAGACTCATTAAACCAAAAGTCCTCACCTTTCAAGAGATGGGAGGGCCACGGAAAGGAGCTGGAGGTCTGTGAAATGGCGAATGGAGAGGACGGAGGGTGAACAGGGAGCGAGTGGGGGTTGTTCCCAAAGAACTTTGAAGCAACCAGGCAGGGAGTGTGACACAAAGCCAGCGGGGATGAAGCAGGTCTGCGCTCAGGACTTGGGGGGGCCCCGCTGATGGATTCCCAGCTCCAGGGCAGACAAATTCTCACCAGACCGGCTTTTCCTCAAGCCAGAGGTCCTGGGCAGCAGGTCCCCACGATGCCAGGAGTGACAAGGACGAGGACTTCAGCACAAGGGGGATCACAGACCATCCAGAGAAGAAGCTACAGGAGAGATCCTTGCTGATATTTTTCTCCCCTCAGGGCTGCAGAACTGGCTTTCACAATAACAATGATGGGAGTTGACCAACGAAAAACAAGCCCACCAGGGATGTCTCTCCCAAGTGCCTTCAGTGGCAGCGTGGAAGGGCGCAAGCTGGTCTCCAGGATGGCGGAGAGAAGCAGTTGTGGCTGAGATTGGTCACGAATCACCTCCACAGGGTTCCCTCGGGAATCCAGGGCAGAGCTGAGCCATGCCATAGGGTCGGAGGGACTAAGCAAGGCTGAGGGATGTGCCTCTACCTGCTGCTTTTCTCTTATAAGGGATGGGGAAGAACATGGTGGGAAAAAGCCAAACCCAACACAGTTGGTGGGTGGAGGAAGGATTTTCTCCCTCCATGCCCTTCCCTCTGTGCAGGATGGGACAGTCAACGCTGCACTCCTGCAAAGGTAGGACATGCGACACTGTGTCCATCCAATATGATCCAGAGTAATCCCTGCGCCTACAGGGACTGGTCCTGTCCTTTCCTTGATACCAGGAAGGTGATGCTTAACATAGACTTTGGACACATAAAGGACCTTCCTTTGTGCTCATCTCCCCAGCTGCCTCTGAGATCGCACAGACCCTCATTTTTCTTAATTTCTAGAGGGTCCAGCTAAGCATTTGGAAATATACCCTCGCAGGTTTAAAATAAACATATTAATGGATTGCAAGTGAAAGTTCTGGCTGAATATGTGTAGTAGCTCCATGTCATGCCTGTGATGCAGACTTATAATAGATGCAGCACAGGTAGCTAATAAAAATGATCATTAAATTAACCCCAGCACTTTCCTGGAGCTAAAGATGACACTTCTGCTTGATGCAGCATCTCTTCAAACAGCTAGAGGTTGCTGCGTTCCCCATAGACTGCTTCTCTGGGCTTCAGAGAGAGCATCCTCCATCAAATACCTAGACACAAAGTCCGTCGTGCTTGTCCTCTGCAAGAGCCCTGCCCTGGCACAGTCTGCATGAGTATTTGGTGAAGAACCAGCGGTGAGAGCTTGTTGATGTCACGTTGGAGAGCAGGAAGAAACCTGCAATTTCAGAAAGGGAGGAACCTACGGGTGTGCGTGCAGGCTGGGAAAGGGAAGGACGTACTGTGTGAGAGGAGTGAGAGAACATCTGCAACTCTCGCTGTGAGTCAGCGCTGGATTTGCAGGCAGCGGAGGAAAGCTTTGCTAACAAGGGTTGAAGCCTTGTGGCTGACTGGCTTAGGCTTCAAAAACTAAATGGTGAGAGAGCGCGTTTCCAAACGGAGACGGGAGCAGAGGGCACTGTCACTCCCTGCGAACAAAATGATGGGAGAGCAGATGTTGTAAGAGGAAGCTCTGTCTCAGCAGGGTGATGGGCACAAGAGCCATTCAGAGCCTGAAAGCGCAGAAAAAAATACATCCACTGTGCATCTGGGGGAAGGGTCAAGCACCACAGCAGGCTTCATCTCACCACAGTTGAGCTAAGCCTGTGGTCACTATCCAGATTTCCCTCCGCTACCAGGGTGAGGCACAGAACCTCCGCATGACTGGGGTGGGAAGGGACCTCTGGAGGTCTCTGGTCGACCCTCCCACTCTGAGCAGGGTATAGATCAGTTGCTTGGCATCTTGTCCCGTCCACAGCTGACTGTCTCCCAAGATGGAGATCACTCACCTCTCTGGGAACCTGTTGTATTGTTTGATCCCCCTCACAGGGCAATTTTTTTCCTACCATCTAATCAGAACTTTCCTCCTTGCCACTTGTATTTGTTGCCTCTCAGACTATCGCTGTGCACCTCTGGGAAGAGGCTGGCTCTGTCTGGTCTGCACCCTCCTGTGAGGTAGTTGAAGAAAGCAAGGAGGTCGCCATTAGCCCTCTCCTGAAGACTTAAACCTGGTTTCTCTCATCCTCTCCTCCTATGTCACATGCCTGAGCTCCCTCAATCATCTTGGTGGCCTTCACTAGACTCACTCCAGTATATCAGTGTCTTTCCTGTATTTGTGAGTCTGAAACCGGACACAGTTCCAGGCCTGACACAGAGACCCACCTGTTGTGGACACCCTTCTCAGGATGGTCTGGGCTGTATCTTCTATCAGATTAACACCCCAAGAGATAGGGCTCATGGTGACGGGATGGTAAAATAACGTGTAATTCATATGCTGGGACTTGAATTAAGGTTTCCTGAAGCTGTGGGACCTGAAAGTCCTCCTCCTTTCAGAGAAAGAGATGGGAGCAGGAGGATGGCACCTTGGGTCCTTCCAGCCTAGCATCCTGCCTCCCACATCAGGCAGCAGCCGGGGCGCAGCGAAGGGCGTGAGACTGGGGCACGTGCACAGTGAATATTCTTCTTTTGTAGCTCAGAGACTTCTAGAACCAAAGGTAGTATTTTTGTCTTGAGGAAACCTCAGGAGATTTTCTTTCCACAGATTTGTCCTACGGGGTTTCTTAACCCCTACTGACATTGAGCAATCACAGCAATGTGTGGAAGTAGCTTCATGCCAAAGTGTGTGAGGAAGCACCTCTATTTTACTGATTTTATCTCCTGCTAATTTCACTTGATACCCCTGGTCTTGTTCTCGTCCCTCACAGCTGTGTATACCTCAGTCATGTCTACCTCAGTTGTTCCTTCCAGGCTGAAGAGTCCCAGTCTATGTAGTTGTTCTTTCTGCAGCGGCCAGTCTGGACCTCTGGTCATCCTTGCTGTCCTGCTGTGAGTTTTGGGTTTGGGTTTTTTTTTACTGTATTCTATTTGAGATGGATTATTCCTGAGTGGCATTAGCCCATGCAGAGCCCACTGCTGCCTATTGAAAATTAGTATCCGTTGTTTTGTTAACATTCATTTTATGCAATTTCATCTGCTATTTTACTGCCTGGTGAAGATGAAATCTTCAGTCAGCCCTCTGGGACCACCTTCTTTCCCCATATTTCCTAGGACCACATCCGAATGTCTTATGAGGTCCATCTCCTTTGCATTTGTCAAGACCAAGTATCCTCTCTGGTATCACAAATCCAGCTATTTACATGCCTGATAATGTCATCACCTGCCACGGTGGCCTGCAAAAAGCAAATAAAATCCAATGCCTTCACCTGAGATGACAGAAGGCTCCTTCCAAAACACTGCTCAAATGCAAGACTATCCTGAGATCTGAGCTGAGAAAAGCATTTCACTGGGCCTTGAGTGGAAGAACTACAAGTCTGATCAGGCTACTGTCATGACTGGATAAATCCAGATTTGGGGTGCTTAGGACACATCATAACTTCTGCAACCACAAAAAACAAATTGTCAACCCAGTATACGCTGGCTCAGACAGGTTAACAGGATCCAAGAAACTTTATATGAGACTAAAATTCACTTGAGAGTCCTGGCTTTGGATCTGGTCGTGTCTGCAAGCACTGCTCTACTAGATTGCATGGCTGAATCCCCCACAGCCACCACCTCTCTCTGCAAACTTCTCCCCAAACCCCTGGTCTACAGATGTCACTGCCCTCCCATATGCCTGGACTTGGGCATCTGCTGGCCTTGGCAATTCTCTTGGTGGACACCAGTTTCTCCACATGCAGATCTGACTCAAGTTGTAACCACCCCCTTCTATTTGGGCTGAGGTTTGATAAATCAGTGACAAGAGCAACTTAGGTCAAGGCTGAGTTTTATCAACCTGACACACACATTGTGTGTGTCTGTGCACACCCACCGCCCACGTATCGGTAATGCACATGCTATCTGTCTCTGTGCACACCTCTGTGCCCATGTACAGGTGATGCACACACAGTGTATGTCCATACACACCCCTGTGCCTGTGTAGATGTCATGCACACACTGTTTGTGTCTGTGCACACCTCTGTGCCCATATACAGGTGATGCACACACTGTGTGTGTCTATGCACAGCCTCATGTCTTTGTACAGGTGATGCACACACTGTGTGTGTCTATGCACATCCCCGTGCACACACCATGTGCGTACATACACGCTCCCGTGCCCATGTATAGGTGATATGCAGTGTGTATATCCATGCACATCCCTGTGCCCATGCATAGGTGATGCACACACTCCGTGTCCATGCACGCCCCTGTGCCAGTCCCTACCTTCCAAATCACAGTGTTTGCTGGGGAAAAGGAATCAGGGTGTCCTGCACCAAGTGATCCATGTGGCCATCATCTGCCCCGCTGCTTGCTGCTGTGTTCATTATCTCTCCTGCCCAGGGAGGATCAGCTCAAAGCCTGTCATTTTTGCCGGTCTGGAGCTCTCTACCATCATCTTCCCACTTCTGCAGCGATTACTGCTGTGCAGTTGTGGGCAGACAGCTGATCCGCAGCAAATCTGCTCCATCCGTCAATCCTGCACTGGAGAGATGCAGTGCCACCAGCGACGTGCCTGCGGTGCATGATACAACAGCTTGACAGGCAAGACAAAGGCGGAACAAGAATAAATCCCATTTTATTACGCGTTATGTTTTCCTTTGGTATTAAATCACTGCTGGTAATAGTTTGTGACATGTACCCACCTTTTATAGCCCTCTTTTGTGCTGTCCTTTTCATGGAGACAGAATAAATAACCGGCACAGACCTTCTCCCGTGCAGCCCAGGAGAAAAACCAGGCTGCCATGGTGCGAGAGGCTCCCGAGGCCGACACAGGGACGTGACTGCCGTGACCGTGCTCCAGCCAGGGTGGGAGCCTTGTGCCTGCGAGATACCGGGGACTCTTTTAGCTGATCCTGAGACATCTTCCAGGTGTGAGAAATCCCCTAAATCGAGGCGGGGAAGGTGGAGGTTATCGTGAAAAATAAAAAATAATTAAAAATACACTTTCTCCCAGAAGGATGAACTCCAGCTGGCAGTGATGGCGGGAGCAGGAGGAGACCCGGCAGTCAGGCCCGGGGCAGGCTGGGCCCTCGGCCCCGCGGAGGCCGGGCCGGGCTGGGCCGTGTCCATCGCGTCACGTCTCCACCGCCCCCGACTGACAGCGGCATGTGCGGGGCGGCTATAAATGCTGGCGGTGACTGACAGGGCGGGCAGCGGCGGCGGGGGCAGGGGCAGCCGCAGCCCGGCCGCCGCCATGGGCTCGTCCCGCCGGGCCCTCGCCGGCCTCTACGGGCAGGAAACCAGCAGTATCGAGGGCGCGGAGGAGGCCGAGAACGCAGCCTGGGCCTCCCGGCCTGACCGGCGCAGCTACCTGCTGGGCATCCGGCCCCAGAACAGGTGAGGGCGGCCAGGCCGGGGGGTGAGGGGTTGCTGAGCCATGGGTGTCCCCCCTGCCCGGGTGCCGCCATGGGTGCGTGGAGGCCCTGGGACGGGGACAAGGCCTGCGGGAGACGTTTCAAAGGCAGGTGGAGGACCGAGGCGCGGGGGGAGCGGGGACAAGCTGGAGGTGAAGCGGGAGGAGAGCAGGCTGGCGGCATCCCAAGCCGTAAGGCAATACCCTGTCCCCGAATGGACTGAGGTGACGGCCAAGCTGGAAGTGGCATGGCCACCTGGGCCTTTCCCTCCCTGGAGATCATCTCTGGGGTGGAAAAACCAAGAGATGGCTTGGGCTTTCCAAAACAGCTTGTTTGCTGCGGGACAGCCCTCTGCTTCCCAGAAAAGGGCTGTGGGTTTTTTGTGGTTGTTGCCGGGGCAGGGGTTGTCAGCGTCGCACATCGTTTTATAGCAGGGCAGGTGTGCTAAGTTGACTGCCGTGCTGTGAAATCCTGATGGACACAAGCTCCTGCGTCTCTCAAGTTAAACTTGCGTACAGGATACCGCGCTGACCTTCCTGCCTTCATTGTAGTGAAGCCGCTTGTGTTATCGACACCAGACTCCGAGCAAGGGGCCCGCTGCATGTGTGCCTTATCTTATTGCCAAAAAGGTATTTCTGCAATGTAGATACAGGCCGAGCAGCGATGAGAATGGCATTCCTGGGTCAGAAATGAGGTCTGTGGTAGAAATAAGGCTTTGTTCGCACAGGAGAAGGTATGATAAACATGTTGTCGAATGAGGCTGGCTGAGGTTAGCAAATACAAGGCAACGTGCCAGCGAAAGCAAAGGTGTCGGTGATTCTGTTAGTTGTTCAAAATAAAGCCTATAAATGACTTTGAATTCACTAGGAATGCTCTTCAGTCTGTAAGCTCTGGAAACGAGCGTGCCTTTTCCCTGTTGACGATTTATAAATAATCCATTTCCAGCGTGTCAAGGGTTGATGCCTCAAAGAATCCAAGATTCGTAAAAATAAATACAGGACCAAAAGAGACAAAAACGTGCTGCCTGGAAGTCAGATGTTAAAGCTGGGGTAATGCCAAAGTCAAGTTGCCTTAATTCAGTTCCTTTGTGCTTGTATCGTAGCACGTGGTCTAATTGCAGTCTGTCTGCATACCGCGGCATCTTCAACAAATGCCCATACAGCGTCCACTGCCAATCTGCGACCTCAGACCGTACCGTGCACAGGAAATCTGTAACTGAGTCCAGGGCCTCCATTCTGTGGATTATAAGTAGCGCCTTCATTTTCCACAAATTGTCCAATCCCTTTTTCAACCCACTTATGTACTTGGTTGTCAAAGCCTATGGCAAGGTAATTTCATTTTGCTTGTTAACTTCAGTGGCTGCCCCATCTGTTGTAAGAAGCAGTGAATAAATATTCGCTAAATAGCAAAACTGACCTTTCCCTGCATTCATGACATCTTCCAGTTTCTCTAATGAATAAAGGAGGAGGAGGAATATAAAAGTCTCATTGCCCGCATGGCCCTGATTGCGCCTACAAGTGCTGAAGACTTGAGCCAGGATGCGTGGAAACTGTGGTGTTGTCTATGATGCAGGGCAAAGGCTTGAATAAGTGGGGCTTTTTGTCCTGTAATTAAATAATGTATCATAACAATTCTGGAAAGCAAGTGAGTGGAATGGTGTAGCAAGAAGACTTTCAGAAAGCAATTAGGACTTTAATTAAATCCAGGAACATCTGGAGAGCTTGCCTGGGAGAACTTGAAAAGCAAAATGAGCGACATGCATAACAGCAGATAACATTCAGCAGTTCTCTTTAACGCAGAACGTATTTGAATTTGGTGGGTTTGGAGCTATCAAAAGTATGGGACAAGTGATGCAGGCACAGAATTGCGGTGGGAGGCTGCTGTGGTGGTGGTTAGAAAGCAAAAATGGATATTCTGATCTGAAGAAAGTGTGGGGTTTTTTTCAAGCTTCTCTGTTGCTGTCTTTATATGTGTTTGTAGACTTTGTTTAAGCGAAATATTTGCCTGCTCTCTTCACCCATTCTTAAAGCAGGAGAAAGCGTAGTGACATGGCAGAGGTACTCACAGACATGGAAATATCTTTATGAAAAGAAATTGAGTTTAGGAATCCCCGCTTATAGGGTGGCTCATGAACATGTTTCACCTATATACTTGCATTCATGACCTGTCTAGAGAATAGTCTGGATGGTTTTACTTGGTCTTCCTAATCCTATAGGAGCAAAAGGATGTTGTGTAAATTGAAGTATACTAATTTGGAAACCGGTACAGGTTTTTTTCTGGGTTTTTGTTTTTTTTTTTTTAAACTTGTAGAAATTATCGGAAGTGGTGCAGCAGAGGCCAAAGGAGTAGAGGCATTGAAAATGGCCATAGAGAGAACATCATCCCTTTATTAAACCAAGGATAATTTACCTTTTGTGCCCTTGGGAGCTGGTCTTTAGGAAGAATCTTCTCTTGTGAGCAGATGGGTCAGTGACAAGAGATTACTGGCTTTCCTCCGTCAGTCTTTTAACATACGTGATAACAGACAATGTGAGGACCAGCTTATGGTCATGCTGACTTGCCTTCTGCCCTGGCAGCTGGCAGGATTTTTTTATTTTGGGGTAGATGTGTTTGTTTTTTCAGAAAAACTCTTAGGTCTCAAAGCACTTGACTATAATTACTTCTCAAAGGGAGAGGAAAAGCTGCCGGTCCTGTCCAGGGTCTGCTTTAGCTACATTCATAGGCCACAAACAACTTCAAGATGACTCTTTTGGTGTTCTTTTTGTGAGAACTGGCTCAGTCTGGAGAATGTCTTGTGCAGAGGGGTGCAATTTTATGTAAAAACTTATGGCAGAGGCTTCATCTGAGCCCTAGGCAAACTCCTCTGCTGGAAGCGATCTGCACCTCTCATCTAATGCAGATGTCTGCTCCTCGGCCTCGTTACAGCATTGCCTCCTTGCTTAAATATCTTTCTACTGTCATAGCTTCATCATATGCAGATATTTATAGAGTATAGTGACATTGCCTCTGATCTTTTCTTGGACGGCTGTCTCTGGTTGCGGTGGCAGTTGAGCTCAGGAGAGTGCCTTGCCACCTGGCTTTTCTGGCTAGAAACCATTCCTAATCTTCTACCTCTTGCTTTGCACATAATATCAAATGAAGGTGAAAGATCTGTTACTATAATAAAGTGAGCTGAAAACGCAGGAGTGCTTAGTTCCTGAAAAGCATGTTTAGCTTTCTTAGTTCAGAGGTGTTCACTCTTCAGCAGTTGGGCACCTGTAGCTTTTTACAGGACCTTGCTTTTGGCAACAAGTGGTGTAAATCCCTGATGAGAAACCAGCTGTGGCATCTGAGGGAATTCAGTGTATCCGTCTCGTCGTATGGAAGTGTCCCAAACTCGGAAAGGAGGGGCACCCAGTACCCACTCAAAAGGCAAAAGTAAAGGCATTGGTGGGGCCATCTCCGGGGTCTCCAGGGTAGAAGTGTCTTTTTCCTATTGGTGTAATTATCAGTGCCCAGTTTGAGTGGGGCCCCTTACCCCCACAGTTGTGGACAGTGAATAATAATCCCAAGCTGCATTATTCAGCCCCCTTTCTAAAGCCTCCTGCCCATATCTCCTAGAAGATCAAGCAGAGCTCAGTATGTAGGCCCATGAGCCGATAACCTAGGCTGGAAGATCAGGATGTGGAGCTGGACAAACAGTGCTATTCAGGACCACTGTTAAAATACAGAACATATCACATGTGTGAACTTTGCTCTTCTCTGGAAACCTTATAAAATTTCACAGACCTGGGATCCCATCTGATTGCATGGAGGGGAGAGCATGGTCTCCTCTGAACTGGGCACCTCTTCTGCCACAGCAGAGGCAGTTTCCAGGAGGTGGAATTAAAACCTGCTCTATCCTTACTCAGCTTCAGCAAGGGGAGGAAGGTCTCAGGTGAATGAGGCTCCTACCTCACACCGACTCAGTCTCACACTTTACAGCATCTCCTGGTCCAGGAAGAAGGCAGAAGAGCTGTTACGAACACCTATATTTTCACCTTGCTTCTTTTCTAACCCACAGCCACAAAAACCTTCTACGCATGATGAGTTACCAGAAAGATGTCAACCTTCCTGGGCATCTCAGTGTCCAATATTTGCTTTGCTTTCTTTCGTCTTTTCTCGTTCCTTGATGTCTTTCAACTAGCTACCAGTTTAATTTGGACTATAAAGGCAGCAGTAATTCAGAGTTAAAATACATAGATCTGAGACATCTTCAGAGTGTTAGGGAGGCTGACACAGGAACATGTAACTTAATTTATTGTTTCCCACCTTCTCTGTTAATGAAATTTAGCTCTAAATTGTTGCATGCAACTCCGTGTTCATCTCGGCTCAAAGTAAATTACCTGCAGAAAAACTGCCATATTTCTCCAGCTCCGACATCGATTCGTTCCATGACCTTGACAAGCAAAGACTCAATACATCCGTTTTCCACTCTGTAAAATAACAATGTGTCTTGTACAGCTCCATAGCACTCACAGCTGCTTTATCACAGGATTGCTGATAATTACTGCCATGGTATATGAAACACAAACGCACTCATTCAGTGTGCGCATGAAGTGCTTGATAAGAAGCGGGACACATGGCAGGAAAGAAGCCTTAAGCATAACCATATGTACATGAAAGCTTCATTGTTGGCTTTTAAATGCTGAAAACTGTTTGCTACTGACAGCTGAGAAGACGTTCAGAGTGGCTTGTATTTGTCTCAAGTAGTATTAACCTTGGAGGCAGAGAAGTTCATGTGAAATCTTATACTTGGAAGTCTGCATGTGCAAAACATGCCCAATAATGTCACGGGTCAGAGTGTCAGCAAGAGGGACCGTCCGTAGGGGATAGCCAGGGCCATCCCTCTGTCCTGCTCTTGGGATGGAAGGGCTGCCCAGTTCTCCATGGGCTCTTCTGAGGAGCTTTTGTGCAATGCTGTTTCCATCAAAACGTAGCTTGGAGGTCTCAGCCTTGCTATCATCGACACAATTCCCTGTTTACTTGCTGTGCTGGACAGCTTCTGTGGCTCAATTTTCGTGCTGTGAAAGAGCATGGAAATACATTAATGACTGTTGCAGCTCAAGCAGATCAAGTCCGTGTACTTGTACACGTGAGGATGGAGCCACTCAAGCCTATTTTAGGGTCTCCTGAGCTCTTGTTGACATCCATATGAGGACATGAGTTGGAAGGAGAAAGAATTCTTTGTCTTGGGAAGAAGAAATACAGAAACAGGAGAATTTCGTGCAGAGATTGCATGAGAGGGCTTAGAAAAAGTGCTGTATTTAAAATCTATGTTTTTCAAGCAGTTAACTTTTCAGTGTCAGTGGGGTGATGTAGCAACCTAGGCCATCAACTTGAGCAATGTTTTTAGTGATTAAAAAAAGTGAGTGGTATTGACAGTTCTGCCTCCTGCCCTTGCAGCAAGACTGAAATTTGGCAAGTGCATGAAAAATGGGGAAGACTGCCTTCGCTTCCAAAGAAAATTATGAGTAGTCGAAGGGCTAAAACCTTTCTGAGGATAATAAATGTCCAAAGGGGTTTGAAAGGCTCTGATAAAACAGAATTTAAAGAAGAATTGAGGCTGGTAGAAGGTATGTAGTAGAGTGGTGTCATTCTCACGGTCCAGTGCAACACCAGTTAATAACCAAACCTGTGCTTTCAGGGCTAGCTTTTAACAAGCTGTTCATCACTTCATGGATGCAAGATGCCTCAGGAGGCTTTCCTCCCACCGATGCCAGGAGCAGAGCTCTCTGAGCTCCTCTTCTCCAGTAGAGAGAAACCAGTGCCTTTAGACCTTGATTCACCTGCTTTAGATGTGTTCCTCAGGACAAGATAAGCGTTTGCCTTCATCCGGTAACTATAATGGCCCCAAGCTTGCTCGGGGGAGACACATCTGCTGCTGATGCTGCATTTCATTAGCAGAGTCCTGTACTGTGTGCACTAACAAGTCTCTGGGGAGCTGAGGATGCAGACGGTCCAGTCCCAAAGCGTGTCAGACCAGGCACGCTGGGGCGTCTGTCGTGCCTTGCTCGGGGGTCCCACGTTTCCAAGTGGGTAGATTTGGTTTAGAGTTTGATGTAGTTATGCTGTTGCAGCGCTATGTGGGTATGTTGTGAATGTAATTAAAATGAAGTGAAACGCCAGCTGCCTGCAGGCAGGGCTGTTCTGGCTGAAGCATTCAGAATTTGATCTTGCTGTCTCTGGGCTTAAATCTCTAGTCTGTAAAGCAAATTTTGCTTCGTTCCTCAGCATATTGAGGTTAAGCTTTAGTTAATAAACGGATCTTTGTGGTGATGGCCTTTTCCTTTTGATAATATCAAGGCTCCTCAAGAGACCTTCAGTCCAGTATTCAGCACTGTGTTTCAGGATGTGCCGTGAATAAAGCCCAGGTTGTGTGCTCAACACTGGGGATTAAAAAAAAAGTACTGACAATTTTCACTGTTTGATCACATTCATGAGCAGAAGCGGGTTGTGGCACAGACACCCTTCATTCTGACTCTTGCTATTTTAGTGATTTTCTTTACTTTCAAGCCAAAACACTGTCCTGTTTGTCTTATGCAAGAAAGCATGATTAAAGCCACACTTCTGCCTACACTGGCATTCTCCAGCAAGTGTTTTACGATCTTCCTTGCTGGCTCCTGGGTCCTTAGTATTCCTGGAGGCTAAAGGGACATTTTTACCTTGCAGTGGTATGCAAAATGTTTTTGGGTTCCTTTACTGTTGAAAAACTGGAAGGTAAGACATAATTCATATTTGTGCCCATGAATGAGCAACCTGGTCTAGTGGAGGGTGTCCCTGCCCATGGTAGGGGGTTGGAACTAGATGATCTTTGAGGTCCCTTCCAACCCAAACCAGCCTATGATTCTATGAATTGTGTTTCCAGCTAGACAGAGCTGCCTGGGGGCAGCCCAGAGCTTGAGGACACAGCGCATTGGTGCTGCTGCCCCTGGGGTCACCTGGGGCGGCTGTGCTTGCGAGTGTTGTGGGGAGGAGGAAGCTCAGTCCCCCTGGAAGGTCAGGGCAAGGCGAGAGCAGCTGGAGGTGGAATTTCAGCTTCCTAAGCTGTTAGGATGGCTGGGAGTGATGAGGACAAGGTGATGTGCTGGTCAGTGAGGCAGGTAATGCAAAGGCCTTGCAGTGCTGGAAAGGACATGGGGCTCAAAGGGATGTCCCAGGTGGTGGGGCTCAGCTGGAAAGACAACGTTCCTCTGCTTGACTTCTCCCATGGGCCAGCACAGCGCACGCAAGATGGATTGAGTGGCTGATCCTCGGCCTGTTATGGTTAGTGTTTTATTTTTCCAGCTGGATAACGCCTGATCTGCTCATCCTCTGGCTGCGTGAACAGCACTTGGCACTGGGGAGGGATCAGGATCCTGCGGCTGGGGGTGGAGAGGGTGAAGCTGCTGCCAAAAGGGCAAGTGCCACCCATGTTTGTTGGGTTAAAGCTACTCCTGAGTGGCTGTCTAAAACATCTTCTGTCTTTGCTGTCCTGGTCTGAAGGAGAGGAGTCACTGAGCTCTTCAGAGTGCTGGTTTTTTTCCCAATGAAAATGTGCGATTATTTGTGTAAAGAGTCAGACCTTCAAGCTGAACTACTTTTTTACTTGTTATTCACATGGAGATTCTGCCTCCATAGGTGGAAGTGCTTTGTGCTTGGCAGGAGCAGTTTTCAGAGACCCTCTGTGGTCATTTTTAGGGCATGACTTGATGTCCCGCTGATTTCTGTGCAATTGGGACTTGCACAGAGCCTGCATGTGGTCATTTGGGTGGGAGACCCGAAGAGGTGCACCTTTCTTGGTTCTTCATGCTGTCTTCTGTAGCATCATCATAAAGCACTGAAGTTTGGTCGTTCAGCAGTGGTCTTCAGTACACAAGGCTGAGAAGGTTTGATCTATCTGCACGTACCAATGTGGGAGTCTGACTTACATCCCAAAGGGGATGTCTACGCTGCAGCCATCTCTGAGGCTATACGGTGAGCTTGTGGCAATAGGCGTAACTAACATGCATCTCTCTGATTAAATCACTGAGTTTATGTGCTGTTGACTAGCTGGTACCGAGTTAGTTTTAGGCTTTTGATTGCCATGTGGGTGAGCCCAGGGTGTGAGGAATTGCTCCTGACCGCTGCGGGTCAATGCCCAGAGGTCATTTCCTACAGCCCTGAGGGGCTGCTGCCACAAAATGACAACGTGGCCTTTTGGCTAGAACATGAGTCCCTGAAGACACTCCTTTGGGAGAGCTGGTGGCCGCTGGTAAGTAGCTCATCTGGGTGTCCCTTGTGTAGGACTTGGGTGTTTGATTTTTATCCCCTGAATTGGTGAATGTTATAACATGTTCCTGCAAAGAAAGCAAAACCTGTAGATTCTTGTAAAGTCTACTTCTTTTATTTTAATTTTTAGTTTGCCAGACCTTAGTGATTTGGTTGGCAAGCTGGAAAGCAGTGTATAGTGACCAGAGAGTTTTCAGCTTCTCCAAAGAGCTGTCCTTGGAAGCACAGAGGGTGACCTGCTCAGGCCACCTGCTTGCCGGCAGAGAAGTGGGCTCGCAGCGGTCCGTACTCCTGCCTGCCGTTTAATCGAACATCTCCTGGCGTGGAGTTGCCTGCTTTGAGCACAGTGCTGCGGATGGTGCATGGAAGGCTCAGGTGCTGCTTCTTGGAAACCTACTTGTATAAATGTCCTTACACTTATTCTTTGCGGTTAATGACCATTTCATTTTTACAGCCTTTGATTTCAATTGACAATGCGGCTTGCTTGTCCTGGCAGTCAGCCTGAGTAAGGCAGCTGTACCTTCTTTTAATAGGAACTCTGACCTGTGCAAAACGACTCATTATTAATACGTCTCTGTAACGGTTTGTTTATTTCAGCTCCTTTCTGTGCTTCTCTGTCTAATGGTTTTTATGCTGTTTTTTGCTTAGCTTATCAAGCAGCAGATTCTCTCCCTCCAGTTTAGGAAGGTAAAACTACGTTGCATTAAACTGCTCTGACCAAGCACTTTGCTGAATCTGACTGCACATGATTAATCTGTAATGCTTTGGTACTAATTAATTAGTAGAGAGCCCTGAAGTGATCTAACAAACAGCCTTATTCTGCATGATTGGATCCCTAATACTTGCTTGAACTTCAGTCAGCAAAGTGGATGTTCATTGTAATTCCTGTTAAGGTGCAAGAAATATTCCTCTTTCTTAGCCAAAGAATGGGCGTTCAGCCACTTCTTGATATTAAAGCGAGACTTCCATACAGAGACATTAAAAATTAGATGTACTTGCCCTGAGACTTTCAAAGAAGGAATTTTCTTCCCCCCTCCCCCATCTTGTGCTTCATTGTGAAGATCTTCATTCATTTAGACTCTGCCCTGAAATGCACTTGTACGGCTGTACTTTGCCTCTGGCAAAATAACGCATTTGGAAGTGAGTTGGCATTTCTGGTTTGCTGCAGAAGGAGGTAGAGGAATGACCGTGGAGGGAAAGGCCTCTCCAGAACATCCCTAGAGCTGGAGGATTGCTAACCAAAACGTCAGGAAAAGAAAATCATGATGAAGAGGAATACGCTTTTTCAAATCTCCTCTTCCTGCAGACTGCTTTTGTATGGAAATCCCTCTTTAATGTCAAAAGGCTACTGAATTGCCGGTGTCCTCTTCCTAGGCTTTTTCTGCAACAAAGATGCAGCTTCAGGAAGGCCTGGAGGAAGAGCGGCTGCCGCCTTGTATCAGATTTCTTGAATGCTCTGAATTACTGGTTTAGAAAGCAATTTGAATTGGACAAGTCTCACTGCAGCTGGAGTGAGTCAGCTGAGAGCCCCACAGTGCTGCAGCCTCTAAAACCTTCCTGTGACTAATACAATGGTTTCTTTGAAAGGTTAAATAGACCTTCCAGGGCTTCCTGCCAAGTGTACATTGGGCAAGTCTCCTCTGATTCATCTGCTGTGCCTGTGGAGCCCCCAGCTCCCGGTGGTGCTGCTCTCCTAAACCATTCAGTAGCCTTTGCTGTATTTCACCTGAACGTGGGACTTGCACTGAATGGACCAGACTTATTCCTGGTGCTGCCCGCTGAGACCGGTGGCATGGTACTGGGATTAAACTTGGTCCGGAGTGTCACTATGTGTGTGTGTGCGCATCACTTTTTTTAAGATGCTGATCCAGTTGCTCTCCTGCTGGGGTATGAAATGTTCATTGATGCTTCGGAAGTTCCTTATGTGGATCTAAAAGGCATTTACTGGTCTAGGGCTGGGGCACTGTATCGAAGGGGCCATCAAAACTCCACCAGTAACTGCCTTGGTTCTGGATTGTCTGCCTTGCTCTTTGGAAATGGGAGTTTTTTTCTCCTGGGGTTGGAGTATGGAAAGGTTTCTCTGGTTTGAAACAGCTGCTAGCTCCCACAGCCCTTTCCTGGCCCTGTAGCTGTGTGAAGAGCTGCTTGCCAGGACCAGTCTGCTGGAGACCATTGATTTCCACAGAAAAGAGTCTGAGCTGTGGTGTCTGATTTTTACCCCATCCCACACGTGTGTTTGGATATAGGCAGTGCTTATAACCCTCGCTCAGTAGATAAGTCAAGTTTGCAACAGCCTAACTGCCCCTGTCCCATACCCTTACCCAACACAAAGTGCCTGGGAGCTGGGTGAGGCTTCCACTGCATCCCAATTGTTTGTTGCTCAGGGATTCATCTCTCTGCATCTCTTACAAATGCATTCTAGCAGGAAGCCAGAGCGAAAATCATAGCACTGCAGCCTCCAGGTAAGTTTTCTGGCTGGGTGAAACAGGCAGTCGCTGTGGCTGGAGCTATCCTGGCACCTTCAGCTGCGCGTGCAGTTCAGTCCCTGCTGCAGAGCCTGTCGGCGCACCTGACCTTGCTGGGTTCATGCTAAAAGTGGGGGTTTTTTGTTTTTCCTGAACAAGTCTGCTTCCTCAGCAGGTAGAGCATGAGTAGCAGCAGCACCAGCATCCTGCCTGCAAGCCGGGGGCTGCTTGTGAGTCTGGGTTCCTCCTCGTGGAGCCCTCACCACATGCTATGAACCCTTCTGCTCGTGGTGGAGCTGTGTCAGGAATGGTTTGGGGGTTTGTTCCACCTCTTGCATGTCTCTAGAAGCTGATCACTTGTTTAAGGAATGTCTTTCACTGCTGAAAATTATATTTGTAGAGCTGCCAGCTACTGGTTCTCTTGCAATATTTGCTGTTTCTCCCAAGGTCCTCTCTCCTATGAGACCTTGGGGTCCTCTTTCCTAGTGTCAATGTGTAGTATTTTAATTGCAGAGGTAGAAATGAAAGAAACTCTTCCCTTCCAGCTCCAGAGCACTATCCAAATGAAGACCCAGCTTGGAATTAATCCTTTTCATTTATTTAAGAAATCCTAGATCTTCTGAGGCCCCTCTTAGTGATGTTCCAACAGAGCTGGCAGTGCTGTATGAATACACTGATTTAGTGCTGTCCTTGAATAATGCTTAAATGACTGGAGAATCTAAGGTCCATTTTTATGAACTTCATAGATTGTGCTGTCTATTTGGATAGTTCTGTCTGCTTGGGGGTCCCATCCTGAACTTTGGGGTCAGTGTCTGAACTCATGGAGTACGTCATGTGAGTGGCTACCTGCAGCAGTGTGAGGTGAAACAGGGAATGGGTGTGAGCTTCACATAGGGTTCCCGAGGTCAGAAACCTGCAATCCAGGCTCAAGGTCTCCTTCAGTGAGCTGCAGCAGACAGCTTTTCTTAATTTGAAGCTTTCAAAGAGGGCTGTTGTGTTTGGGAGACATGTTCGGTTCACACTTGGCCTGAAATTACAGTGTGAAGTCTTCACAAATAAAGTAAAAACCTGGTGAGCAGAACAACACTTGAGACACTAATGGTGCAGTACCAGGAATGTGAAGCTGTCTTTGTTAGGGTCTCGCTTTGAGCCTGCTGACTGATCAAAGAAACGTTCCGGTGTGATCAAGAACTAAAATGGCTCATGACATTCATGACCCCGATAGCCTATGGGCTAAGACAAAGGGAATGTCTCCCAAATGACACTTTAAATTGACAAAGTTGTCTTAGGAGTGAAAAAATAGTCAAATACTCTGACATTGGTCTGGACTTGTCAACAACCTAGTGTAGGGATGATGGGAGGGATGGAGGGCATTTACGACAAGAATGCAGGCTTCTGAGATGAGATAGGAAGGGGACCCTTTGAGTTTTCTAGTGCTTTGATCTCTAAGAAATGCTTCTTGAATCTTCCAGGAGCACCTTCTGCGCAATCATTTCTCAGCTGACGGAGGAAACCCAGCCACTATTTGAAACCACTCTCAAATCCCGTTCTGTGTCCGAGGACTCTGATGCTAAATTCACGTGCATAGTGACAGGTAACAGTGTCTTCAGTGAATAATCTGGTCCTGCCTCACTTGCTGGACTTGCGCTAGTTAAACTCTAGAGCAAGTGATAACAAGGCAACACATTAACGAGTCCACTGTTGTCAGACTGCCAAGTAAAGATTCAGCAATTGCATGATGATTTCAGCTTTAATTTAAGCGGGGGGGTGGGGGTGGGGGTGGGGGTAAAACACCTGAGACTGTAAAGAGGCAAAGGCATAACCAATGTCATGGTTTAACTCTGGCTGGCAGCTCAGCTCCACACAGCTGCTCGGTCGTTCCCCCCTGGTGGGATGGGGGAGAGAATCCAAAGAGTGAAAGTGAGAGAACTTGTGGGTTGAGATAAATACAGTTTAACAGGTAAAGCAAAAGCTGCACACACAAGCAAAGGAAAACAAGGAATTCATTCCTCACTTCCCATGGCAGGCGGGTGTTCAGCCATCCCCAGAAAAGCAGGGCTCCATCACGTGTAATGGTGACTTGGGAAGGCAAATGCCATCACTTCGAATGTCCCCCCTTCTACCTTCTTCCCCCAGCTTTATATGCTGAGCATGATGTCATACGGTATGGAATATCCCTTTCGTCATTGGGGTCAGCTGTCCAGGCTGTGTCCCCTCCCAACTCCTTGTGCACCCCCAGCTACTTGCTGGTGGGGTGGTGTGAGGAGCAGCAAAGGCCTTGGCTGTGTAAGCACTGCTCAGCAGTAAGGAAAACACCCCTGTGTTATCAACACTGTTTTCAGCACGAATCCAAAATGTAGCCCTGTAATAGCTACTGTGAAGAAAATTAACTCTATCCCTGCCAAAACCAGCACACCTAACATCTCAGACAAGAAATTAAAGACCAGAAAATGGAATATCCTGGTTACTGCTTGGGCCAGCTACATTTTATTGTCCTAATCTGTCTGCTGATCCTGGACTCTGTAACTCAGGAATGAGCAGTTTTGAAGACTAAGGCTATCATACTGCAGCCAGCTCTGGCTCTCTTTGCTGGCTGTAATGGTTAGAGTGCAGCTGCATTTGCATCAGTGATAAACTTCTGTGTTTGTCAACATCTGAAATGCTGTTTTCTGCTCAGTGAGCTAAAATCTAACCTTGGGCAGGAAGGGGTTTGGCCGGTAAGAGGAGAAGGGGGAGGCTGAGCAAAGGGCTGGTACTTCGGCATTGTGGTGGCGTGGCATGGCAGCGCATTGGTGTAAAGGCAAGTGGCTCCTTTGCTGATGAGCTTTTGTCCTTTAAATGTTGAGACTAAACCCTCTTTTTTTTTTCCCATAGTATGTACTTGTTTACAACTCTGTGATCCTTCCTGATGTTGCACGTGTTATTTGTTCCTACAGTTACTCAGTGAGAGACATTAAGCAAGTTTGTAAGTTTTGGAAGGAGGAGGGTATCTCCAGTGAGCCTCTTAGTCACAAGGACCAAGCCTTCCCTGAGATTTAGGAAATCTAGTTTGCCATTGGAAGCATGCTGTAAATAAGCTGTGCAGCAGGAAACACTGAGCCCTTCTGAGAGCTGCCAGCTTTGAATTCTTGGCTCTTCTCATATGGATTCACTTGTTTTACAGGCCTGACTTTCTGAACTTGCAGGGATACAACTGATACATTGATTTTATTGATGCTTAACTTCAGCAGACCACTTCCTGCTTCTAGGGCAAAAGTGGGCTGCTAGGGAGATACCTCTAAGCCATGCCCTTCAGTGATTCACTAGAAGAGCTTTCCCAATTAAAGTTTTCTAAAAGTAAAAGCTTGATACATTGTGCAGTAGCATGGAACTCACCATTCTGCAAGCCATGAGTGTCAGAGGTCAAAAAATTAGTGATGTTTAGATATGCTAGGAAATCCTGAGTAAGAGCAGATACAATTCTCTCTTCCACTTCCCCTTGCCAGAAAGCGTAGAAGTGCTGCAGACCCAGAGCATGACTGATTACTGCAAGGACATGGGGTAGCACTGCTCCCCCTTTCAGGATTTCTTGCCCCTTTCAAAATGCCGAGTCCTGGCTTCTCTCACTGGCTCAAGTCTTCACCAGCTGCATCCTGAGGTTGAGAGTTCCCTTTAACGAACTTCATTTCCTACAAAGTCCAAATGATACCATCAGCTCCGAGCGGGCTTTGTCAAGACGAGAGATGCATTTGTGCAGCTGAGCTCTAGTTTGCCATTAGACTGGATGGCTGACAGGGTGGGAAGTGCCCCGCATGTGTGATACCAACATGCTCAGTTTGTTCTCAAGCTGAGAGAAGAGAGATAATTCGGTCAGCCCTACCAAGGAAGCCTGGTGAATGTCATGTCCATGTCCTTTCCAGCACCTCTCCTGGAGAAGCTAGAGAAACTCTTCACGTATATCGTACAGGAGACATGCTGCCAAGGAATAAACTCTGCTGCTTGTGCCAAAATCAAAGTATCAATGTCTAGAGGCAGATGTGCTCTCTGTCCAG
This sequence comes from Grus americana, assembly GCF_028858705.1. Taxonomy (NCBI): domain Eukaryota; kingdom Metazoa; phylum Chordata; class Aves; order Gruiformes; family Gruidae; genus Grus; species Grus americana. The sequence goes on along the minus strand of NC_072861.1, from coordinate 946,484 downwards.
TTTGTAGTCCTTCCTGCAGTCCACCCTTGCTCTTGGTAGGCAGGAGGCTGCCTTCCTAGTTTTGGGCGACCTGCTGGTGTTGTGGAGCACAACTGGTGTATTACACCAAGTTGAAAACTTGACCTGATACTGGTCTCATTTTTTACTAAAGCAAAGGAAAGTGTCAAATGAGCATCTTCAGCATGTAGCCTATCGCAGTATTTTTGTACCTGGTAAACTAGACTGGGGGATGTATTTATGCACTTCAATGAACAAACCTACAAAATGAGGAATTTTCATGGAAACATCCTTAAAAGCAGCCCGAAGTACCTATGACATATGATCATCTCTTGCATGTGGTCTTTTAGGAGCTCAGGATCTCTTTGAGAGCAAGGGACACGAGGTGGAAAGTGAACTCTGACTGCAAAGTCTGATCAGTAGTTCAGAGATCTCCCCCTGCCATGATGTTTACATTCAACTGGGGCACATCACAGTGAGAAAGGAAGTGGTGGTTGCATCCCTGGCCAGTGACCAGAGTGGAACCAGCTCAGTCCCACTGCTGTGGCTGGAGTCCAGGGACACTGTGGTTCACAGACATGCAGGAGGCAAAGGGCAGACTGTCAGCTGCTCCCGTTTTGACTCTCAAGCCCCAAATATGGATAGATGACCTACAATAACATCTTAATATTTTTTTTTGCTGCTTCTTGACCAATAACGAGTTACAGGGTAGTGCCGCATCTGTGAATACCAGGGACTTGCTGGGCATGTCCTAGAAAGGCAGCAAGATGCAAGTGTTTGAAGAGCCAGTCTCCGAAATGTGCTTGATGGTGCAGGCAAGAAAAAAGCAAGTCAGGCCGATGCAGGCTTCCTGATGTTCTTGGGTGGTTGCACAAACCCTCCTTTCCTCCTGTTGCCTAGTTCTGTCTGCTACCAGTGTCCCTAGTATGTCTGATTTGATTGTTTGGGGTCAAATGCTGCATCAGTTATGACATGTTTTCTTTTTTTAGACAAAATTAGTTCATCCTTTGTTCTCTGAGAGATGTGAAAAAGGGAAGGAGAATATTTCCATTTACTATGCAGTTTCTTACAGAGCAGAACGCACCCCGGCTCTCTGCACCAAGTGTTTGCCTTGGTGGGTCTGTCTGGACTTCAGGATCTCAAGGTTCGTCACAGATCTTTCCCAGTGAGTGGATATTGGGCTCTTGTCTTCAGAGAGTGGCCCTTACTAGAGGTGCTACTACAAGGATTTTACAACTTTTCAGTCATTTCTGTATAGCTTTGGCTGGGAAGGAGAGATGTCGGCTGGTGAAATGTGGGGGCTGGGATGAAGGGCCATGGGTCTGTGATTGCTTGTTAGAGAATGAGGCCAACCGGGAGAGGTGATGACTGGATCTAGCCAAGACCATCGTATGTCAGTACCAGCTGTTGTACAGCTGCCTCTTCAGCACCATTTCAGCCCTCCTTAGGCAGGTTCAACCACTCTGACCTGGCTACCCAAATCATCAGCTCAAGAGCTCGGTCCCATCACTCCCTTCATGGGTCAGTGCTTGTGCTGAAGAAGCGTCCAGCCTGGTACCTCTCCCCTGCTGCTCAGGTGCTTGATCAACGTGGGCATCTGCACTGTGTTGAGTAGCACATTCCCCGAGGGGACGGCAACAAAACCCGTCTGGCTTTACTGTAGGGCTATGGAGGGGAAAGGGCTCTGCCCAGGGCTTGGGGAAGAGAGTCAGGGTAAAGTCAGTAGGCAGTCGGGTGCTTAGTGGATGAGGGTTTTCATAAAGGAGTTCAACTTCTTGCATCCATGGTGGCCCTCTTAGGGAAATGTTTGAAGGATGAGAGGGAAGTGCTTGGATGAAGGATGTCTGGAGAAATGCAGAGGCTGTGAGAGGGGTGGATGGGTGGGTTTGGGGATGAGGTAGTGAGTACAAGAGCAGAGAACAGGCTGGTGGGAGATGGGGATGCCTGGGTTTGGGGCAGCCAGGGCAAGAGAGGAATGGAGAATGAGCACTGCTCACAGGCCAGTGGCATGGGGAGCTATTGCTCTTAGGGAGCACCTGTCCCTCCTGTCAGCATTACTGTAAGCCTCCTTGTCTCCAGGTGATGGGGAGGTTTAAATCCATAAAGCCAGAAAGGATGAGATCTTACCATGACTTTTCCTCCCAAAACTGCCTGAAGCCGCCACTCCGCGTAGCTTGTGTAGAGCAGAAATAGAAAACCATGGAGATTATGTGTAATTGGTCTAAACTCTTTCCATCTTCCCAAATTTTAGAAGATTAACTCCCCCCCACCCCTGCCCCAAGAAAATAAAAAAAAAAAAGTTGCTTTAAACAGAGTTTCTCTGGGTGATTTTGGATAGCTATTGCAAGAACTGTTTTGGATAAGGTCACTAAAGCTTTGAAGACTTCTCAGATTTAACAGCTTTGGGAAAAAGAATGGTTAATTTAAACCTGGCAATCTCCACAAAAAAAAAAAAATAAAATCCTTGCTCAGAAGAGTCTCCAGGGCCCTGCAGTGACTGGCCATCATGTTGGAGCAATGCTGCTGGAAGACACGTTTCCCAAAAAAACTTTTGCTGGGCTTGAAGATGTGCAGCGGATGCCTGCCCTCCTCCCCAGGCACACCCAGCACTGCTCTGTCTGTGACTGCGGGGCATTTGCTGCTGGAGCCAGAGGACCAGCTGCTGGCAAATCCTTCTCGGCACCAGCTGCACGGGGGGTCTGCGGGAATGACAGGTTTCGGAGGGGCAAGCGCCTGATTTATGAATGGCTGCTCTGTCTTGCAACGCGCTCATGCGGTGGGTGGGCATCCGGCACCCTGCAGCATGGCAACGCGCACCGATGGAGCCCTCGGCTCAGGCACCCCATCCCACCGGCACCCTTGAAACTGGCCCATCGTGGCAGCCGGGCGAGCTGCAGGTGTTGTGGCTGCAGGGGATGTACTGGGACTGATGCCTGTCCCCCCCAGACCAGGAGGATGTATTTGCTGGGCAGCCTGCAGATGGATGCCTGCAGAGTCAGCAGCAGCTCCCGTCTGCAGGGCACGCCAGGGAGCCTTGTCCCTGCGCAGGCATCGCTCCATCCCCTGCTTGGCTCCGGTTACAGCCCCTGGGGAGGGACAGATGGTGTTTGCACCAGCAGCTGGGGCCACTGTTTCTGTGTGGAGGGGGGGAAGCCCTCCAGCATCCCTCTGCCTGCGGGTTTCCAGCCAGCACCTGCCTGTAGCTCCCTTTTGCTGCAGGCTGGAGTGTGAAGCAGGGGCTACTCCCTCGTTGTTGTGCTGGGCCGGTATAGTGGTAGCCCCTGGTAGGGAGCAGGTAGCCTTAAGGACACAAGTGATACAGGTCAAAGGCAGTTTAGGCTTAACAGCCTAAAAAAAAAAAAACCCAAAAAAAGCCTTTCATTGAAGCACTGCACAGCTATAGAAATTGCAGCTTTTTCTGGCAGATGTCAGCTGGGAATGGGAATCAGCTGCAGAGGCCATGGGGGGACATCACAGAGCTTCTCGGAAACGATACACTTGCAGTTCCCAGAATGAAGCGCTGTGATTGCTGTTCGCAGGGTATTAGGAAAATCTACCTGCCAGCTCGCTGCATTACGAATCGTGGGGGCCTCCTGAAGGTCTCGCCTGCAGAACAGCCCTTTGGAGGAGTAGGATTGCTCTGAGTAAAGTCTGAGTTGTGTATGAAAATTGTTTTGTTCCTCATCCCTGGAGCAGAAAAAAACTGCCACAGGCTCATTCAGCCCAGAGTCCTGCTGCCAAGTACAGTCAGTAGCTAATATTTACGGAAAATAGAAGGAGCAGCATGGATCCCTGGTGATCCCATCACTGGGATACCCTCGTGGCCTCCCCCAGTTAGCAGTTTAGGGCTCATTCACTTCAGCCACAAGTATGGGTGGATGAAGAGAGAGCAGTAGATGTCTATCTTGACTTCAGCAAGGCTTTTGACACTGTCTCCCACAACATCCTCATAGGCAAGCTTAGGAGGTGTGGGTTGGATGAGTGGACAGTGAGGTGGGTTGAGAACTGGCTGAACAGCAGAGCTCAGAGGGTTGTGCTCAGCCACGCAGAGTCTAGTTGGAGGCCTGTAGCTAGTGGTGTGCCCCAAGGGTCAGTGCTTGGTCCGGTCTTGTTCAACATATTCATCAGTGACCTGGACAGGGGACAGAGTGCACCCTCAGCAAATTTGCTGACGATACCAAACTGGGAGGAGTGGCTGACACACCAGAAGGCTGCGCTGCCATTCAGCGAGATCTGGACAGGCTGGAGAGTTGGGCGGAGAGGAACCACATGAAATTAAACAAGGGCAAGTGTAGGGTCCTGCACCCAGGAAGGAATAACCCCAGGCACCAGTACAGGTCAGGGGGTTGACCTGCTGGGAAGCAGCACTGCGGAGAAGGACCTGGGAGTCCTGGTGGACAACAAGTTATCTATGAGCCAGCAATGTGTCCTTATGGCCAAGAGCACCAACGGTGTCCTGGGGTACATTAAGAAGAGCGTGGCCAGCAGGTCGAGGGAGGTTCTCCTCCCCCTCTACTCTGCCCTGGTGAGGCCACATCTGGAGTTCTGTGTCCAGTTCTGGGCTCCCCAGTTCAAGACAGACTGGGAACTACTGGAGAGAGTCCAGCGGAGGGCTGCGAGGCTGATGAGGGGACTGGAGCATCTCTCCAATGAGGAAAGGCTGAGAGAGCTGGGGCTGTTCAGTCTGGAGAAGAGAAGACTGAGAGGGGATCTGATCAATGCTTATCAATATCTAAAGGGTGGATGTCTAGAGGAAGGGGCCAGACTCTTCTCAGTGGTACCCAGTGACAGGACAAGGGGCAATGGGCACAAACTGGAACACAGGAAGTTCCATCTCAACATGAGGAAAAACTTCTTCACTTTGGGGGTGACCGAGCGCTGGGACAGGCTGCCCAGAGAGGTTGTGGAGTCCTCTTCTCTGGAGAGATTCAAAACCCGCCTGGAGGCCATCCTGTGCAACCTGCTCTAGGTGATCCTGCTCTAGCAGGGGGTTGGACTAGATGATCTCCAAAGGTCCCTTCCAACCCCTACCAGTCCAGGATTCTGTGATCTGAGGGCTTTGCGCTTCTGCTAGAAACTGGTTTGGAGGGCCAGAACAGCAGCAAAGAGCAGACCATGGTGAGACAGGGACCAAAGGGGAGGATGGAGACCCTTGCATGAAGGGCTTCAGGAGAAAGTCATGACTTGGCTTCCTGCAGAAGAGGAGGAACAAGGCACTAACCAACAGAAAGCCAAAGCTGCAGATGGCAGCAGTGGGAGGGGAGTGAGACAGCAAAGGATGCAAGAGATGTACAGGCAGCGAGTATGGAGAGGGTAGATGCAGAGGCAATGCAGAGTAGGAGACCTCAGTGAGGAAAGCAAAGAGAATAGAGTAAAATCTGGGCTGTGGGGGTGTTTGGGTTGTGGGGATGGTTCACGGAGAAGAGCAGGAAAGTAAAACTCTTCTGAGATTATTTCCTCAACCCTGTCTGGGGCAGTAGGCTAAGTCCTTTGTGAGGCCAGAGCACACTGGAGAGCCCCAACGAGCAGGGGGAGGGGACGGGGGGTGTGTTGGAAGAGCAGACAGGGGTGGGGGGAACCAAACGATACATGAGGAGATTGGGCATGTGCTGCTTTTCTGGTCAAAGCTGTTACAAATCACCCAAAACCAGGGCAAATTCCTGCTGACGAGTCTTTGTTCCTGGTCTTTTGCTCCCGCGTGGGACATTCATGGGAGCAGGCGTAAGCTGGGCTCAGGCGTTGCTACTGGCTGCCGGCGTCTCTGGCTGGTGCAAGCAGGAGGCTCCTCACCCTGGAGATCAAATGGGTCCTGGCCATCCCTGAAACCTGTGGGAAGTGTCTGGGGTAGGTAGACAGTGCCCTGTCCCTGCCCTCTTCTGCTGAGCCATCTGGTCTGGACGCTGTGGATGTTCCTGGAGAGGCCTTGCTGGCCCTTGCCAGGGCTGTCCATGAGACCTGATCTCTGCCTTCAGGGTGCTGGGGGCTGGCAGGGAGACCCTTGGGGGCTGGTGGTGGTGAGCGGTGTGCTGGACACCTTCACTCCAGCAACATGGAAAGCCATCAGGGGCATTTGCAGGAGATAAGCTTTGGATACTTACCTTGGGCCTTTGAACAACTGTTGAGTGCATCAACTTCAGAGGAGGCATGACGTGATCATTGAAACCTTTATCCCTTGCCCTTAGGGTCAGCATGGCTGTGCCAGGAGCTCCGTGTGAAGTACAGGAACCAGTGTTGGCCACTGGCTCGAGCTTTTTTCCCCTGAAAACTGCTCTTATTCTGAGCTAGAGCTGCCGTAGGTAGGAGATGAGGGCTGTGGCTAGCTCTGATCCATGTGGGGCACTCCTGCTGATCCACACCGCCGTCAGTGGCGGGGAACGTGGCTGCGTGCCCAGCCTGCTAGCCAGCCAGTCACACACATCATGATGTCATTCTACCGAAAAGGCAGGTGACATCTGTTGTCAAGTGACATTTGTAGGACACCAAGCTGGCTGTGATGCAATCAAGGTTGTTTCTGTTCAATGGAAACTTTTGGATCAGTTTACAAGCTGTGACACTTAGCGAAATGTTGTGAGCTCCATGGAGGGGCGAGTGCCTGTTTTCTAACCTTAGCCTTAGTCTCATCAAAACATGCCTCTTCATATAAAAGTGTCAGTATGCTCACCTTCTCCTTCCAGCCAGTGTTACAGGAGACGATCATGTGATCCACTCCCCTCTGTTCAGGAATGAAGTGCTGGGATTTTTTTCTCAAAAATAGCCCTATTCCTAGGAGTGATAAAAGGCTTGGATAAGCCCATCAGGTTTCCACTCACAATACTTTTTCTGCTGTGTAATTTAAAGAATGCAGTGAGCCCAGAATAACATGTATGCTATTCTGCCAGAGCATTTCGTTTTGCTGTTGATACCTTGTCCCCACGGGACCAGGCTTGCTGCGCAATGTGTTGCAATGTTTCACACCCTGATGTACCATCCATCTCCTCCCCAGGATACCCGCAGCCGGAGGTGACGTGGTATAAGAATGATGAAGAGATGGACCGCTACTGTGGCTTACCCAAGTATCAGATATTCCGTCATGGAAATCGTCACACCCTGCAGCTGTACAAGTGAGTAAAGAAGCTGGAGAGCAGGTGGATTTGGTGATGGGAGCTCTGAGCATGTTGTCAGTACTTGGAGGAGCTGACTATCAGCAGTGATCTCCCCCCAGCACCTGTGCTGGCCCTTTCTGCTCCCCATTGCAATGTTCCCAGCTGTCCCTTCCCCTTCAGCTCTTTGCTCTGATGACTCCCAGATCACATCAGTATGAGGTCCATTACTTCATCCAGAGATAGCTGCCTTGTAGAAGCAAGAGGAAGGTCAGGAGATCTCTGGAGCCTTCCAGTGCTGGTAGCAGCATGTGCTATGGCTGCACGGGACAGGAGCTGAGCATTAGGGCTGGACGAAGGTGAGCGAAGGGAAGGCACTGGGTGCCTCCAGGATGATGGTCCAGGGGATCAGGCAGGACAAGGACAGAAACAGTTCATAGGAGTATCATGAGGAAGGGCAAAGAGGGGAAAGGGGTGCAGCCCTGTCCCAGGAGGGCCGTTCCTAGCTCCCACCATGAGGTCAGGGAAGGAGAGGGCTACTTTGTCACTCAATTGATGGAGCCAAGGGCCTCCTATATTCAGCCCTGACTACCAGCTTCTTTTAATGTTAAACAAGGACTGTGTTTCTGGAGAGCCAGGCATACTGTGTCCCCAGCAAGCAGAGACCTGTCGCACCTCGAGTCCTGGATTGGGGATGTCAGACAGGTGTGGCACTGTCTGAGAGTGCAGAATATCGGTATTGCTGGACTATCAAGTCCTGTCATCCTCGTGCTTCTAGCCTGGGCTTTTCTGCCACCCCAGGCGTGCTCCAGGTTTCCGTCAGAGGCTGGTGCACCTCTCGCAGGAGCAGGGATGTCCATGGGCCAGGCGTCCCCGAGGGGTGGCAGCAGAGACAGCACGCACGTGCTTGTGCTGGTGCCTGTGAAGCGAGGTGGGAAGGCTTTGGTGAGGCAGTAGGGTGGAGGAAGAACAGAAATGTCATGTAGGCTGTGAAGAGCTGAGAGAAGATCCTGCAGAGGAATGTGGCCAAGAACGGTTGGGAAGCCTGGTGCTAGCTGTTCCTTCTCCACCACAGCCCTCTCAGAGTTACAGCCCAGGGGGGAGCTGGGCGCTGATTTAACGTCCAACTTGCTTATCTGCTAGTGCTGAGCACAGGCAGAGCCCGGGGAGGGAGGCCAGCCCCAGGCCTCCAGATCTACTGCGGGCACCTCAAGGGCCACGTCTTCGTCTTCTGGCCCCTCTGGAGCAAGAAGTGGGAGAGCGTGCATGCCTGTGTGCCCAGCAGTAGTGCCTGGGGAAGAAGGGCAGGTCTCACGCAGAGCTTTTGGTTTCCAGGTGCAGAGAGGAAGATGCAGGCATTTACCAGGCCTCAGCTAGAAATAACAAAGGCATCGTGTCCTGCTCTGGCGTGCTGGAAGTGGGAACCATGACAGAGTTCAAAATCCATCAGAAGTGGTTTGACAAAATTAAGAGAAAAGCGGAAGAAAAGCTACGAGAGATAGAACAGGGCAAGAAACGAGGTAAAGAGAACATGGAGCTGGAGAAGTTGCAGGGAATGAGCCCCGATCGGCTCCAGAGAAAGCGGAGGCTGGCCAGGGATCTGAATCTCCGGTCCGGAGCCTCTTCGTGGGAGAAGGAGGATGCAGCAAAAGTGCACGTCGCCGATTCTCAGTCCAGATTACATGAGGATATTGCCAAGCCGAAGGAGCAGCCGGTCAATGCAATGACGGGCTTTTCAAACAAACTGATAGCACCTTTGAAGGCAGAGGTGACCACCAATGGAGATGCCTCTTTGGAAAACGTGGAGGAGAACGGGAACGGCTTTCTTGCATACCTCTATGAGACGGTGGAGGACCTAGCAAAAAAGCCGATGGTCAAAGACTCCGCAGCTAAAAAGAAAAAGAAGGTGGAGGATCCTCCAGCAGCAAAGCAGGAAGTTTCCAAGCAAGAAGAAAGTGGGCGAGATAGGGCCAACCCCTCTCCAAATCCAAGGTTTGCCCCTCCTGTCCCGTTACGCAGGAACGCGCGTTTGAGGGTGGCAAATGATCAAGAAATGGAAAACAGTCCAAAAATCAAAGAGCCCGGGAAAGCTGTGAATCAGGGCCCTAAAGTCAATGGTAATGCGCGCTTCTCTTTGAAAGAGATGTATTTTGATAAGAAAGTGAAGCCGGCAGCGGGGAAGAAGGAGGCGGGAGCCAAGGAAGAGGCTGCGAGCAAGGCTGCCCTGCAGCCCGTGGCCATCAGCAGACGGACAGAGGATGCTCCATCGTCCTCAGAGGTGTCGGAGGCAGGACCTGTGCCGTCCGAGGGACAGAGAGGCCGGCGCCAAGCGCAGAAGTCAGAGGGAAACAAAGCCGTCGGTCCAGAGGTAACTAGGAGCCAACATGGGGGTTGCAATAAGAAAACACTCGTGCCGCACGGTTGTTGTGTGGCACCAGCCCTGGGAGGCTGCGTGTACCCCATGGGAGCTCCTGCCGAGGCTTCGTAGGTCTCCACTGGCAGAAGCACGCAGGAAAAAAGGCTTGCTGGGCTTTGTGCGCCCAGACAGCAGAGCTTCCACCCCATCTCCGAATAAATGTCAGGCGAGGTGGTGAGGAGAGATGTACGTCAGGGCCCTCCGGCCGAGCAGCTGGTCTCCGGGTGGCCTGGGGCGTGCTGTGAGCTCTCCTGTTTAATCGGCAGGCTGACCTCATGCGAAATGTTTCCAAATCAGTTAAGCAGGGAGCACTGAATGGCTATTTATAGCTGGGGGTGGATGCCTTGTGTGTACGACGGGCAGTGAGACTGATGACATCTGTTCAGTTTAGCAATTGAGCCTGAGCTTCAGCCGGCGTTTAATGAGCACCTCATGCAAATGAGTGCAGCGTGCCAGGTACGCCACACGAGCTGCGCCGGGCAGGGCGTTGAATTTTGTTTACAGTGCAACATGTATACAGTAGATCTGGGCTATTTTTTGGCTCTCCCCTGTTGGAAAATCTCTGTTGCAAGACTCATTGTGGTGGTGATGCAGCGCCAGGACACAGCACCTGCTCCTGACCCTCACTGCATCTTTTAGTCAACTTCTATTTTTGTCACTTAACCTGAAGCATTTTCCATTAAAATGTTAGACTGGAAGCTACTAGTCTTTTTTTTATTTTATTTTATTTTTCCTCCTTTTTTCTGTAATGACCCCTTCTGTGGTTAAAGGTTCTCTGAGTCCAACTTGCAGGTGCTGTCAGGATTTGGCGTTTGAGCTATGGTAGGTGCACGCTTTCAGTGCAGGCCAAGGCTATTCAGAGGAGGCACTCCGGGTGCAGCACGTCTTCCTCGGTAGGTAATGCAAATCCTTCAGGATGTGGAGATATCCACGATATAGAAAGTGGGACTGTTGGGTGCTCCAGTGGAAAAAAGTTCCTTTCTTCCTCTTCTAGATTTCTCTTGGGTAGGAGCACCACTTACCCGTAAGAAACCTGCTGGGTTATGCGGTGAAGCGAACATCTGGGTCCTGGACTCACCACAGTGCAGCGCCCTGAACCCATCTTTAACCTGACGTGTCAGCATCCCATATTGCTGGAGAAATTATTGCTGTGCACGTGAGCCCATGGCAAAGCAATTCGTTTTCTCCCTCTCTGCTCATTTTCACGCCCCTTGCTCTTAAGGAAGGTGGGAAGTGTTGGTGTGTAACAGCCAGGCTTGGGCTGTCATCCCTGAGCCTTTGACATGCATCAAGGTATTTTCCTCTTCAAAAACCCACTCACAGAGGGAAACCTGTAACTTGTCAGCTGGTGTGCCTTTGAGTCGACAAAAGGGAATGCTTTTGATTTGAATTTGAATGCTTCAGCTAGGTGGTGATGCTGGGGAAAGTGTTCAGGCTTTTGTGTGACCAAATAAGCTATTTTAAAGCACTTTAAAGCTGACTCCAAGTGGGTTTGAGGCTATTTTCACTCCCCAGGACACGGGTTGCTTGTCTTTTTCTTTTTTAATCTTTCCCTTAAACAAGACAGGGTCATAGCATGCGTGTTTTCCTGGCTGTGGGACCTAGCTGGGCCTCATGCTCAGGACTTGTCTTTTGAACAGGATTTGTCTGTAGCAGAAGGGCTTTGCAAAATACCAGACCGTGACCAGGCTCTCAACAGCCTCACGCACAAGAGGAGAGAAGAAACTGGATTTGCGTAATGATCACTCTTGCCTAACTTTGAAACTGATTATTTTATTCTATTTCTTTTATATGGCCCTAGTTTGAGTGTTTTACGATTACTTAAGGACAGGTGCTTTTCTGAAAAGCTCCCAGAAAGCTTTTTCTGAATAAGCTTTAGTTCTGTGGTTAGATTGGGCTGTGCCCATCCCCATCCCTTTCCGTGCCATGGAGGACCAAATACTGTGGTAAAACCCGGGGGGGGGGGGAGGTTCACTGCATTGAAGCCCATCTGTCTCTTAAAATAAAACCTTTTAAGCCTGAGCACTGGGGGCTTAGGAGCACAGAGATCTTAGGAGAAAATTCCTTAGCAGCAGATCCTCTGGGATGGAAGGGGAACCTGTTGCGGGCGTGCCCTGTTCCCTTACATGTGGTTGTCCAGCGTGTATCAGAGGTATCGCTGCCTCCCCTGAGCCTCATCCTACAAAAATAGATAGTGCCTCTTGGCTGGAGGATTTTGCCAGATCTCCTCGGGATAAAGCTCAGCCATCACAGAGGGCAGCTTGCTGAACCGTCTGCTGGTGTGCAGCTGCAGTCGGAAACACTTGAGCTTCCCGAATGTCAAAGAAACAGGATGGTCGAATAGCGCAGATAATGTCATGGTGTACAGTTTCGCTATAAATCATTTGGGCAGCCTCATCCAGATAGTGTGTGACATGCCGATCACCCCATCTCAGAGTGGAGATTGCAGATATAGTATGGGGGAGCACTGAGTCTTAAAAAAAAGAGCAAGGAAATTATACAAGGTCTCAGCAACGGCTGGTGAAAACGGGAAAGTTTTGCTCCTTGGGAAGGTGCCATGCTGGAGGAATGTTAATTAAAAGCTGTTGAGTGTTTTAGAGAGATGGATCTCCTGCCTCGTGCACAGCCTAGGCATTGGAAGGCAGCAGAGTTGGAACTGATTAAAAGAAACAACATTTTGTGCAGCATGACAGAGGGCTGTGGGACCCACTGCCATGGGATGGCGGCAAAGCCAGGAGGCCCCGGATGAGCGAGTATCAGCGATACCAGGCTAACACTTAGGACTGAAGCAGAAGTTGGGCAGTGCCATATGGTACAGATGGACCACAAGCACCACTGAGCAGACCCAGGCAGTAAAATGATGCTAATTTTCTCTTTTCTTTATTTTCTTGACTAGGTTGCAGCAACAGTGGGGCAGTCTGCTGGTGACCTAAAACATCCAGTGTCTGGTCCAACCGTAGAGACCGGTCAGCAAGCCAATAAGTCAGAGGAGCTCAGGAAAGAGATGCCTGTCTGCCAGGAGACCAGGGGGGCTGGGAAAAGGACAAATCCTCGGCTGAGGCCTCGGGAGCCACCAAAGCCACCAGCACCTTCTCCAGACCACGTGCAGTCCAGCAACGAGCACCCTCCCTCTAGTAAGCAGGCAGAAGGACATTCCCATGCTCTGGAGGGCAGAGAAACCCAACAAGGACTGTTAAATCAAGAGGACAAAAGCCAAGATGAGGAAGAGCCATTGCTAAAGAAATCGAGTCCTCCAGAGCCTAGAGAAAACTCTCCTCTTGAGCAAATCACGCATCAAACAGCAGTCAAGGATGGAGAGAGCAAAGAGGCAGGAGCAGAGCTGTCCAGGAGCCATCCCAGTGCAGAGGCAGGAGGGAGCGGTGCAGCAGAGCCATCTCCTGGGGCTGCGCACAGGGAGGCGGGAGGGACACCTTTGGGACATCAGGAGACTGAAACACCAGCTCCTGCTTCAGTTCGACTTGCCAAGGAAAAACCACTTCCCGCTCCTGCAGCAGAGACATCAGTGGCTCAGGAGGCACCGCTTGCGGCTCGCGGCGCCCCAGGGATGGAGGCCACAGCAGGAGAGGTCCCATCTGGAGCCCAGCTGGTGCCTCCTGCGAGCAGAGAGATGGAAATCAAAAAGGCAGATGGATCTGCCCCGCAAGAGGAGTTTTCAGCCAGCACGTTAGGGGAGGAGAGGGCCAAACCAGTGCCTGTGGGACCTGAGGGGAAGGAAGGGGGAGAGCAAACAGCCAGAGCTCCGTGCCAGGAACCAGCAGCACCTTCAGGAACTTTTGAAGGAGGTGCTGAGGTTCAGCCACAAGTACCGCTGGTCCTGCCTAGCCCTGAGAGACCTGAGGAGATGTCTTTGGAGGAGAAGATGCAGCACAAAAACCTTGTTTCCTCCTTGAAGAACTATCTGCTGCTGCTTTTAAAAATGTCAGATAGCAGTAAGGATGCCACGAAAGAAGACACTGACCCTGGGGACAAGGAGCAACCCGATGCAGAGGAAGTCATGCTCCCAGAGATAGGCATTGCAGGCCTGAGCCCCCGCACCTCAAGGAGAGTTTTGGAAAAGGTGCAAAACAATCAGCTCTTCCAGACAGCAGAGAACTTGCCTCTGACCCCCAGGACGTCCAGGCGGATCACTGGCATGATTAACGAGGAATTTGTTACCAGCAAGGAGATGCTGGCTTGCAGGCCTATGCCACCAAAGAGACGTACCCGGATTGCTCCCGAGGCGGAGGGGCTGCCCCAGCTCTCTGTGCCCTCCATCGTGGTGGGCAGCATGCCGGCAGCAGGAGCGGGGCAGCCTCCTAATAATACTTCTGATTTGCCTCCAGCCAGCCCTGAAAAAGAGAGCCTTGGTGACCCTCTGGCAGTGCTACCTTGTGCCACGCCAGAGGAGCTTGCTTCCGGGGCCCGGCGCAAAATATACCTGCCAAAAACCAAGCAGGTGGGGGAGGAAGAGGAGGCAACCCCAGAGGGCCAAGGGCATGTGAGAAGTCCTACCGTTTCGCCACGGCAATCCAGGAAGAACACAGCCCTGTTGCAGTCACCTGCCCCAGCTCCATCCTCTCCTGCAGAGCAGCGCTCGCCAACCCTCACGAGGAAGATGGCCACGTTGGAGGTTCCTAAGCTGTATGAGGAGCCCACAGGTGACAGTAGTGGTGACCACGAGGTCCCTGAAGATGCTAAGGCAGAAGCACAGCCAGCAGAGTCCAAGAAAGCAAACAACCCATTTAAAGGTAAGGAAAGAGGTAATCTCCATGAAGCATGTTTCCTTGTTGCCTACAAAGGGAGCCTGGCCGGTGATAGTCACCTGGGGCCACGTGAGTTTTGTGCATTTGCAGGGTTTTCAGCGTCACCCTTTGGCCATGTGAAAGCCAAAAGTCTGCCCCAAAACTTATTCCCTAGTGCAGGGAGGGTGGAGGAACGCAAGAGACGGCAGCACTGAGACTGGCTCTCTACAGCCTGGACTTCCCTGGCCAAAGGAATCACCTAATACTTCTGTTCTTGGTCTGCATGTCCTGGTCCTCACCGTGCCTCATGCTGGTCAGAGGTCCAGTGGGCATCAGCGGGATGCATGCTCCTTTCCCACCTCCACGGTCAATGCTAATTTGATCCCTTGTGGCATCGAATTAGAAAAGGCATAATCCTGGTGGTGAAGTGCTTGCGGGAGCCAGGTGATACCCTCACGGAAATCAGCACTCCTGCAAAAGTTAGGGTAACCTTGATCAGTCCCTACTTCAGTAGATAAATGTTTCCTCCAACATTGCATAGTGTTTTTCTACATTGCCTCTGGCCCGAGCCCCTGTCGGTATTTCAGTGCTGCGCTGTTGAACGAATTTGTACCACTTGTATCCCACCGTGCTTACTCAAGCAGAGCTCTGAGACCTTCCCTGGGTGATATCAGGCTGTGCTGACATACCTTTGATACCAACACCAAAGTCCTACGCAGCAGCGCCGGGGTAGGCTGGCCTGTCCCTGGAGCTGCAGCCCACACTGTGTGTCTCACCATCCATCTCTTTGCACCCTGTCCTTAGCTCCACAGGTGATTCGTAAGATCAGGGCAGAACAATTTTCCGATGCATCAGGAAACCTGAAACTTTGGTGCCAGTTCTTCAATATTTTGAGTGATTCTAAGCTGATGTGGTACAAGGACGAGATCCCTGTAGCAGAAGCCCAAAGGAGGTAACCTGCCAGCTCTGCTTCGTTGTAGTCCTTGTGCATAGCCCTGGGTTCGTGTGTTAATTCCAGCTCCTTGCGTTGACTGGGGTGAAGGTGCCCCTTCTGTTAAGGTTGCATGGGAAGCTCATTGCATGGCACAGCACGTTGTGAACTTTATCTTCTCGGTGCCAGGGGAGGGAGGGGTCACCCAGGTGGGGAATTGCTGCCAAATTTGTCCTATTGATGCTCCATCTGGAACCCAGCTTAAGGGCTGGTGCTTTGAGTAGCAGAACACTGGGGAGGACAGGGGCTGAACCCAAACCTCGGGGAGGGCAGGTGCTGGGGAAGGTGCTGTGCCTGTCTCAGAGTTTGAGAGCTGGGTGTGAGCTGCAAAACTGGGACCCCGAGTGATACACGTGTGGGTGGCAGCTGTGCCGGGAGGGTCTGCACACTGCATCCGAGCAGGCGCTTCCACGCAGCCACCACTGGCAAGCACCAGCAGGGAAAAAGCAGCTCTGGCCGTGCCCTCGCTATCCCTTGGCACTGCCCTTGCACAGGGAGAACGTGTTCGGACAGCTGAGTGGCTTGTGGTGTCCTGGATGCTTCTTTGAGTGCATTGTGGAGAGCAACTTGTTCTCAAGCCCACGGGAGCTTGTGTGGGAACATCATCCACATCTGATAGGATTTGCCTGCAGCCTTTGTGCATCCCTTGCGCTCCCTCTGTAATGAGCTGGCAGAAAGAGGTGCTTCTGGGGCAGAAACAGCAGATCTCCTACAGCAGATATTTGAGTGGGGGCAGATGGACCAGGAGTGGCCATTGCCTTCTAGCTGACCAGAGCAGAGCCTGCTCAGCCAGCGGGTCTCAGGATGGGGGTCCCACCTCTTCCCTCCGCGGCCCGTCATCCCCTTGCTGGTTCATGCTGGCCACGTGGGGTTCCTGTGGAGACCATCTGCCTGGTGTGTCCCCACCTTGGCTAGAGGAACTGCCAGCCCAAAGCTTGGCACTGCAGGCTGGAGAAGACCGGCAGCCTGCTGATACAGAGCTCGTGCTTTGCTGGTGCCTTGGAGAGGGGCAGGCTGCAGGATGGGGAGTGGTGCCTGCCCTCACTCGTGAGCAGCTGAAAATGAAGCTGGACACCTCTGTGGCTGTTTGGCTTCCAGCCATCCCCATCTGGATGCGGGTCTGTTAGCCCAAAGCACGGCCCCGACCCAGCCACACGCAGAGGCAAGTACCTTTATCAGTCTGTAGCCCAATCCTGGCCAGATTTTGCAGGGCTTGCCTGGAAGACGAGCATTTCTGTGAGTACAAACTGCAGGGCAGGACTCCTGGTGCCATGAGGTGCCAGGGGAGCAGCTGGGATGCCCTTGGGCTGGCTTCCGCCATAGCTCTCTTCCAGCCCTCCAAGGGCAGCACGGTGCCCACCCACAGTGCCTGTGACAGGGCTCTCCTGTGCCCCCACACATCACACGGGGCTGAGGCCGTGCTTCGGTTTCTTCCAGCGCTGGTGACGAGGGCCAGGCAGCCTTGGCTATTGTGCAGGCGTCCCAGAAGGACTGCGGGGTCTACCGGTGTGTGATCAGCAACGAGTACGGCACTGACTCCACCGATTTCCTGCTCAGCCCAGAAGGTGAGGAGCCCTCAGCAGCCCGGCAGCAGCTCTCCCAGCTGCCCAGTTGTGCCGCGGGGCAGTGTGGCAAACTGCGAGGAGGGCTTGGTGCCAGGCTGTGGAGGGGGAGCCTCGCACGCCCCATAACACTGCCTCTGTGAGGTGCATCTGCCTCCATGTTCTAATTTATGGGTGGTTGACACCATCCTCCTTGCCGTCCCTTGGTGTGGAAGTGCATGGGGCAGGGTGGGATCCTGGCAGGACCTTGACACCTCTTTGCTTTCTGTCTCCTCTAGTGCTGTCAGGATTTATCTTGCGGGAAGAGATCGAAGGTAAGTGCCGCGTGCTGGCGAGCTGCGGCTGCTGCCCCTTGCGGCGCAGGGGGCAGGCGGCTCTGCGGCGGGGGCAGGACGTGCCCGCGTTGTCCCCCCTCACCAGCTCTTCCCTCCGCCAGTTGGAGAAGAGATCGAGATGACGCCCATGGTGTTCGCAAAGGGTTTGGCTGATGCAGGCTACTGGGGGGATAAGCTCTTCGGGCGCGTGGTGAGCGAGGACGTGGAAGTGGGCGCCGGTTTCCTGCGCAAAGCCTGCCGTGCCAGAGCCATCTACGGCCTGGAGCCCGTCTTTGAGTCCGGCCGCACCTGCGTCATCAAAGTGCACAATTTCATTGTCTTTGGGACCAAGAATGAGAACAGCCTCATCGAGAAGAACTATGATATCACCATCCAGGTGGGCATCCTTGTGGGGCACCCTCTGCCTGTCTCCCTGACTCCTTCCCTGTCTGTCTGTGCCACGGTCCCCAGCTCTGTGCCCACTTTCTTTATTTCCTTCCACTTTTTGAATGCTCTGAAGTGGTGGAGCCATGTTCCAGCGGGCTGGCAATGTCCTTGTTATTTTTGGCTTCAGCTCTTCTCTCTGAGCAACACGGAGCTGCTCGGAGCTTTCCCATCACTTGTCCCTTGACTGCCAGGAGAAGGAAACACCTGGCAGTGTCCCAGGGGATGCCTGGCCAGGCGGGGGGTCCCAGGGAGGCATTGGTGCGAGACAGAGCAGATCTCTGACTCTTCTGTTTGAATCTCCAGGAATGTAAAATCCAGAACTCCAGCCGTGAGTACTGCAAGATCTTTGCTGCTGAGGCACGAGCCGTCCCTGATTTTGGAGCGGTGCCCGAGTAAGTAAGGTGCTGCGGCTCCACTGGCTTGACATCCTGGCAGAGCGTCCTTGGGGATGGTGGGAGGGTTCCCCGTGGGTGCTGGGGACATCCCAAAGGGCAGCGTGCTCTTCTCCCACCCTCACAGAGGAGCAATATTGCGGGGGAGGCAAAAGCCAGGGTTGCAGACCGCTGTGCATATCTCCACGTGCTGCAGTGGGAAAGCTTGCCAGCTGGTGCTGACCCCACCTATGCACTCCCACACAGGATAGTTCCTCTGTACCTGATTTACCGACCGGCCAACAACATCCCCTACGCCACGATGGAGGAGGACCTGGGTGGGCCCTGTGAGCAGTACTGTGTCACAGAGAGAGACGGCAGCTTGGTGGCACGAGGCACCTCAGAGATCATCCTCAAATGCTGCACCTTTCAGCATTGGGTCTACCAGTGGACAAATGGAAACATCCTTGTGACTGACATGGAAGGTAAAGGGATCTCCCAACCTGATTCCCGTGGCCCCTCACCACCCTCTGGCCTGCAAAGAGAGGAGGAAAAGCCACAGCCTTGCCCTCCTGCCTCTACATGCCCTACGTGCCATGGAGCCCAGCCCCCAGGGCGATGACCTGCCCTTGGTGCTGGTGCCCATCCTTCTCTGGGCAGAGACTGGTTGTCCTCCCTTTCATTGCAGGAGTGGGCTGGAAGATGACCAACGTGCGGATCGCTACCAACCTGAAAGGGTGAGTGATCCCAAGCTGCTGGCGCAGGGCGGCCTCGGCCGTCCCCAGCGCTCCAGCTCTCATGGTGAAGGGCGGCTGGGCTCCCATCCTTGGCTCCCTGCTCTGGCGGGATGTCTCCTGGTGCGGAGCAGGGGCTGAGGATGGCTGTGTTGGCAGGTTCCAGGGGCTGAAGGAAAGCTGCTTCCCCTCCCTGCTGGAGCAGTTTGCAGCCACTCACCAGTGTAACCATTACTGCAGCATCCTGGGCCTGAAGACGCTGGAGCCAGCCAAGCCCAAGGGATCCAAGAGCCCCTCCATGGGTAGGAAATCTGCCCAGTCCAGCCCTCAGCTCCAGAAGAAGGGGCTGGCGAGTCCCCAGGGCACCCGCAAGGCTGCCGTGAGCCCCAAGAGCTCCCGGAGAGCTGCAGAAACAGGGGAGGCCCTGGCAGCCTGCAAACCTGGGTCAGGAGAGAGCAGCAGGTCTGGCTGCCCACAGTAGCCGGAGCCGCTGCGGCCGGGACCCCCTGCTCTGGACCCCAGCCTGAGCAGCCCAGAGGCAGCGCACGACCGGGCCGGGAAGGGGAGACCCCTGCAGCGGCCACTGCTGCCGCCCTCCCCCCTTTGGCTCCCGGCCCGTGGCGCTTGCGTTGTGTGGTGTGTGCTAGTGTGAGCGGCTCAGCCGGGGTCACGGGGGGGCAGTGAGCTGTCAGCGGTGCAGACCCCCTCGCCCATACCTCTTTACAAGAGCTGCTGCCGGTGGTGGAGCCTGCGGGGCCGTGCGTCCCCCCATGCTGGGGCTCGCTTTCCTCTCTCCAGTCTCTCCACCTGCCTTCCTTAAGGCAGCGGCGGTCAGAGCTGCTCCCTCCGGCTTTGCCGGTGCCATGCCCCTGCCTGGCTCCCCCGAGCAAACTGGGAGTCCAGGCTGCCCTCCTGGCTCCCAGCACCTCGTGTCCCTCTTTGTGTCCTCCATGAAACCACCGTGCCAAGCTCTGCCAGCGCTCTGTGTCAAGGATGTGAACCCCAACAGCGCCCAGGCGGTCCCATTTGCCCCAGCACACTGTGATTTAAAAGGTTTTGCTGCAGAGGGGTTTAGCAGTGAGCTGCAGGGCTCCTGCAGGCCTGTCCCGTGGCAGGGCACTGGCGTCGGCACCGGTGGCTGCACGGGGATGGGATTTTGCACCCTTGCCCTCCCGGCCTCCCCTGCATCCCAGGGTGAGCCTCCCACCCCTTTGCTGGGCGAACGCTGAGGGCAACGGTGCTGCTGGGGGTGCCGGCCAGTGTCACGGTAAGGATGCTCTACCTCACATGGGGCACCCGGGAGCAGGGCGAAGGGGAGACGGCTTTGGCACGTGCGGGTGTCTAGCCTGCAGGACTCGCCCCTCCTTGCCCACCTGCCGTACGCAGGCCCCGTACGCTCTGCCCAGCCCCACAGCACGACCTGGTCATGGCTTGCTCAGCATCACCCCTGCTTGGCACATGCTGTACCCCAGTGGCAGCTAGCAGCGCCCGCTCCGGGACCCGCTGCCCTGCGGCGGGAGGCGGCGATGGACAGGCAGCGATGCTCGTGTTGGAAATTTCAGCACCCTGCGTTGCATCAAGCCTCCCTTGTGCCCGTCAGCTCGCTCAGGCATGCAGCAGCCACCAGAGCGTGGCAGTGGGCAGCCAGGCTTGCAAAGAGCCCCAGCGCTGCCTGCTTCATCTCGTCGTCCCTTTGGAGGGGGGTGCCGGTCACCAGCAATACCACTCCACACGCATGGTGAGGACAGTGGTGTCCGAAACGGTTGCTCGGTGCAGCCTGGCAGAGGAGGGAAGGGACTGGGCTGGGAGTGCAGCACGCTCCAGGGTCCTGGTGCTTTGTTGCTGGGTCATTGTAAAATAACAATGTACATAACGTGGCCGCGTTGGCGAATGGGTGCTCTCGAGTGCAATAAAGCGAGAAGGACTGGCCTGTTTGCCGGCACTGTGGTCCCTGCGGAAAAGATGCACCCAAGCACAGGACAGAGCAGCTTTGTGCTCAGGGAAGGAAATGTCTTCAAATAACGGTTTTACCCCCCCGTCTGCACCCCACGGGGGAGAAGAAGGTGGCCGGGGCCAGACCCTGAAGCTGGCACCTGGCGGAGGCTTGGTTTGCAAGGTCTGCAGCGAATGCTGGATATGGCAGCTGCAGTTGCAGGGCGCAGCCCAAGCAAAGCACCTCGTGCCGTATGGGACAGCCGTGGTTGGGGGCCTGAGAGGGCTGAGGGCAAGCATTTGGGGTTTTCCATGATTTATTTGGGAGCAGTTCCTTTGTGTCTACGCGGCCAGCACCTAAGGGTGCCGGTTGCAAGGTGCACGGGGCTGTCCATCATCACTGCAGTGGAGACCAGATGTAGAGGACCCTGATGGGGTTTTTTTCTACCTCTAGGGCCAGGCTTGGCACCACCCTGGTGCTCCCCAGCCCTTGCCCCCGGAGTGGGCAGCTGCCTGCACATTTCTAGATTGTCCACGCGCAGGACGTGTGGTTGTAGTGGCCGCAGCAGTGCATCAGGCACGGCACGCTCTCTGCCACGCCGGCCCAGTCTCCCGTGAAGGACAGCGTCCCGTTCTCGAGGAGCGAGCTGGAAGCAGAGAAGCGCGGTCAGGACGAGCTGCTGCCCCACCGCCTGGGTGCCCGGGCGGCTCTGGGGCCCATCACACCCACCTGGCAAAGAGCTGTTTGCAGCACATGTACATGGTGTAGCTGGTAGAGCTGAAGTTGGTGGGTCTGAGGAAGCTCACGCAGTCGCCCACCTCCGTTGGCACATGAAGCAGACCTGGGGGACAAGGTGTCCTGAGGGACCGTGCGTGCAAATCCCATCCCCTGAGCATGCTTGCAAATCCCGTACCACAACCCTGCTTGCAAATCCTGTACCTGGGACTGTGCTTGCAGGTCCCATGCACCGTCCCACCTCACCCCCCAGATGGCTGCAGCAGTGACCCCAGGGAACTCCTCGTGGTGCCCCAAATGTCCCAATCCCAGCCCAGCTGTGGATGAGGGGCTGCAGCAGAGCTACGGGGCTTGGGTGGCCCCTTGCAAAGCCATGGGAGGAGAGCAGGGGGCTTGGAGGCCCTGACAGAGCCATGGGGAGGACAGCCCAGCCGTCCCCATCCCTGCACCTGCATTTATAGGGGTCTTCGGCCCTTTGCCTGCCCCTCCCCGGCTCTTTCTGGCCCCACTGGCAGTGGGCAGGGACCTACCTGCCAGGCAGGCGTTGAGCATGGAGACACAGATGCCAGTGAGCAGGGCTCGCAGCACCACGGAGGCTAAGTCACTCTTGCGCTGGGGTACCATGGAGGCTGCAGGGCAAAGCAGAGACTGGGGCGAGTCAGATCCTTGGTCCGGCTCTATCCCGGGGTGGGGACAGGTAGGGAATCGTCCCCAGTCCCCACTGGCTCTGCCACATAGCGCCCTGCCCACCCCAAACCCTATTGTCCAGGGGACGTGGTGGTCCCAGGCAGCACCCAGCATGCTGTCTGCCCATCCTGGCAGCGGTGGGTGCAGGCAGAGCGCCGGCCCACCCCACACCCATGGGTGATTAATCAGAGCCCTCGGCGCTCTCAGCGCTGGAGTCTCTGCTCTTTGCCCCATGGCTGGATGGCATCTGGGCTTGCAGGACATGCACGTGCTCTTACCCATGGGCGCAGTGCAGAATCATCCCTTATCACCTCATGCAAACCCTGTTTCTTATCTCTGGGCTGGCTGAGACCGAATGTGGAGGCTGGTGGGCAGGAAATTCCTCCTGCCGCAGCTAAGCCTGTGCTCCCCAGGCACGGGATCCCCCTGCATCATGCCCAGGCACCCGGGACACCTGGGTCACACTCACCCAGACCTCCCAGCATGATCCCGATGGAGCTGAGGTTGGCGAATCCGCAGAGTGCAAAGGTGGCAATGCTCTCGGCTCGCTCCTGGAGGGCACAGTGGCAGGGGATGGTCACCTCGGCCAGGAGCAGCCCCAGAGCACCCAGCGCTGAGAACCATATTGTGGCTCCCAGCCCAGCCAGACTTGATGGAGATAAGTCCCCCACCCCAATCCTTTCTCCTTCAGCTATTTTTGGGAGCGAGGATGCAGGTGGTGGGCAGTCTGTCCCTGGGAGAGGGACAAGGGGCCCTGTAGCACCATGATCTGCCCCACCAAGGAGCAGGATAAATGGGACAGGGCTTCACCGATTCCTTCAGGATGACCCTGTAGCCAGCAGTGAGTGGACATCCAAGTCTAGTTGGCCATAGGTGCCCTCCCACCCCAACACCATCATCCCCTTGCTTGCCCATCACCCGTCTGCCCAGCCAGGTCCCATGCCCCATTTCGGCTGTCTCCATCCCTGCCCTATGCCTGGCAGGGTGGCAGGTGTCCCTCACAGATATCCACTGCTTCTGGCTCCCGTTCCACTCCTCCAGGCCCAACAGACGGTTCTTCTTGTACGTGGCCAGCTGCTGGTACGCCACAAACTCGTTCAGGAAGATCTTGATCCCCAAGAGTTCTGCCACCAGCGGCGAGTCTGCCCAATCTGCCCCCATGAGAAAGGCCACGGGCATGAGGACGTAGGAGCAAATCACCTGGGAAAAGCACCCCAGAAGGGAGAAACTCAGCACTGTCCATCTGCATAGCCCCTGGCTTGGACACCCACTGCCAGCATTTGCTAAACACCCCGAAAGGGTCTCGGCAGCCAACTGAGGCAGCGGGCAAAGTTGGGGATGGGTGGGGGATGCAGGATCTGGCAGCCCAGACCATGGGGCTGCCCTTGGGGATACCTGGAAGGAGAGCCCCTCAATGTCCACCATCTCCCCAAACCAGCGCAAGGCAGCGTTGATGAACTCCAGCACTGCCAAGAAGGCAATGAGGTTGGCCGCAATGTTGGCCACGAGCCCCACGGAGGCGGCAGCCCCGTTGCTTGCTGCTTCCAGGATGTTCTGCTCTTCCCTGCGTGGAAGAAGACCCTGATGGGCTTACGTGGCCGTGCATCCTCTGTGCAAGGTCAGCTCTCGCTCCATGGATGTCTGTGCGCCACAGGCTCTCCCAGCCTCGGGCCACCCACAATGTCCACATGTGCCCCTAAATTCCTCCCACGGTTTCCCTGCATGGCAGGATGCGTGCAGCCCCACTCCACCATCCCTCTCCTTACACTCACCCACTGGAGAGGCGGATGCTTCCTTTGCCCTTGAACTTGGACTCTTCCACTTCGGGGTAGACGAGTTTGGACATGGCAAGGGCGCAGGGCGCAGCCATCACAGAGGCTGCGATCAGGGATGCCGCATCTATCTGCAATGCGCAGAACGTGGGCTTAGGCGCCTTGTGCAAGGCTGCGCCCTGTGACGTGCCACCCCAGGGCGTCCCAGCACATGGCTGGCATCAGCCAGCGATGCTCGGAGCAGTTCAGGGCTCTCCATTTGCTCAGGGAGGGAAAAATGTCTCTGTTTTTCCCATCTTAGCCAGCCATGGCACGTAGGGATGGATGCCTGGACGGAGGCATTGCTGGAGCTGCAGCGATCACGGCCTTGGAGATGTTAATCTCTCCTGCTGTTTGACCTAATCTTGATTCTTGTCCCTTCCTTGTCCCTTTTGATCAGTATCAGAGCAACAGGTTGTGCAACACCGTGAACTTGCCCCCGCTGATGAAGAGCCAAGCTCCCCGCCTCACCCCTCTCCTGCTCACCGAGTGGCAACATCTCATTTCTCTGACCTTTCACCCTTGGCTCCCCGTTTAAGGACACTAATTAATGTTTAAATAGCTGGAGCTCAGCCAGCAGGTCAAGGGGAAGGTTTATTCCCCGTTACGGAGCACTGATGAGCCTGCACACCGTGTCCAGGGCTGAGACGCTGATGAACTGGAGAGGGCATCCCCGGGGGAGTTGGGGCACGGGACCGCCAAGGTGATGCTGGAGGAGCGGGACTTTTTTGGCTGGGAGAAAAGAGGGCTGGAGAGGGGTTGAGGTTGCCGTTCCCAACTACTTAAAAGGAGGATAGAGAGAAGACGCTGCTCAGAGGTGCCCAGTGAAAGGGTGGAAAGCAACGACACAGTGTCAGTGGGGAAATTCCAGTTGGATATAAGGAAAAAATTGTTCCCCCTGACTGAGGCGTCTGTGGGGTGGACCAGAGAGGTGGGGGGAGATCTCCATCCATGGGGATGTTCACCACCAACCTGGACAAGGCCCCGGGCATCCCCTTGAGCTTTGCTCATTTGGGCAGGAGGGTAGATCAGAGACCCCTAGAGGGTCCTTCCAGGCCAAATTATCCCGTGGATCAGTGAGATTTACCCTGCTTGCTGTGCGAGGACAAGCAGTGCAGGTCCCCTGGCAGTGCCTTCTACCTGGCAGGGTTTTGGCCAGGCGAGAGAAGGTCAGGCTGGACACGAAGGCACCCTGCCCTCATCCTGCTTATGGAAGGGGACCACGGGGCACCTTCTGGGGGTCTTGTCCCACCCACAAGTCCAGGGCAGTTCTTGCATGTCAGGACCCCATAGCAGGGAGCATGTGGCATACATCTGCACATGCACTCACCCCAAAGGATATGTAGGCACCCATCACGCTGCCTGCAATGGTGGAAAAGCCACCGGTCATCACAGCGTGGATTTCTGAATGGGTCATGTCTGCAAGGTACGGGCGGATGAGCAGTGGGGCTTCAGTCTGCAAGACAGAAAACCCTGTTGTCCTTGGGACAGGGCCACGCAGGGGCGCAGGTCTCCTGGGAAGGCAGGAGAAGATCCTTCCTCCAGGGCAGGTTCAGCTGCAAGGGCTGAGGAGATGGAACTCCTGCCCAGGAACTTACCTGTCCCACAAAAATGTTCCCTGCCACACTCAGGGTCTCAGTAGGAGTGGTGCCCATTGAGACCTGAAGCACCCAGGAGATCTGGGGAAAGACAAGGCCACCATGTCCACGAAGGCTCCTGGCACCCTACCACCCACCCATGAAGCTGGGCACTGTTTGACCCTCAAGCTGCACAGAGGTGATCTCGGGAAGTGCCCACAGACCAGGTAGCAACATCAACTCCAGGGCTGGGCTTTCTCAGGAGGACGTGCAAGAAAGAGGGGGTTTGCATCTATTCTTTTAAGCAGGACAAATCACCCCAAATTAGTACCATGCCAATTTTCCTGGGATGTTCCTCAGCTAATCATAGTAGTCAGAGAACCTACTAGCTTCTTCTCCTTTCCACCATCATCCCAGAGCCAGGTGTGAGGTCCTACCTTGACAATGAGCCACTGCATGACGCCGAGGTAGTAGAGGATGGACATCACGCAACTGAAGAAAACAACGATGGGCAGAGTCTGCAGGCAAGGCAGCAGGGCATGGGGTTAAAGGAGATCTGAGCAACACATCTAAGAACACTTGGGGACCAAGCCCCTCTGTCTCACGAGCTGGGCACGGTGTGGTACTGCATAGCCAGCCCACGCTATTGGGGTGCCACAACACTGGGACAGGCTGGCAGGAGGGACAGAAACCAGTGCAAATCCCTCATGGCGCTGAGGAGGTCCATGGGTGGATACAAAGGTGAGGGAGACCCATCCTTGAGCTGGTTGAAATCTGCTGCAGCAAGCCTGGCTGGGTTTAGCTCCGTGCTCTCCAGGACCCAGCGAGGCAGCCAGACCAGAAGAAAACCAGGATCTGCCTCTCCCTCCCCATACCCCATTCCCCAAGCTGACCTGAAAGGCAAAGACTTCTTCAATGAGCGTGTTCCCAAAGACGAAGCTGGAGCCAGCTGTGGTGTAGCTCAGGAAGAACTGCAAGTGGAGAAGTTACGTGGTAGGATGGAGATCTCCATTAGCTCCTTCCCTGACATCTCACTTCTACCTAGCAGGGGTCTGTACGCCCAGCTCTGCAGCTCACTTTACTGCCCTGCCAGAGAATGACCCTCTGAAACCTAAGCTGGGGACACTGGTGGGCTGTCTCCCAGCCATGGGGCACAGCTCCAGCCTGCAAGGGAGACCCCAACGAACGGCCTGGGCTGCTGCAGAAAACCAGGAAAGAGATGGCTTTTCTCAAGTCCCAAGCAAAAATATTTGTGACTATGCAGTCCCTGCAGCTTCTGTGCCCCGTGCCACCCTCTGCTCTTCTTGCTGATACCGGGGGGTCTTACATGGAGGGCGCAAGCATGGGATGGGGTGTGCAGATGCAATACCTGGATCTGGTCACCCAGCCACCGGAAAGCTTGGACGCCGGGGGTTGTTCGGAGGACAAAGAGTCCAAATAAGAACTCCAAGCCAAGGCCCCAGAAAACGGCTCTCCAGGAGACCTGAGGACCAAGAGCAGAATGGGAACTGAGACGTTAGCAAAGCCTACAGACTTCCCTCTCTGGCTTCCTGCCCCTCCGACAGCTGCACATGGCAAATGCCATTATGCTGTGCCCTGGGTGAGGGTCATGGGGAGGCTAATAAAGAAAGTGTCACAGAAACCCACAACATAGATTGGTGACAGAGGAAGAAGATGAACTGGTGGGACTCAGGAACTGGTTGGTGGAACATAACCTGCCAGGCTTACCCAGGAGGACACAATCACAGAGACCTGCTAGATCAACACTTCCTTTGGAGGAGGCAGATGGAGGGATTGCCCAAAACATTGAAGCAGGTTGGGTTGGAAGCTACTGGGACTTCAATCACTTTGGCCAAATCACCCAGGGCACCTGAAGCTCAGGCATGGTGGAAACCCGTGCTGGGTCTGTGGGTCTGACCCACTATGAGGGACACGGTGGAAAACAGGATGGAGGCACTGTGGGGGAGCAGTGGGAAGGAGTGCAGTGAGGTGGCTTTGGGGCTCCATTCCCCCCAACCAGCTCAGCTCCCCAGGCTATGCCCAGCTTTGCCCTGGAGCCTTGCTGGGCTTCTGCTTCCCCCAGGGAGCTCCAGCGATGGGCCATCAGGGGACACCAGTGGGAAGGAAGCACTTGTTCCCCAGTGCTGGGTGGCCACCTCATGCGAGGGGACCAGTGGCCAAGCCACACCTGAAACACATACTGCGCCGTGGTGCTTGGAGCAGGCAAACAGGAACAGCACCAAAAAGCAGAAGCCAGCCAATGAGACGAGCTGCTCCAGTTTTTTGGAGATGTCCAAAGCCAGCCACGCGATCAGGCCTCCCAGGTGAGCCACCAACAGCAGCCTGCAAAGGAAAACCCAGACTGTCACAGAGAGGATGTCCCCACGGGGAGCAGCTCACGAGGGGCAGGAGCTAATCGAGCTGGAGATGCTACCGTAAGATCTGTGCACCTGAAGAAACCTGGGGCTCAGACACAAATGAGGGGTGTTAATAGCCATCATGCTACTGAGGTAGAGTAGCAAGACATTTCTGCCATGGCTTTTTAGTGGTCCCCAGGCTGGGCCATGCCTCATCATTCATGAAGTGCCTGCACGGCACTAGGGCATGTGCCCACTGCCACTGGCTGTTGGTCGTGCTGGCAGGGCACCAACAGGAGAGGGGACCCGGGCGCTGGGAGGGAGCTGGCCCTGCCTTTTCCTAACTCACCATTTCAGCCACGGCCAGCACTTTTGGAAGCATTTCCAAATGGGGTTGAGGAGCAGCAATACCTTTGCCCCACAGTGCTTCTTGAAGAGGCTCCAGCAGATGAAGAATACAACCACAGCAGTTATGACAACCAAGGCAAGGGCTCGCTGGAAGTTGAGCCAACAGGCCGCAATGAAGTAGCACAGGTAGGCTGGAGAAGGCATATTGGGGGTCAGAAACATCAGGGCCATGGGATCACAGATTCATAACACTAACCGGGGCCAACAATGAGGTTCATTTCCTCCAAGTGTTCTTCCCTGGCCACCCCTGAGGCTCCCATCTATGCACGAGGAGGCCTTAGGGAGCACCGCCCCAGCATCCAGGCTGATTGGTGACAGCAACTCAGCTGTCAGGGGGCACATGGAGCAGCAGAAGAGGCAGAGCAAACCCTTTGGGAAGGAGGACAGTGAGGTGCAGGTAGCCCTCACGGACAGGAGTGGTGGGGTGAGGAAGGGCCAGGCAGTGGGGCTGGTGAGAGCAGACACAACCTCCATGCAGATGGCCGTGCCCAGTTCTTGGAGGCTGGGGGCATGGCCAGCCAAAGGGATGTGGAGATGGGGTCTCAGTGCAGGGAAGTCCTCACCTACTCCAAGGAGCCCCAGGGCGACCCTTCTCAACACCTTGGCATGAGCCTTGCAGAAGTACTTTGCCTTGGATGCCGGCTGCAGGGCCTTCCTGGAGAGAGTCACATGCCAGAGACATGAGGGACGCAGAAGATGGATCCTGAAGATCAACCCAACCCAACTCAACAGAGCTAGGTCATGACCATGCCTCCCAGAGGGCACTTGCAGCGGCAGCATGGTGATATAGGTGTGCCGTGGCCTCTAGCAGCTCTGCTGCCCGCTCCCAGGAGGAGTGAGCTGGGAGACCCCACCACACACCCCAACACCCCAGGCACCATGAATGGAGGCTTGCTTCTGGGTGGCTGCTATGGGGATGGAGACCTGCCATCAGGCACTGTCCTCTCTGTGTGGTCAATACCACCCTACTTTGCTCCCAAATCAGGTACTTGCAAGCCTGGTTTGGCTCCAGGAGAATTGCTGGCCTAAGGACTGCAGACTTGCTATGACTGCTGGAAATACCCTACATGCATACATATATCTCCAGGGGTTATCCTACCTGCAGTAGGAGGAG
Organism: Grus americana; assembly: GCF_028858705.1. Classification (NCBI taxonomy): domain Eukaryota; kingdom Metazoa; phylum Chordata; class Aves; order Gruiformes; family Gruidae; genus Grus; species Grus americana. The sequence goes on along the minus strand of NC_072861.1, from coordinate 917,209 downwards.
AATCTCCCTTTCCCTTCTCCTCTCCTCTCCTCCTTGTTCTCGCCATGTGGACCATCACATTCCTCATAGAGTCTCTCCTCCCCCTGGAAGACATCATTAGCTGGAGCACCCTGAGCAGCTCCTGTAGCCTGATGGGAGGGGAAGGGGGGACTTACCACCGAGCTGAAAGCTGGGTTATCTGTGCCCTTCTCAAAGTTGTCCAGGGTTATCTCTTTTTCTTCCATCTCCAGAAGTGCTGCAGCTTCAATACATTAGAGAAACAACACTGCGAGGGACCAACCCTGGCTGGGGAGAGAAAGACGGGATCAGCTCTGGGAAGGACAAATGTCCAACCCCGATTTTCAAGTTTGGGTCTCCGAGAGGAGAACGCTCTTTGCAGTTGGGATTCAGAGCAGTTCCTGCACCAGCACATCAAGGGACCATCCCATGGTGTCCTCAAGCTGTGGGGCTGGTCTGCTGACTTCCTTGTTCTCCTGTAACTCTGTGAAGGTCTTTGCTCTTCCGTGCTTCCAAAGAATTACAGGAGAGGATTAGAAGCAGCAAGGAGAGCTGGTACTCCTCCTCCAAGTTGGTGGCAGTGGCCACCGGCCTCTGCAAGCCCCTTTGCAAGTGGCATTTTGCAAAAAATAAACCTAGCTGCATCCCTCATCAAGAGCTCTTGGTGCAACCAAGTAAGGAAGAAGGAAGGTCCTTTCATGTCATTAACTAGTATAGTGCAGGAGCGATGGGTAGGAATAAGTGGTAGTTTGCATGGGGACTGGTCCTAAAGGAGGATGATACTGGGAGAACTGGTCCAGCAAAGCCAGAAGAACCAGTGTTATGCCAGGGCAGGAATCCTTGGAGCATCCCATTTGGACACCCTCCCAGTTCCTCTACCTGGAGAAGGATGAGAGAAGAGCAGGGAAGTTGCAGAGAAGGCAGTGATCGACTGTAGGAGCACTTCTGTGTGAGGACGGAGGAAGTAGGGGGATCTCCTTGCTCTGGAGGAAGGTTGTGGAGGTCTGCATGGAGAAGACAGACATAGCAGGGTCATTGCCTGCTTCTCGCAGTGTGAGAATTAGGGTCCACTGAAGGGAGCGACCCAGATGCAAATGAAATGAGTGGAGGTGAGGAGTTTTAGAGAACATCCCTCTAAGGTGGGACCTCATGGCAGCTGAAGGCGGCAGCGGGCTCCACGGGCCAGCAGACCCACCAAGGGGGACCAGCCAGTGCATCCCTGGGCTCGTGGTTCCTCAGCAGCAGGGCAGGACCCGGGACCACGGTAGGACCCCAGGACCCCAGACCTCCTCCAGGGCCTCCAGCACCCCCAGTGTCCCCTGGGGCTCCGGGACACCTCCCCAGGACCCTGGCAGGGATCAGCAGGACCCCCTCCCCAGGCCCACCACCCTTTCAGGACACCCCCAGGACCCCTCTGGGCTCAGTGGCCCCTCCAGCCCCTGCAGTGCTCAGGGACCCCTCCAGGACCTCCCAAGGCCCTGTCTCTCCCCACCTCTCCCAGGCTCGCCGCCCTGCCAGACCTCTGGGCCCTCACGCCCCCGTGCCCCACGCCCTCATGCCCCCCCCACGGCCTCGTGCCCTCCCCGTGCCCCACCGGCTTCCCCCGGCGCCCGCCGGCCCCCCGCGCTCACCCGCAGCCCCGCCGGCCGTGCGGCTCCCCGGTTACCGATTAACAGCTCGGTCCAAAGAGCTGGGCAAGGCCCTGCGGGGCCGGGGCTGCGCCGGCTCCTCCCGGGGTTCACGCAGGTGCCAGGCCATCCATGAGGGCGTGTGGGGAGCCCAGCGGGGCGGCCGTGCCGCCCAAAAACAGTTGCCCCAGGGTATGTTCACCCCCCAGGCGAAAAGAGCCCTGAAGGGGAGATGTTAAAAGCAGAAATCCAACCTTTACCCCAGCCCAGCAAATGCTTCCTGGGGAAAGAGCTGGGCACGTGCAGCTGCGGCCGTGCAAGGTCACGTCACCGGAGCCGCGTGGGATGGATGGGGCTGCAGCCAGCATGAACGTCCTGCCAGCGCGTGCTGCACACCACTTTTTCACGCGGGATGGTGGGAGTTGCACACCCCCCCCCCCCCCGCGCGCACCCAGCCGGTATCTCCCTGCTCATTTTTTTGCACGGGGAGCGGTGAAGCGACGTGACTCCGAGCACGCCTGTGCCAGGGATCAGCAGGAATGGGTTCAGAGATTGCTGATTAATGATGCCATGGGGCGTCCACGTGCCACACGGTGCCCGTAAGCGAACGCTTCCGCACCAGTTCCCCAGTGCACACCAGCATCATCTTCTCCCTGTGGATTTCATCTGGTCCCGTTGCTAAAAACCACCTAAATTTGGGGTTGGCACAGCGTGAGCACGCTCAGCACCTGCGTGCACGAGCCAACGCGTGGACGACAAGGAGTAAAAACCCCGAAGGCGGTTTGTGCAACGCTGGTGCGAACCCATCCCCACGCATGGGGTACTTGTGCAAACACCGGTGCAACGCGCGGTGCCCGGGCACCGCTCGCACGCTCACCAGGAGCTCGGGCAAACCCAGCGAGTGGCCGACCCGGCGTGCGAGCACCACGCTGCCGCGCCACGCGTGGGAAGCGGTCCCGCCCCCCTCGGCGCGATCTCAGCTCGGCCCCAATAAGGGCCGCTGCGCCCGCATTCACGCCCAGAGCCCCGGTAGCGCGCCGTGATCGTATAGTGGTTAGTACTCTGCGTTGTGGCCGCAGCAACCTCGGTTCGAATCCGAGTCACGGCATCGCCCCGGCGGTACCACGGCACACGGGCTCAGCATTTTTTGTCTTGGGTCTGTACGACGTTAGTCGTTAACGGTTTGGGTTTTATTTTCACGATGCGCCGATATTTCACCTTTTTTTTTTTTTCCCCCCTCTTTTTTTAACCCGGCTCCTGGCGGGGCGCGGTGCTGTGGGGCCGGGTCGTGCTCGCCCAGGCCGGGGACAATCGTAAATGCCGGCGGGGAGAACGGCGGGACGGGAAAATGAGATGAGATGAAATGAAATAAAATAAATCAATAAAAAAACCAATAAAAACAAAAAAAGCAATAACTGGAAGTAAAATCAATAAAAATAATAAAATCAATAATAAAACAAAATAAAAATAATAAAATAAAAATAATAAAATAAAACAGTAAAAATCAGTTAAAAATAAAACCAATACTAAACCAAACCAAAACAAAAATAAAATAATAAAATAAAAAATAAAACCATAGAACCCCAGACTGGTTTGGGTGGGAAGGGACCTCACAGCCCACCCAGTGCCACCCCTGCTATGGGCAGGGACACCCTCCACCAGCCCAGGTTGCCCAAAGCCCCATCCAACCTGGCCTTGAACACTGCCAGGGAGCCAGGGGCAGCCACAGCTTCTCTGGGCAGCCCGTACAAAACAAAATGAAACAAAACAACAAAATCAAATAAAATATAAACCAAACCAGCACAGAGCCCGCCACAGAGGACGCCGACGCGTCCCCCGGGGGGGCAGAACAAAAGATGCTGAGCCCGTGTGCCGTGGTACCGCCGGGGCGATGCCGTGACTCGGATTCGAACCGAGGTTGCTGCGGCCACAACGCAGAGTACTAACCACTATACGATCACGGCGCGCTACCGGGGCTCTGGGCGTGGATGCGGGCGCAGCGGCCCTTATTGGGGCCGAGCTGAGATCACGCCGAGGGGGGCGGGACCCGGGAGGCGGCGCTCCGCCCTCGCCCTGCCGTGTCTCCGTGGCGACGCGGGGTGAGTGGCGGGTGCTGAGCCCGCCCCCCCGCGGGCTGGGCTGGGCTGGGCTGTGCTGTGTGCGCCTGCGCGGGCCGGGTGGGCGAGGGGTCTCTCCCGCAGCGGGACTGCGGCCCGGCGCTGGGCCCGGCTGGGCCCCGCTCCCGGCCCCGACCCGACCCTGAGCACCGACTTCCCGCCTCTGAGGCGGTCTGGCCTCCTTCCCCCGCCCCAGCCCCTAACCCTGATCCTAAACCTAACCTGAGCCCTGGGTTGAACCCGCTAACCCCACCCCTAACCCCATCCCTTCTGTGTCCTCCGCCCAGCTCCAGACTGCGGCCCTGACCCTGTCCCTGCTTCCAGCCCTGACCCTGACCCTCATCCCGGCCCTTCCCCTCATCCTGCCCCTCAGTCCAACCCTGACCCTGTCCCCAACCCTGACCCCCAGCCCTGACCCTGTCCCTAATTCTGACCCTGTCCTTAATTCTGACCCCCAACCCTCACCCTGTACCTAACCTTCACCGTGTCACTAACCCCGACCCTGTCCCTAATTCTGACTCTCTCCCTAATTCTTACCCCTAACCCTCACCCTGTCCCTAACCCTCACCCCACCCTTCACCCTGTCCCTGACTCTGACCCCAATCCTCACCCTGACCCTGTCCCTAACCTTCACCCTGTCCCTAACCCCGACCCCAGCCCTTACCCTGTCCCTCACCCTGACCCTGTCCCGCACCCTGTCCCTAACCCCAACCCTGTCCCTAACCCCGACCCCAGCCCTCACCCTGTCCCCAGCCCTGACCCCAACCCCTGCCCAGCTGTAATCCCACCTCTCCCCCCCGCGGGTGTTTCTCAGGGAATAAAGTTTCTTTCTGCCACAGCACGAAGGACTCGCACACCAGGGTGCCGCCTACGGAGGCGGAGAGGAAGACGAGGGACTATGAAATTGTTTTTGTGGCCCAAAACAGCGGCAGGTATCATCAGTCTGTGCTGCCGCTCCTGTTTCTTCCTGGTGAAACACACATTAATAGTTAATGACTGTTTACCGTCACCACTGTTGCTGATTTTTTCAGTGCTCCAAGTATTAAAGGCTCTTTTATTTTCACAAATATGCAAAGAATTCAAAACATCTGGGGATCAAAAGGATTTCTTTCTGTAAAATATTTTTAGAGCGATCATGGCACTTCAAGGTGCTTGGACGGCCCAGATGACTCACACCTCTGCTGCGTCAGGGCAAGAGCTGGTCACAGAAACCTCCGCTCCTGCGTGCACCATGAGCTCATCCCTCGGCATCACATATACTCACCCCTACGTGTGTTGCCTGCATGTGAGGGGGTGCTGGAAGAGGCAGAGGTCTCCTGCAGCCGTGCTGCCCGCGCTGGGCAGGTAATGTCCCCGTACAACATCTGTCCTTGTGTGTCTGCCACAGCTGATGAATCCTAAATCTAAAAGAGTCTTCATGAGGCTTGGGACAAACCAGAGGAAGGCCCTGTGCACCTTGATTACTCCGTGAAGTAATTACCTCTGCCACCCTGAGCTCCTTATCTTGCTCGCATCTGACCCAAAAGAGCTCAGGGTGGTGGAAGAAGATAGAATGGCCTTTTGTGTCCTCCCTTCGCCTATGCCCATCTCTTTCTTCCCTCAGCCTCTTCGCTGTTGACTTGCCCTGGGTGCTGGTGTGCACACTGGTCCCTCAGCAATGGTGGGAACCTTTGCAATGGGAGATGCTCCCCACAACATCAAGCCTGGCTGAGCAGAAGATGGTGGAGGGGGGTCTCTTTGGCGGTATCTCCGAATGACCTGGGTGTATGCATGGTCCTGCCCTCCTGCCCCAGTGCTGCCCTTCTCCCTCCCTTGTCTGCCCACTGAGGATCCCCGTCTGTCCCTCCCGTAGGGCTGTAGGGACGCTGCTCTTCCTCATCTCTGGCCAACCCTGTCACCATCTGTGTCCTTGTGCTGGACCTCAAATGGGTATGGCGTCGCTGGTAGGAGATATGTGTGTCTCCTCTCATGTCCAGGGAGTTTAACACCGTCATCAGCGCCTTGGCTGCACCATGGAGAGAGATCCAACCACACAGACATCCACAGCACAGGGGACAGCTGAGACGTAGAGGTGGGGTCATCGCAACCTCTGCATCTCAAGGCACGAGCTCGTGGAGGGAAGAGGTCCTTGTCCTGCCCTGTGCCTGGCCTCCGGCACCTTCCTCCATGCTGAGCCAGCGGTGCCACAATGGCGCTGAGCTGGGCTGTGCCGCTGGTGAGAGGACAAGCCCGGCTCCATGCCGGCCTGCTCTCACGTGTGGCCCTGGGCAATCGCTGTGTTGGGTCAGCGCAGCTGCGGTCAGGAAGAAGCACCCAGGGGAGGAGGTGGGACAGTGCGGAGACATGGAGCGCCTCTGGCAGGAGATGCCGCCCATGCCTCGAGGGGACGGAGAACCTACAGCGATGCACGCAGTGACCGGGAGATTCTTCCTCGGGCACTTGTGTGGGCAGGCAGAGCGAGACCCCTGATCTTGGTGTCCACCATGGTCTTGATCCTGATTCCTGCCCCGTTTGCGTGGGTGCGTGCCGGGAGCCATTCACACGGCATGCGTGGCACAGGCTCCTCGGCAGGCAGGGAGGCGGCGGTGGGGATCGTGCTTTGGATGCTTGGCAGAGGTTTCTGGAAGGGGGAGGCCGGTGGAATAACAATGATCTCAACTGCTGGAACAGGCGTGACGGAGATAAACGCTGCAGCGATAAGGAGGAGTCGGCCAAGCATGGAAGCGAGCAGGGAGGTGGTGAGTGGACGCGGAGATAAGTGGCAGGGGCCTGGCGGGTGCAGAAGAGGAGGCATGAAGCTGCTGCCACCCATCGCTGGCAGTGGTGGCCCTGTCCCAGCACAGCTTCCTACCCGTGGGCTGCCTTCCCCAACAGGATTCGGGTACGACCGCTCCTCATGAAATCGTGCCAGGCTGTCAGGGCCCCAACAGCCCTTTGCTGCGTGGTTTTGTCCACAGGACGCTGCTGGTCTGGCCCGGGTGGTTCAGACCTGCCAGGACGTGTTCACGCAGTGTTGGAGGAAAAGGGATGAGCTCGTGGGGGTATGGGGGGGACTGTCTGTCTGCCGGATGACCTGATCCTGTCGGGCTCTGCTCAGCACCTGGGCAGGACGGCTGCTCCCGGCAGGCTCCTCTGCTCTTCCCACCCTGCTCTCTCCCTCGGTGGCTTTTCTCCAAGCCCTCTGATGCCTGTGGGTTGCGTTCAACAGGATTTTAAAGGTGCCTGCAATGTCGAAATGCCGGTGCAGCCAGGCAGAGAGTGCTGCTGGGCCCAGACGTTGCCACTCCGTGGCACAAACATAAATCTTCCGGCTGGCACGGGGACAAGAGCAATTCATCACTGCGCAGCTGTCTCGGCTGCTCTGCCCCTTGATCGGCCTCTCCAGCTGTTCCCTCGCTGGGGCAGCCCCTGGCCTCCTTCCCCCATCTCAAGGAGGCTGATGGGAGGCAGAGCGATCCCCACCGCCTACTCTTTTGGTCCCAGATCCCTAAAACAGCCCCAGGAGCAGCGCTGGTGCCCAGGGAGGCAGGACGGATGCCAGTGCTGCAAGGAGGTGCTCCGCGTTTTACTGGTGATGGAAAACCACGCACTGATGCAGGCCAGTGCTGTCATCTCTGGGTATTCAGAGGCCGTAAATTCAGCTTGCAATTTGCTCTGCTGCTGAAAGCCCACCTTGCTTCCGAAGGAAACCAGAGCAACTCCACTGAGTTACACCATCTAGCCCGGTATCCCAATATTCCCATACCCACAGGCACTGCCGTGCCAGTGCAGGATGCTGGAGCAAGGGCAGGGATGTCCTGGGGCTGGGATAATTTTGGAGGTGAAGGTTTAGGTGGGGTTTGGGCTGAAGGACAGTGCATCTGAGCTGGGAGAGACTTGCAAGCAACCTGACACGGCTCTGTCCCCACCATCCACCTCCCCATCCTCTTCTAGCTCGTGAGACATGTGCGCCAAGGACTGAAGGAGAAGAACTCAAGCATTTCTTGACATGAACGTTCAGCTGATGCTCTTGAGAGGCTTTATGAGCCCACAACAGTGCATGAGATGGTCCTGGTTCTTCTAAAGCCCACGCTTCAAAAAGCATTTTCCAGTCTGCCAGCACTCTGCAGGGCAGGCAAGCAGGCTACAACAACAAACTGATTTTCTGCTTTTTTATAGTTTGGGATCCCCCTTGCCTGGCTCCAGCATCTAGAGAGCAAGGAAAATGGTCCCCAAAATGTACGGAGCAGGGGTTCACCAAAGCTGTCCTGTCTGACCTCCGCTCCGGGGAGCACAAAGCCTGGAGCAGCCACTTGAGCCCTTTCCTTGTGGGTCCAGCATCCAGATGAAGATGGGATGTGATAAAAGCATCCCGGGGGAGAGCCAGGCACCCCGCAGACCTACATCACCGCTGTTCACGTGTGCCCTGCCTCGCTCCGGCTGCCAGCCCGAGCTCCCACTCTGCCTTTGTCTGCTCCAGGAGTGGGAGCCTCCTCCCGCAGCGGGGATTTATCACCTGCACACAGCCACCTCTTAACCCCTCTTTGTGATGCTGAGCGGGCAGAAAACAGGCAGCCACACGCTGCCAGGCAGCCCGCCCGGCCCTCGCCTCTCCACGTTTCGCACTCCCTTCTGAATTCACCTTCATTTTCTGCCTCCCAGCCCTTTCGGAGACACAGGGCTGGGTTGGTGGCAAAAGCACTTGTTCCCCTCTGCGTGGGGTGGGGAACGGCCCCCGTTTTGCTCTTGTCCGCTGTGCCTGTCTTCCCAATGGTTGATGACAGCCCTATTAAGAGATATAAGGGGGTGCCAGGGGTGGTTCACGGCCCCTAGGCAATGTAAAGCCAGCGAGAGTCTGTCTGGAGAAGGACTCAGCTGTGTGAGCATGGCCATTGCAGCTGGATTAATCAAACCCACCATTAACACTTTCCTGGGGTGCAGAGGTCCCCCGCCAGCCCCAGAGCGCAGGCCTCCAACCAGCACGTCACTCTGATTGAGCTGCAAATGCTCCAGCTCCTTAGTTTGCTCTGCCTCAAATCGATGAGCGCAGGCGGCTCCAATCAATTCCACTTTACCGCTTGCTATCGGGTTCAGGTCCATGCTCTCCCAGCTGGTCCCGCTTCCTTTGTTCGTTTGGAGGAGGAATTCAGGGATCTCATCCCACCTGCACGCTGCTGTGCCCTTGCATGGCCAGACCCCCTGGTAGGGGCAAATAATACCCCGCAGATGCAGATGTTCCTCCCTGCCCTCCTCCCTGGAGGGCCAGCAATGAAGGGGTTGAATCTGTGCTACGGCTGGAGCCCTGAAAGCATCAGCCTGGCTGGCCAGAGCGTGAAAGCCGGCAGCTGGATGAGGCCATGCGATTTGCATGATATAATATAGCTGTTGCCACCAAGCCGGCGTCTGTCATGAGGTTTCCCTGCCACGAGCCTGGTTTTGCTGGGGAAATACCAAAGGTGGCTGCAGAGAGCTCCCGTGTCTCGGTTCTCCTGTCCCCACGGGGACCGAGTGCGGCTTCAGCTCTCCGGGGCTTGAGCCCATGCAAAATGATTTTGTGGAAAAAAAAAACCCACCCAACAAAAAAACCTCAAAACACCAAAAAGTTTACATAGTGGCTGGTTGGAAATTTCCCTCAAACCTGTACCTGGCATTTGTCAGTGAAAGAGGCGTTTCTCATGCTCTGTGTCAGTCCTGAAGTAATTTTATTTTATTTTTTTTTCTCGTATCTGTCACCCAGCTCTCTTGCTGGCCTGTTTCCAGGGTGCTTGCGCCTGGGTTTGTGGAAATGAAGTTCCCCACGGCTCTCCACACCTCGTCAAGTGTTAATGAAATAACGGATCACACCAGAGAGCAGTTATGACGCGCGGGGTCGTGGATGTGCAGAGGGCTGTCAGCGCTGAGAGCAGGAGCAGAAAAGGTGCTCGGCACGGCTGAGGCGACGACCGATGTATCTGGCTCCGAGCTGGCAGATGTCTGTCAGCGAGTTGTCATCCCTTCTTTTGGTCAATTAGCATGGTTTCAATTATATTATCAAGTGCATAATGATTTCTTTTGACAGAAAGGTTGGGGAGCTGCAAAAAGTGTCTGCAAGAATTTGCTCCGTTTGGTGAAAGCACATGCTTTGGGCATATCCTGCATGTCTGGACAGAGCGTCCGAGTGGCCTCAACGCGCTTACAAAGCCTGGGTCTGCACCACGTGTGCGAGTGTTGAGGCAGAAATGTCCTAGTTTGTGATGCTTGGGAGGAGCAACGTGTCACATCATATATAGGACCTGGTGTGGGCGCATGTTCTCCATGTTCCTCCTTGCTTTCCCCCAACTTATCGCTTGTCTTTGGCCCTTGCCACCTCTGTGCAACTCACTGCGGCAGGCTGGGCAGGTGAGAGGGGGCTGCGGAGCATCTTGTGCAGAGCATCCCCTCCATGCCCGCCTGCTCCCTGCCCTCCCCAGGGCACCTGGCAGCGAGCTGGGATGGGTGGGCATAGCTGCTCCGTGACGTTTCCTTCCAGCCTGATGGGAGCTGGGATATCTGCAAGGGATGGACGGAGCTTGCAGGCTCCTAAGTGCTACGGAGCAACTGGTGAGGGATGTGCTCGGTGTGCAGGCGAGGGGCTGCTGGGAGAAGGATGCTTCCAGCCTGGGGATGGCTTGCCAAACGAAAGCGTGCTGCCTGCATGGTACATGTGGGAGCGGCATCCCCCTGCACGTGGGCAGCTGCTGTGGCGAGAGCGGCCCATCTCACCCGCTTGCCCAGTCTTCGATGGTCTCCTGGTGCAAGTGTGCGGCAACATTTCCCGCGCACGCAGTCCCTGCCTCTAAATATCTGCAAGGCTCCTTGTGCCGGTCTTTGCATTTAGCGGTACTTGACGGATTTCTTTCTGTGGATTTGTCCGGTCTTGTCCCTAAACCACGCAGCGTCTGCAGCGGCACCCCTGATGTCATCCCTACCATTTCCTACCCCTTCCTGTCAGTTTTGACTGAGAGGTTTTGCAGTTTTGACCTCTGCTTTGTGCTGAGGGGACGTTCTCAGGGACTGTCAGAGCTCCTGGTCTCAGAGCCCATCACTTCAGACGTGAGGCTGGGTTGGTTTCCCCGTGTGTGTCACTCCCCTGACACTGGCTTTTGTCTCGTTTTATTGCCAAGTTGCTTGCTCAGCCTCTGAAAGTCCTCCTGCGATTCTTGTCATTCATCCGCAGTATCCAGAATAATTCCATATTATTAGCAGATTTTGTTACTTCTCTACTGACCTCATCTCATCAAAGGACCTGCCTGTGGAAATGCAGGTGACCTCTCTCAGCTGGATCACCCTCAGGTGCCTGCTGGCTCTTTCCAAGAAAGCCACTAGCTTTGGAAAAAAAGAAATTCACTTTAAGAGAGCTGTGTCATCTCTTTCCCAATATGTCATATTTATCCATCTGTTCCCTAATGATGCCAGTTTCCCACTCCTTATGCCAATTTTTGTTCATTTGCAGAGAACAGATGTGTCATTTATCAGTCTGGGGGTCCCTGGCTGCCTCCTGGGAAGCATTTTTGGTGTCACAGTTGCCACCTCCCAGTCCCCAGACCTCGGGGAAGGTTGAGGTGTCACCCAGCAGATGTGACATCCTCCCGGTCCCTGCTGCGCTGTAGAGTGCTGCTGAGGAGGGAAGGGGCTGGAGTCACCCCAGACATCTCCAAGCTCCTGGGGATGGCTTTTATTTGAAGCTGCGAAAGAAGTACCTGGAGATTGAAGGGGCTGCAGGCTTCTCTGCAAGCCAGGGGAGATGCTGGCATCGGGGGTAGCAGCTGACTCAGCGCCTGACTCAAGCGACACGTTGGCAAATGTCAAGTGTTAACTTCAGCCCCCACATCACCCGTGGGTGAATCATCTTCCAGCACCTCCTCAAGAGCATGCAGGAGCAGAGACCTTCTCCTCTGAGTCACCAAAAGCTGCTGCCTGGGGGACGCTGGGCTGTGTCCACACCAGCCAGGGTTAAACCGGAGGGGAAGGTTTACCGGGACGATGTGGCCTGAGCCCTGCTAGACCCAGGGAAGGTCCCGTGTCCTGTTCTTGGTCCGGCTGCCAAAGAGGGCTCCTGTCCCAGCTGTGGGCGAGCGCAGGGAGTGCTTGGGGTGGCTGAAGCAGCTCCTGGCACCCAGAGGACGGGTGAGGGCTGAGGACACGCACAGCTCTCTGCAGGGCTGGCAGGAGCCCGGAAGACGTTGCCTGGCTTTTTCTTCCTGGTGCGTGCTCCGACCTGCCTGGGAAGTGTTTACCCGGGAGAGCAGCTATTGCTGCCCTCGGTGAGAGGAAGGGCCGTGCTGTGAGCTCCTGCCCAGAGACGACAGAGAAGAGCTTCTGGACCCTCCAGGGTGGGAGCAGAGCTCCTGGTGCAGAGGTCCAGCCCCGGGTCCTTGCAGACCACTGCGGAAGGCCTCCTGTCTCCCCTATTCCCATGGTCCATCAGAGCGCAGCCACGGGCTGTTCTCCTCCCGACCGAGGACTGTGCGCAGCGGCTCCACCACCGTCCTTCCCCCCTTCCAGGGGCTCCGTGGGCTGCGGGCAGTGTGAGCAGCAGGCAGTCCCGGGGCTGCGCATCCCGCCTCTGAGGGGGGGGACTTCCCGTGGCGGGTGCATGAGAGAGCAGCCGAAATGTGGAGTCTGGCACGCAAGCGGCGTAGCGTGTGCTCCCTGGTCCTCTCCCGTCTGCCAGTCCCTACATGAGCGATGCTACGTGACAGCCATCTGTCACGGCGATCCGCCGGGCCGCGGTGACTCACAAGCGGAGTGGCATCGTGGCCACAGTTGTGGCATCGGGGCCGGTCTCCACGGTGCAGGCATCAACCCCAGGTCCCAACATGCATCAGATACGAGGGACGTAAACAGTTGGGGATTGGAGCAACACCAGCTGCAGCGTGAGACGCAGATGGAGCTTGGCTTTGGCGGTGCGAATGCAGAAATCTGTCGCTGCTTCTTCAAACCTGAAACGAGCTGCTGTGAATGGAGGGATGTCGCTCGTGTCTCATCACGACTGCAGAAAAAATACGAGCAGCCCGTGCCTGTGCTGAGCCATGTGGGGGGTGAGGAGCTCATTTGGTCTCCTTCTGGATGCCCCTTCAAAGATCCCCAAGCACAAAGAAGTCTCCCGAGGGGGGCTCCCATCCCAGCTATGTTCCCCTAACCCTGCTGACCCATGTTGCTGTCTGGGGAAGCCAATATCCAGGAAAAGCTCAAATCTGAGGGCTCAGGTGGGTCCAGGGATCTTCTTGATGCCCCTCCAGGCTCTGCTGAAGCCCCGGGTGAGAAAGGGATGCCCCATGGGGCACAGAGCAGAGAACGCAGCTACGTTGGGCCAAGTGCCCACCTGCCAAAAGGTCACAGAGGAATCTGGATGAGAAACAGGCCTAGCAAATGGTGAGGAGATGGCTGGTGTCCTAGGTGGGCTCAGGCCACAGACCCTCTTCGATCCCCAGCACGGCCCTGGTGCAGCTGCCTCTCCAAGGAGGGAGCGATGGGAGGGATGCGACAGGACAGGATGGGAAGGAACGACCTCTGCAGTTCCTCCGGTATGATAGTATTTTTAATAAAAACCCCACCACCACAAGCTAGATCCCTCCTCGGTCACCTCTCAGGAGACGCTGAGCGTGTGTTTTCCAGGCCTGAGGATTTAACAAGAGCCATCTCCAACAGATGTTGCTGAACATCCTCCTTGGTTACTGACAGAGGGTGGAAGTACTCTCAATCTCATGCGCCATCAGCCCTGCATCCTCTTTCCTTCCAAACGCCGGGCAGACAGATTTATTGAGAACCTCTGTCTTTTCTGCATTTTAATAACAATCTCATCATCCCCATCTGCCGGGATTGAGGTCTGCTGCTAGACCTCAAACACTGCCTTGTACTCACGCTGTTCCTGGCAGACACTTTTCCTCCTCCTGATGCCTTTTGTGTCTTGCATTCCCTGCGATCTGAAATTTCCAGACTCGGTTTCTGGGTGCCACGGCTGTCTTCTCCCTAGGGAGGAAGCTCCCTTGATGTTCGGCTGGACCTGGGGGATCTGACTGGGTTTCTCGGGCAGGAGCATGCAGTGTGAGCGTACTCAATAAATCAGCAAATCTGGGACTCGGCGGGCTCACTGGGCACGCATTCGGCATGTGCCGTGCCAGGCTGGCTCAGGAGGCTCAGCTCCTCGGCAGCCCCATCCCAGTTCTCCTCCTGCGCCGGGGCTGAAAGGAAGGGGGGGTCACCACGACAAGCTTCTCTCTCCAGGCACCCCCTCCTCCCTGCAGCATGCACCCCAGCAGCCACATCCCAACTTCTGTTCCCATAGTGGGGGCAGGAGCCCGGCTCACGATGTGAGGACAGGCAGGGCCACGCCATGGCATCTCCCCCCCTCTGCACGGCTCCACCTCTGTGATGGTCCCGCTTTTGGAGCATCCTGCCTCTGTCCCCCTTCCCTTTCAGGCATGGTTGACCAGGGCCTTTGGGGGATTCAGCCTGCGAGCAGGGCGGGGAGCGGGTTTAGGAAGGGGTGAGGGGATTCAGGGGGGTAGGTCTGGAGACAGGGCCGTGCACAGTGGCTGCTGGGGGTTAGGAGCGCACGGCGAAATGGTCGCTCCTGGACGGTGGGTGAGCAGGGGTGGTGGTGGCTGGTGGTGGGGGTGTGTGCAGGGTGACGGTCAGAACACCTGTAAGCGTGCCGTTTGCTGCTGCGACGGCCTCGGCCTCCGCCGCCATGCTCCGACACGCTGCTTTCAACGCCGCTTCCCTGCTCCGCACGCTTGTTGCTGCTGGCCCCTTCCCAGCAAATCCAGCCCTGCCCGGGCTGCACCCCAGGGGATGTCCTCCTGCCCGCGTCCCGGACCCTGTGTCCTGGGGCTCAGCCCCGCACGCTCGCCCCGACGTCCCTGCACACCTAGCCGTGGCTCGGGCTTCTTCCCAAGCACCTTCCCCGGCTTGTCCCTGCTCCCCCCGGTCCCGCGGTGATTCTAGGGGGGGTCCTCGGTGCCAGCCTGGTGTTTCGGTGACTCTTCCCAGAGCGATCTGCTCCGGGGGTCCTGCAAAGGCTGGTTCAATGAACACCTCCTCCTAGGCGGTGGATCTGCCATCGAGGGGCCCCTCATCACTCCTATCTCATTAGCAGCCTCCCCGGTGGTCCTTCTGGTGCCACCGCTGGCACCTTTCCTCCGCTCCCGGAGCCGGGCGATGCTCCGGGGGGGCAGGCAGCGGCGGAGCGGCCAGGGCTGGATCGGGCCCGCGGTCTCCAGGCTCCGCAGCAAGAGGGACGGGGCGGCGGCGGCGGGCACCCCGGGGCGGGGGGCGATTCTTCCCCGGAGCCGGGGCGGGACGCGGGGCCGCTGGGAGGGAGCCGAGAGCCGGCGGCTGCCTGGAGCGCGGGTGGGGGGTCGGCCCGGAGCGCCGGGGAAGGCCGGGCCGGGCGCGGCGGAAGGCGGGCCGGGCGGCGGGGGAGCGGGGCGGGCCCCGGGGGAGGCGGGCCGGGCCGGGCCGGGCCGGGCGGCGGGGAGGCCGTGCCGTGCCGTGCCGGGCCGTGCCGGGAGCGGGGGGAGCGGGTCCGGGGAAGCGGGGCGGGCGGAGCAGCGAAGGGGGGGGGGGGAAGCCCCGCTCGGAGCAGCCGGCGCGGCGGCTCCGGCAGGTGGCACTGGCCGCCTCCCCCGGCCGCCTCCCCCGCTCCCCCCCCGGCCCGGGCTCCTCCGCCGCTGCCGCCGCGCTCAGTCCGCCAGCGCCGATGCTGCTGAGCGGAGCGGCGGCCGGCTCGGAGCGCGGCGGCGGCGGCGGCGGCGGCGGGGCGGGAGCCGGGGCGGGGGCCGGCGGGGCTCCGCAGTGCGTGGGCACCATGGCCCGCTGGCTCCGCGAGCACCTGGGCTTCCGCAGCGCCAAGCCCGCTCCCCCCGCGCCGCCCAAGCCCGACTACCGCGCCGGGCCGCCGCCGCAGCCGCCCCCGCCGCCCGGGGGCGCCGCCGAGCCGCTGGCCGCCGCCCAGCCCGACATCGTGGCGGCCTACCGGCTGCAGAAGGAGCGCGACTTCGAGGACCCCTACAGCGGGGCGCCGCCGCCCGCCGCCCCCGACGGGCCCCGGTACGTCTCGCCCAAGCACCGGCTCATCAAGGTGGAGGCGGTGGAGAAGGTGCCCGCCAGCCCCCCGCCGCCGCCGCCGCTGACGCCCGCCGCCCCCGGTTCGCCACCGGCCGGCCCCGAGCCACCCGACGAGCCGCCGCAGGAGGTGAGTTGAGCCCTGGCACGGGCACCCCACTGCCCTCCCCGGGGTGCCCCAGCCCCACGGCCGCGGGGGAGGGGGGGATGCTCTGGGTCGCCCCGCCGGACTCTCGGCGCCTGCTGTGAGGAGCAGGGCCGGGACCCCTGGGGCAGGTGGAGCCCAAGCGCCCAGGGCTCGCCACGGCCAGGCTCCGCGGGGGCTCCCGCTTCGCGTCTGCCCATGGCCCCGCCGCACCGACATGCCGGTCACACGTCAGCAGCTGCGGGGGCGGCCCCGGCTTCTCCTCCAGCTCCCGCGGGAGGCAGGTATGATCCTCAGCAGGAAGCGTCGCTCGCCGAGGTGCGAGAGCGCAGGGCCTGCCGGCCGCCTTCCCCCCCTCCCTTCTTGCCATTTATTTGCAGCCAAGTGCTTGGTGCTCTACAGAGGTGAAGACCTTCCAGCCTGGGAAGGCCCCGCGCCGCACGGGACCGTCTCCGGTGGCCTCTGACGCCGGCGGCCCTGGGCCTCCTTCCGCTCTGCGCCCGGCGGTGCCCATCTCTCTCTGCCCGCTTGCCAGGGCCTGCCCGTGCCAGCGATGGCAGCCGGGCCCCCCCCCCTCGAGCTGCCGTGCTGCTTTGTCAGGGAGCCTCAGCGCCTCTTTGTCTGCCGCCTCCCAGCCGGCTTCTCGGGGGGTGAGAGCAGAGCCTGGCGCTGCCGGTGCCGGGAAGGAGGCGAGGAACGTCCCTGGTGAGAGGCAGGAGCTGGGGAGAAGCTCCCCAGGGGGGGAGACGGGCTCCGAGCAGCACAAGGACCGGGTAGAGCAATAAACCCGCCGGGGCTGCAGCCGTCGGTGCCGGGCCTCTCGGTGGAGAGGTTGATGCGGGGACTGCGCAAATAAAGGCAGGAGGGGTAATTAGTGCCTGCCAGCGCTGCCGCCTGCAAGACGGGGCTTGTCGAGCCAACTCGACGGGATTGCAGATCTGGCTGGTGGAGGGAATGGTGGATACAGCGATCCCATCTGTGGTCCTGGCATTGCCGGGCAGCACGACAAAACGAGCACTGGGCAAAATCTGCTTGGGAGTATTTTAAGCAGATAGAAAAACTTGTTGCTGGTGGATCTTGGAAAGTTGCTCGTACTGACTAATCGCTTTCGGGAGGTTTCCAGAGGGGCCCGGCAGAAACCCCCGTTTGAGCCGAGATCCTGTAAACTGGCCGCTGCAGGCAGCAGAGGAGGAGGGCA
The DNA here is from genome assembly GCF_028858705.1 of Grus americana. Lineage (NCBI taxonomy): Eukaryota > Metazoa > Chordata > Aves > Gruiformes > Gruidae > Grus > Grus americana. The sequence goes on along the minus strand of NC_072861.1, from coordinate 900,058 downwards.
CTGGCGGCGGGGACCGGAGGTGCCATCGCGGTGATGTGGTTTGCTGAGGCAGGCTGGATGGTTTTTCCTCTGAAACGCGTGGTGTGCGATCAGAGGGACCGGGAGCGGGTGGTGGTCATGGGAAGGACTCGGGCTGTGATGTGCAAAGGGCTGAGCAGGAGCTGTGGGAAGTGGGGACTGCCCACAGGTACAGCCGGGGCTGCGCGGGCACCCGAGGGCTGGGGAAAAGCCGGGAAGTTTAGAGAAAAGCCGAAAGCTGGGATACGTTTGGGGAAACCCTGCTAACAGCACTAGGCCGAAGAAGACCCTTCATCTTATCCAAGATAGACAGTGATTAGATTATCTCCTGATCTCCTGCGTGCCTCTGTGGGGAGGAGGTTTCTAATTCTTCAGGGCTCTGGTACGTGATGGACACAGGCAGAGCTCCGGAGGCTGGGCGAAGCCAGAGATAAGGTGGGAATATTTGATAGCGCATGCAACTGAACATTAAAACAGTTTCCCTGGAGGAGCTGGGGAGCATCCACCACGTGGAGCATCTCTGTTGGGCTTGAGCGCCCTTTGCAGCTCCCATCTGCTGGCCTTGACGTTGGGCTGAGCGGTGGGAGGGTTCCCTGGTTGCTGCAAGGTCATGGTGGTTCTTTCTGGAGGTGGACCAGGAGGAGGGAGGTGCCTGCTGGGGGGTTGCTGATGCTTATGGCCCTTGCTCTTGGTGACAACGTCCAGGTGTCCTGGGGCTGGGCTGGAGCCTCTGCTGAGCTATTCGAGCCAAGATGATGGTTGTGGCAGGGGGCTCGGTGCTCCCACACTTAGGAAGAGGTGGTGGGCACTGTTCCCTACCTGCTGCAGGGACTGGGACTCCAGAAGGTCCACGGGTGTGGGCCTTGAGTTGTGGTGGTGCTGAAGATGAAGGGAGAAGTACAGTTCTAGGTACAGGCAAGGCTGCTGGAGCAGAGAGGCTTTTTGCTAATGATTGACATTGAAAAACACTCTAATAAAATGTGCAGCCCTTCTGAGCGAGGAGGATGAGGATGGACAGAAGTGGAAGGAGTGGCCACCAGTTCCTGGTTGCGTGGTTTGGCTGAGGCCGTGTGGTTTGTGGTACAGGCGCTGCGTTGAGGTTGGGGGACCGACCGTGTTGCCTGGGAGCCCTGTGCCCGCTGTAGCTGTCCTGCCCATTCTGGAGAATTGAAGATGGGCCAGGAACATCTCGGCAATGGCATCCTTCCTGCCTGGGCCACATGATGCTTTGCCGTTGTAGCATGAGTCGTCACATCTTTCTGCCTTGCGTGGGATCCGCAACACCTTGTGGGGACACGCTTAGAGTGAGCTCTGCTCCATTACAAACGCTTGGTGGGGACCAGCACAGGTCCTTCTCCGTCTACTTGGTCTGGGCAGTCCTTTCCCTACAGCAGTGGGCAATGGACTGGCCCTGTACGGCTTGCCTGAGCGAGGCGGATGCCATGGAGATGTCTTCTCTGCCGTGTTTTGATTAGGCGTGAGGAGCAAGGCCACCAGGATGCAGTGAGGGACCTCCCTGTGTGGGGACGCCTACGCCCAGGGAACAGCGTGCTTGGGGACGGAGCTGGGGATCAGCCTGGGGAGGACTTTGTCTCGTGCCCGCCGGGTCCGGTCGCTGACATTTTTGCTGTGAGCGCAGGGTTGGTGCCGCGGGGTGTGGGAACGGCTGGCCAGGAAGCTCTTGGGCGTGTGTCTTTCCTGCGAGAGCCTCCCCGAACTGAGTCATGCTGCGCCGTGCCGTGCTGCCCGCCCCGCGCTCCCTCCTCCCGTGCCACGGGTGCAGCCGCGGGCTCCCCGCCTGGCCCAGCCGTCCCCCGCGGGCTGCGGACCGGACCGTTCTTGGAAGGCCGGCGCTCAGTTTGCTTTTTGGGTTTCACTTCGGCATCTGCCAAAAGCCAAGCTGCCAGATGGCTAAAACTGGGGAAATTCTGCACCTGACAGAGGGAACGAGCTGGGTTCGCTTGTGACATAGAGTCGCTCCAGCGTGAAACCCAGCAATCTCCTGGGGGGACCCCAAACACACTTTATTTCCAGGGCAAGAAATTTGTTTATATAAAGTGAAGGCTCTCCCCAGGCATCCTCTGGGAACGTCTCCATAGAGTGGAGCGCCTTGTCGTGGCAAAAGGTGGTGGCAGGTGGGACGTTTGTAGGCAAGATGGGGTGAAGAGCCCCTGCTCTGCCCTGGGATCTCAGTGTCTGAACTGAGAACTCTGTTGAAGAGCTGCCGTCTGTCGCCTTCGCTGGTGGGCAGCGTAGAAACTCTTTTACTGCAAGAACCCAGCGGTGATCTGGTCCTTCGCCTTAATTTTCTTTTGATTTTCTTTTTTTCTTACAGTTGGCATAAATAATAGAGCGAGACCAGCGCTGCAGCAGGGATCTGGGTTTGCGTTGCTGCGGCAGATAAACGTGTGAAAATCACTCACGTGCACAAAAAGGACGTGGGTCCAAGTGCCAGCGGTGCCCGGCTGCTCTCTGAAGGACTGGTCTGCACCAAGAGCTGCCCTGGGATGGTGGCTTTGCGTGTCAGGCTTTTTCTTCGCTTTGCACCCGATTTATTTCGAATCTAGCAAAGCTCGTGCTGTGGACGAGCAGGCGAGGATGCCTCTGTACTGGGGCATCTGAGGGGCGCGCTGGGATCGGCCAGGCGGTGAGCAGCTCCCTCCGTGATACGGGAGGTGAGCGAAGCATGGAAATGCCTGGCCTTTGACTGAACCGGGGGATGGGGAGGGGGGGGTCTGGGCACCCCCGGGAGCTGCCCTGCCAGCGGTTGGGCCCCCTCCTGCGCTGGGGGAGCGGCTGCGTGCACCGCAGCTGCCACAGAGAGCCCTGCGCGGCTCATAAAGTCCAGCGCTCGGATTAGGAAATGTCAGAGACGTAGTTTCCCGGGCAACCTTAATTCGGCCGTCCCCGTCCCCGTGCGAGGGCATGAGGGTGGAATCGGTGATTGCGTGACCCCCACCGTTTGCCCTCCGAGAGCCCTGCCCCGCTCCCGGCACTGGCTGGAGCCTCCGGCCCCTCCAGCCTCAGAGCTCCAGGTACCGTTCTCACTTGCTCGATTGTGCGTCCCGAGGTTGCAGTGCTCCTGGAGACAGGAGTTGCCTTCCCAGCTTTTCCGTGGCTCTCCGCTGTAATACCTGACCATTTAAAAAATGAACGGGTTTACGTTCCCAGCACCCTATGGTGGGGAGACTTCACTCCTACAAAGAGGCGTCCTTGAGATAGTGGAGAATTAAAGCCAGCATGGCAAAACCCCACCAAACCTAGGGAGCCAGACCCCCTGAGGAAATACGGAGGGGGCTTTCCTCCGGTTGGGAACCACGGCGGCCTCGTGCAGAGGAGCCTCTTGGCTGCCGAGCTGCTGTGCTGGTGCCCTGTCTTGTCTGAAGCTGCTCTGTGTTTACGGGGTGAGAGAGGGAGGTTCCAGGACTGGCGCCAGCAGCAAGCTGGGTCTATGTCTGTCTAGCAAAATGCGTCTAGGAAATGGGGTTCACGGCAGGTTTGAATGCGGGCAAGTTGGGCTTGGGGGCGGGAGGAACGAGCAAGTAACCCCTTTCTGAGCCCAGGAAGGTCAGCAGACCGTGTTTCAGAGCCCCGCAGCACGCTTGGAGCCATGAGAGCTCTTTGCAAAGGGTGAGCATTGGGCATGGCGCTGCCCGTCCGCCCGCCTCGCGTGTCGAGCCTGTGCACTTGTGTGTGTTGGGACGCCTGCCTGCGTGCTCGTGCCTCCCTTGGCACTAGCGTATGTGCGAATGAGCTGTCGCCGGCGTGGGGCTGCGCTCTGCAGATGTCGTTGTGGCGGAGCGAAAGCCTCTTTGCAGCTTTCCGAGGTGTGGGTGCAGCCCGTGGGATCTCCCGGCTCTCTGGTGCGGCGGGCACCGATCTGCCATCAATATCTCGCTGTACAGCAAGTGGGGAGCACCCGCCTGCCGCAGGCTGAACCCCTCTTTGCCTTGGAGGGGAAAAGGGTGTTTAGAAAAGAGAGGGGCATCCTGCAGTGAATTTGCAGTCGCTGTTGCTCCTCTCCCCACCCTGCAGGCGTTAGGTCAGGACCCAGCCACTGAGCAGCTGCAAAAGTCACCACCGACTTAAATTTCCTTGGGGCGGGGGGGGGGGGGGGTTCGCCCCAGTGGTGGCAAGCAACAGGCTGCAGCCCCCTCGGTGTCCCCAGTGCCTGGCGGGGGCTGAGCGATGCCGCGTCTCCCTCGGATGACGGAGGCGAGAGCAGATTTCCTGTCTCCCTCTGCAAAGCCAGGGGCTGGCTGCTCCTGCAGCCCCGTCCCGGCTCGCTGGCACTGGGCCCTGCCTGCAGAGCCAGCCGGAGGTTTTGCTCTTTCCCTCTCATCCGGCGGAGGCTGGTACCCCGAGCAGCCATCTGTCCTGCTGCTGTCTTGTCGAGGGGTGAGATCATTTGCTTGCTCCCACATTCAAACCCTCCTTGTGCTCACCTGGGGTGGCTGGGAGCCCTGTGGCTGGCGGGGTTTGCTCCGGGGATGATGCTCTGCTGCTCACTCGTGTCCCGGTACGGAGGGACCGGGCTTGGAGAACTCGGGGAGCCCGGAGCCGGGACGTTTGCAGAGGAGGTGGTGAGCCGGGGCGCGAGGAGCCGCGTTCCTCCTGCAGCAGGAGGGATGCGAAGGGTCGGGGCCGCGCAGAGGTGTTTACAGCTCCAGTTCCTGTTCCCTTTTCCTGCTGGGTTTTTCTGCTCGAGGCTATTGTCGGCCAGGAAGGAGGAAGAAGTGTTTTGTTTTAAGCTGGAGAGGAATGCGTGAGCGGTGGCCCTGGTCTCCAAGGCTGGCCAGGAGCAGGGACAGCGTGGCGGTGAGGACAGAGCCCGGCGCCGGGTGGGATTAGGCAGCCGCCGCACCGTGCTCGGGCCATTTGCTGTTGGAGCTCTGCATAACTGGTGTAGTGGTGGCAAAACCCATCTCACCGGATGGTCCAGCCTGGGGTTTGCGGCTTGGTGGGCGAGAAGACCTTGGCAGAGGTGCTTGGGTGCACTCAGACCCTGCTGGAAATACTGGCTGGCCCCATTTTGGGACTGGAGGTGGGATGTACAGCTCCAGGCTTGCCGGGGGCTGCAGCATCATGCGATGGGATGCTCTGGCCAGGAAGCTGCCGAGGTGCTGGAGCGGTGCTGGAGGTGATCAAGCTCTGGGTCATGCCCCATATCCTACTGCAGGATCATCTCCTTTTTGCTAGTAAGGGCAACCCCTGGGCATTTTGTGCCATCCCTGTGACATGGCACTTGGGAGGCTCCTGGTCCTGCTTCCCAGTGACTCCTGATCGGGTGGAGGAGCCCCGTCTTGTGTTACTTGGGATGCGTGGGGGGACGCTGCAGGGCCCTGGGAGGGAGCGGAGAGGAAGCTGCGGGCTGTTCTTAGCCCTTTTGTTAAGAAATGTCTTCAAACGAGCCTGCAGGAGCCCTGGAAAATAACCAGTGAGTTCCCAGTTGTGCCAGTGCCAGCTGACACCCCCGTACTGGGATCCACGCCCCTTCTCCGCCTCAGGTGAGGAAGCGTGGCTGCAATCAGGGAGAGCATCTGCGTGCCATGGCGGGGGGACGGCACCGCTGTCAGCCCTGCGCCGCGGTGGGGGCCTTGCCGGGGCGTCTGTGCGGGTGCTGGAAGCGCTGAGCCGATGGTAAGGGAGGAGGCCGGGCCGCCTTCTGCTCTGCTTGGCTCCATCCCAGCTTTCGGGACAAAGGCTGGAGCGTTTCCACGGCTGAGCGCCGGTGCCTGGAAAGCCGCCGGCTGCCAGCACCTGCTCTGCAGGGCTGCCATGATTCGGGGTCGGGGTCCCGGCTGCCGCTCTGGCTGCTGCTTGCAGAGCTCACGGTGAGGTTTCAAGGGTTCCTGACCCCCCCCCCCGTCCTCCAAAAAGGCAAGGAGTACCCTAACCCTTCTCCTACCCTTCCCCTCTTCCAGCTGGCTGTCCTGGAGGACTATGCAGATCCCTTCGATGCGGCACAGGTGGCTGGTAGCCAGGCAGGGCTGGAGAAGGTGATGGAGAACGATGGATACATGGAGCCATACGAAGCCCAGAAGATGATGGCTGGTAAGGTTGAAAGCTCCGCGCAGAGGCTGCTCTTTGCGCCTCTGGTCCCTGCTGTGTGAATTTGGTGGCCACCGTACTCTGTTCCTTGCAGCCCGTGACAGCACCGGGTCCCCAGACAAGGCAAACCTGGGCGATTGCTGCGGTGGCGCACAGTCGCTTTGCGGGCAGATTCTCACGGCTTTAGCCACGCGCCGTGGGCTCGCCGTAGCCAGAGCACTCACAAAGGCTACCCGAGCAATAAAAGCACCTTGGTGTTTCTGCCTGCGGTCCTGCCCCCTGGGACTACGGTGCCTGCCCGCCGGGCTGAGCCAGGAGAGACTTGACATTCGATGCGCCTGGCATAAAACTGAGATGGATGTGGGAGCTATTTAATTCGGTTAGGAGTGGGCCAGAGCGCGCTGTTGTCTGCTGCAGCAGCGGGGGCCCCAGTGGGCTTGTTTATGGCTGGAAAGCAGGCGAGGTGAGAGCGCGTGCTCCCGAAGGCATCGCTCTTACCGCTGCAGAGCGCACAGGGTCGCCGTGCCGGCTTGCGCGCTCCAGGCTCTGGCTCTGCTTTGCAGTCCTGTGGTTTTCCTGGAGCGACTGGCTTTTGGAAAAGCTCACGTGGCTTTTTTGGAGGAGGCCATTGCATTTCTTGGAAATAGCGGCAAGCGGCGAAGAGGCTGCTTGCGTCTGTGAGAGAGACTTTTGTTTTGCTCGAGGGAAGGGCATTTTTATTAAACGAGCCACGCTGGGTGTCCAGGGAAGAAATCCAGTCTCACTGCTCGTGGGGAGTCAGGCTCTGGGATGCTCTGCCCCCATGGACCCCACTTTGCAGTGCCACCCGAGACCAGGGATGCTGTACCGTGGGAGGAGGTGTCCTGGTGCTGTGGGCTGCTCAGGACCCAGCTGCCCAGCAGCTCCCTCATTTCTGGCAGGCACTTGCTGGAGGTTTGCGGGGACTCCTCCATCGCTGATTCTCCCTACCCCATGTCACCCTTGGGTGAAATTGAGCCCTATCATCTAGCAGGGCTTTGGGGACCATGGCCGGGCTGCATGGGGCAAAAAGCTCACGGTCTTTTCCTTGTTCTCCTGCTAGAGATCCGCCAGAAGGGCTTACGGGAGGCTCCTGCTCGGCCGCTGCACCTCTACGACACTCCCTATGAGCCTGTGCTCGGAGGGCTGGATGCGGATGGCGACCGTCCGGCTTGCCCCAGGCCCAGGGAGTCCCGGCTGCCCGAGGATGACGAGCGGCCGCCGGAGGAATATGACCAGCCCTGGGAGTGGAAGAAGGAGCGGATCTCCAAAGCCTTTGCAGGTGAGTGATGGGAGCAGCCATAAAGCATGAACAGCAGCCATGAAGCGACTGATGCTGCGTTGCGTTTTGCAGGGGGTAATCTGGCTCCTTGGGGTTCCGTCATCTTTTGGGGGTCGGTAGTGTTGGCCTCTGCATTTCCATGGCTCGGGGAGCGCTCGTGCACTTGTGGAGGCTGTTTCTCTTCAGCAGAGAGCCGGGCTGGGTGGAGTGGTGGATGGAGCTGCCTCGGCAGCCTGTCCAGTGCCCGTCTCGTTGCCTCTTCCCCGCCTCTAACTGATCACAGCTTCTGGTGCAAGTTGACCCCCCCTAACCCTGAATTTCAAGGGGGAGAGTCTTGACCCTGGGCTCAAGCAGATCCCTCCTTCCTTGGAGCAGGAGGAGAGCTGGGTGCTGCCCCAGGAGCCTTTGGCCAGGCGATTGTCCAGCCCCCTGACCTATTTATCTGTGCTGCAGGATCGATGGTGTTTGTGTTTGTTAATGAGGAAATCCATGCTGTGCATTAGTGCTGGCTCCTCCGTCGGCGCTGGCTAATTGCCACGCTCTTATCTAGGATGCATTTTAATTGCAGCAGTGTGCGTCGGCTCTGCAGCTGGCGGTTGTCGGCGCTGCGCGGGGATGCTGGCGGAGAGAGGCGGGGAGATCGGGGCTTGGGAGTGCTTCACCTTTTGGGTTTGGGCTCTGTGAACTGGAGAGGTGTGTGCTGGGCTCGACGCCGCAGCGTCTGCTTGTGCCTGGGGTTGTGCTCGTGACGGTGGGACCCTCTGCCGGGCACGGGGCTGGTGCCCGCGGCACGCCGTGCTGAGGATTCGGCTTGTCGGGCTCTGTCATGAAACGCGGTGCGTTACCGGGCTGGGTTTGTGCTGAGGCGTCTGTGCTCTGGATCTGGGCAGATGAGCTGCCTTGCTTGATGTCCCTGGGCAGAGACGGCGCGTTCACAGGTCTGGTTTGTGCGTGGATGCGTGTGGGTGCTCCCCACGGTGCTTCGGGCTCGTTCCGAGTCCTGAGGGAATCAGGCTGCCGTGCCCTGGGCCACGTTAGGGCTTGCTGCCTGTTTTCTCCTGGAGCCAGAGCAGGTCCTGCTGCGGCTCACGGGGCATTTCTCCTCTCTCCTGCGATGCTGGGATCTCTCTGCTGGCCCTTTCCCCCTTTGGGGGCTTGCGAGACCCCAACTGATGGGCACCGGGTACCGGCACGGGGCAGCAGCCCGCTGGCGCCTGGCAGGGGAACACAGACCTGCTGGGTGGCCGGGAAGTGCCCGGGGCAAGACGGATGCACAGGCAGGACAGGTGGCAATGGGACGCTCGGCCAAGGTCCCTCGACAGACGTGCACGTGAGACGGGAGTGATTGCAGACTCCCCTGCCACCCCAGAGAGGGTCGGCTGGGAAAGCCGACGGAGGAGTGGGGTCTCTCGGTGCTGGCGAGGGGACGATTTGGCCAAGCCAGCATAGGGCTCCCGGGAATTTAGTCCTCAGGTCTTTTCCCCCACAACTGCTCTCCTTCTCTGTGGGCCTGGTGTTGCTGACATTTTTTTTCTAAGCCCTTTCTTTCTCTCTTTCTCTTTCTCTCTCTTACCCTGCCCCATATCCAGTTGAAATCAAGGTCATTAAAGACCTGCCATGGCCACCGCCGGTGGGACAGCTCGACAGCGGTGAAAGCCCCCCGGACGGTGAGGCCGGTGCCTCCGTCCCTCCGCAGCACAGCCAGCCCGGCTACGAAGACGCCAACGGTGGGTCTCGCGTGACAGCGGCGTGTCCGGGGGGGCTGCGGCTGGTGCTCGCCACGAGCCTGCCTCGCTGCCCCGCCGGCGCCGAGATGCTGCGATGCCTCAGAGCTTGCCCGGACCTGGCAGGGCTCTGCCTGCGGTCGCTGCCAGACATCCACCCTCCTCCTGTGCCTTCCCCCAGCCCCTCCTGGCTCATTCACTTGTCCTGTGCTGGACGCCAGACGTTTGTCCTTGCCTCTTCTGCGTTTTCTCCAGCTCCACGATGCGTCTTCGCACGCAGCAGTCAGGCTGCACCAGGGGATTATTCAGTGGCAGAGTTATTACTTTCTCTTTTGTTCTCTCCTCTTTGCCTCCAAATTCCCAGTGTTTGATGGCTGTCTTCTTGACAACTGCTCTGAGCCTTAGCTGATGTTTTCTTGTGACTCTTCGTACCCGGGTCCCTTACAGGTGTGGCAGCAGCTAATTCAGATCCCACCACTGAAGCTGGGGTTGGTTTTCCCCGCGTGCCTCGCTTCGTCACTTAGCACTGCTCCATCTCCTCCGCTATTTTATTACCTTGCTGCTCAGTGGCAGGAGGTCCCTCTGGATTCTCCGCTCTCGTTTTTGCTATCCTGAACAGCTAAATCTCCCCGGCACACTTTGTCATCTCAGGTTTGCCTTGTTGTGAAGCCCTTTCTGTGTGCCGAGCGGCAGAGCCCCTGTGTAAATCCCCCTTGGACTCCGCTGGCAGTCTCGCGTATGAAAGTCAAACATCGCTGCTTCTCTTTTAACCCATGATTAATATTTTAAGAGCCTTGCTCTTACACCGTCGTGGATTAGGGTTTTTCCAAGAGCATTAGGTGGGGGGGTTTGTTGAAAGCCACCCAGACTTTTGGGGTTGGAGAACTGGGATGGATCTGCGAGACGTGACTTTTTCCCTGCAAAGCGCCGGCGTGCCGTGTCTGCCCGTGTGTCGCTCACGCTGCTCCTGGTAGGCACCGTGACGTGCCAGGTGCAGATGTCTGATTTCCTTATCTGCGGTTACCCAGATCCCTGCAGAGCTTCGTCAGGAAAAAACAGTACGGCTTTTTGGTGCCTCCTGGGTGGGTTGGAGCACGAGGTTGCACGTGACGGATGATTTTGCTGCCGATCGTAGGGGCAGCCCAGAGCGATGCGGCTGCTCTGCCGCGGTACTGTCCCGAACCCCGTAGGGATGCTGAGATCGGTCCCAAAAAAGGAAGGTCTTGGCAGGGGGAAACTTCCCGATCCTCTCCCTGCAATGAATGCAGGTGTCAAGAAAAATTAATTTCTCTGCTATGCAGCCTCCTCTCTTCTCCCATCATTTATTATCCCTGCAGTTGCTCTGACACGCATCCTGCTCCTGATGAACACATCAGTTTGTCATTTTTCCTGGTTTTAGCAGCACCGAGTCTCTTTTTTTCCCTGACTTGCTTTGTTGTGTTAAGTTTATCTTGGCAGAGTTTTGTCTTATTTTCTACTTCCCCTGTCTGGGGGTGACTTGAACTCCTTGAAGGATGTCTTCTTACTCCTAGGGGCTTGTTTTTAATATCCTGTTTAATCAGGCACATGCCTCTGCCTCTCTGACAGGTGCAATGCGTTTCTTCTGAGCCTCTAACACGATGACTTTGTGCCGCCGGCAAACACTTCAGTGTTTTGATTGTCTGTCTTTTTAACGATCGCCCCAATTTCTTAAGGTGATGAGTTGAAATTGAAGCTTGGATGTTCTGTACAAGGGCAAGCCTGGCCGGTGAAAAGCCAGACCGCTGCAGAAGCAGGGCTTGTCAAGCCTTAATGCCAGGCACCTCCTCTCCAGGCTCCTTCTCGTGGGGGTTTCAAGCCATGCTAAGCCGCAGAGGATTTTGGCTGGGTTTCCTTCTGGCTGCCTTCCTCTCTCCTCGGCGCTGGCGGGGCTGGAGACCTGCTCGCCTGCATAGGGCCCGGACAAGGCGTCCCTCAAAAAGCCACCTTAGAGGATGCCCTGCTAGAGAGAAAAACATCCCTCTCCGGGTATTTTTTGCCTCTCCCGCAGCAGCGTGGCCTCAGCATCACCCTCATTTTGCCTCCTGCTCCAGCAGCCGGGGAGCGGGGAAGCTGCCCAGCCCGAGACACCCCACTCGTCCTGGGGGCTGCAGCGCCCGGGCTCGGTCGCCTCCGGGGCGCCTGTGCCTCCGCGGCATCGGCTGCCGGCAGCCTCACAGCAAAGCAGCTCTGCCCGATCGATAAGTAATTTGTGCGAGGGGGCTCGCGTTGCAGGGGAGCAATAATGAACTCTCTGGAGGAGGGAGAAACAATATTGTTAATGCTGAAATCATCCCGCACGGAAATAACAGTCGGCGGGAGGCTGGGTCCCTGGGGCACGTCTCGGTTAATCCCCTGCCGCTCACCGGGCTGCTGTGCTTTGTCCGTGCCCGTGGCTGGGCTGGTGCCGGGCAGGCGGCTGCGTTGGGGAGGCACCTCGCCGTCAAAATGTCCCTTTACCACCTCGGGGAAATTTTTTTTTTCACTTGTGCTAGCAGAAATGTGTCCATCGTTTCCAAACTGAGTGCTCCCTTTAGCTCCACTTCCCCCCCTCCCCTTTTATTTTAATTTTTTTTTTTGGTTTGTTTCCCCAAGATTGGAGAGCCTCTCCTTACTGCTTCTCACTTAACTCTAAGCCGCAAGCGCTGAATCTCTGATTGCATTAGCAAAACCTCTCTGAACTTTTGAAACCTTGGGCGCTGCGAGGACCCATTGTGGTGCGGTGGGGACCCGACTTTGTCTCTCCCGGGGCACCGCAGCGAGCAGCAGTCCAAGAGCTGCCCTTGCTTAAAGCAGGGACACGGGGCAGCGCGAGGGGTTCCAGTGTGATGTGACGTGTCGTGGCTCTGGCTCTTTCTGTGGGCTCCCTCCGCGGGAGCAAAGCTGGGAGCCCAGCCTGTCCGCCTGTCCCCGCCGCCGGCTGTGACCTGCGTCTGTCTTACAGGTCCGTCGGAGGGGCTGGGGTACGGCCGCACCTCACCCTGCAGGGAGGAGAAGGCCAGGGCAGCCCTCAGACATGGCTCCAGCAGCCTCAAGAGCACGAAGATGCTGATCGCCGAGCCTGGCCCCTTCGTCGGGGAGAGGATTGACCCTGCCCTGCCCCTGGAGAGCCAGTGGTGAGTCCTGCCTGCCCCGAGCACTGCCCGACCCCTCTGCCTGCTCCGGGATCCCCGGGGCAGACCAGCTTCCTCCCTTCTTCCCTGGCCCCGCGTTTCTGCCTGCTTGTCCCTGCCGCCCGTCTCGCAGTCGTGGTGTCCCCGCGTGCCCTCCGCACCCCCCCTGAGCTGCCTGGTGGAAGCCCTGCCCCTTGTCCCCCAGCCCCGGCGGTGCCACTCACCTCCCTCTCCCTGAACGTGGCTGCTGTCCCCGGGGAGGTGCCGGGGGTGCTGGCATTGCTGCTGCCCCCCGGGGCAGAGTCCTTCCCGGGGTGTCCGCTCTCTGCCTGGCACAGCCGGTCCCTCTCCTGCCTCCAGCTGGTACCACGGGGCCATCAGCCGGACGGACGCGGAGACGCTGCTGAGGCTGTGCAAGGAGGCCAGCTACTTGGTGCGGAACAGCGAGACCAGCAAGAACGACTTCTCCCTCTCCTTGAAGTGAGTGAGCATGGATGGGGCTGGAGGGGGTGGCTGGACCCACAGCAGAGGTGACCCAGTGCCGTGGGTCACCCCTCGCGGGTGGGTGCCCCACGTGAACGTGTGCCCGTGCTGATGGGGTAACTCTGAGACGAGCGCGAGGTGGTCAGAAGTGGCTGGAGTACGAAGCCTGCACTTCTTTGTGGTGTGGCACAGGCTTCTGGTTTGGTGTCTGGCAAAAGTATCTCTCGGGAAGGCTTGTGGATCTGGAGGCACGCCGCTCTTCCCTTGGCAGTGCGAGCAAACCCTCACACGGGTAAAATGATGTGCCTCGCTGCTCGAGTGTGTCTGGTTATAGCTTTCCGCTCTGGCTTCTTGTTACCCCCCCTTTTTTTTTTTATTTGTAGCTTAGTTTCATGGGAAAATAAAGTTTGTGCGATCCCGTTGTTGATGGGAACCCGTCCCTGCCTCCCCAGCCCACATAACCCTTGCTGTAGACAGGCCGTTACGCTGCTTTGGTTTTGCAGCAGGGAAACTTCACCCCCACAGCATGGCTTGGTTTCTGCTTGGGGTTTTTTTTGGGGGGATCTTTGCACCCTCCCCAAGTCTTTCAGATTCGCTTAGTGCCAAAACTGCATGATGCTGCCCACAGCTCCTCGTCCAACTCTTTCAGGACTCTTGGAACAGCCTGAACCCACGAAATCAAAGCTGTTACTGTCCTGGAGATGATGATGGATTAGCAAATACCTTCTTGCCCTCCTGCTGGATGAGTGTACTAGCTCTGTTCCTGGCAGATGTGAAAAAAGTATTTATTGAGCACTTCAGTCACCTCTGTCCAACAACGGGCTGCGTATCCCTACGCTTTTCTCAATATACTTTAAGTTTCCCCAGTGGTCTCTGTACCTGCATTGCTCCCTGGTGGTTTCAGCCTCCCCCGTTTATTTCCCAGGGACACAATTGTGAATTAGATTGCTCCATCTCTCTCTCTTATTTTTTTTCCTTTAATGCTTTTTTGCTGCCTTAAACACCAAGCCAGAGCAGATCTATAGCTGAAAATATTCTTTCTTCCTTCTGCACTTGTAGCTTATTGATTAGACAGCAAGCCTTTCTGGAAAACCTCCCTCATTTCCTTTTTTTGTCAGAATTTTTACTGATGTTTTAATTTTCTCAATTTTTTTTTTCCTTGCCCTGGCTTGTGAGCAATTTTGAAACAACAGCTTCTGCTGGTTGATGAGCCGTGGTCGAGGCTGGGAGAGGTCCTCTCAGCCATCGCCTCGCGGGTGGCACTAGCCAGCATGTGCGTTGGAGAGCCTGGGAGGTGGCGTCGGGGTTGCGGACGGGGCTTCCTGCCTCGCCAGCACGGGTGTCCCTTTCCATCTCTACCAGCCGTCCACCCATTTCTTTGGGTTTTTTTTTTTTCCCTTCTTCCTGCCCATCCTTAGCCTCGTGGCAAAAATGGCCAAATCCTCTTCTCAAACAGCATGTGCAGGTGGGACGTGGCCTTGCGGCAGCGTGTCACCCCCCCAGAGGAGACTGCAGCCCATCCAGGGGCTGCTCGGGCACTGCCTGCCCACTATGACTCTTGCAGAGAGCCCACAGCCTTGGGAACGTGATTTTTACTCCGTCGCCTTTCTCTGTAGAGCCTTTTCAAGGAAAATCCCCTGGGATGCCTTTTATATAGCTGTAAGCAGGCTGTCTGCATCTCTATTTTTTTTCTTGAACTCTTTTTTTTCCTTGAAGAAGGAGGCTCAGCCGAGGAGATGGTCTGAAAGAGAGCTCCGGTGCTGACCTAAAGCCCTTTTGTGCTGCTTTGAAGGAAAATATGCACAAGAGAGAGCAGCAGGAGCGGCTGTACCCATAGCGTGTCAGGTAGCTGGAAGGATTTAACCCTGCCGTGACAGTCCTGGCTGGTCCAGGCTAGGCAGCCCCACGCTGCCCGTCATAAGCAGAGTTGCAGTGTCGTTGCCTCAAACGCTCCGGGAACGACTCCCTCCTGGCTTGTGCCTCCATGAGAGTGGCTGAGGCCACGCTGCAAAGGTTTGGGTCCTTCCTCGCGTCTGTAAGGTGCTCGGCAGGAGCAGCACCCGCCCCTTGTCCTCGTCCTGCCCCCACTGCTGGCTGCGAGGCTGTCAGGTTTGCAGCATCTCTTCGGGGGTCTGATCTCAGTCGTGTCCCTGAGCTTGTCACAAAGACCTGTGGAGCGATTTGAGCAAAACACAACCAGCATCACCTCTCTGTGGACCCAGAGCCGCTGCAGCTCCAGACCAGCACTGATCCTGCGCCGGGGTCCTGCACATCTCTCGCCTGCCAGCACTAGGCAAGGGCTGGGTCCGTCCGCAGACAGGGTCCAGCGCCGGGGACAGCACCCGTGGGCGGCTGCGTGTGTTAGCGGCGTGACCGTGGGTGCGTGCGCAGGATAAACCCGCGCGCCTTCACGCAGTGCCGTGCACGATGCAGCCCCTGCAGCTCTTCCCTGCGTCCTGACGCTGGGACACAGGATGCGGCCGGCTATCGCTTTTCCTTGGCCCCTGGCAGGGGGCTGCGGCTCTCCCCCCGCCCTCCCCCGGGGCAGCCGGCTCCTTGCCTCTCAGCTCTATAAATGGATTGCAAACCCATTCTGCTAATGCAGCCGGGCTGTCCATTACGGGCACCATCTCCAGCCGGGGGGATGGGACCGGCCTGCGCAGCGTTGGAAGCGGCTCAGCATTGCTGATGAGGTCCTGTCTGCTTTTAAGTCATCAATATTTTGCCGTAATGTGCATTCCAGACGCTGCAGACAGGCTGTGGCTCTCCTCGGAGACGCAAATTAATAGCAACAGGGCCATTAGCCCGTCACTTGGAATCAGCGCTCGTGGCAGGATCTGCCTGCGCAGCCTCACATGGCTCGGTGCCCGTGCTGTGCCGGGAAATGGCCTCGCTACGCTGAGCGGGTTTTATGGAGCCCGCAGTGTTGGCGTGGGGCGGGGGGGGGGCAACGGGCTGTGGGCCAAAGGAGAAAATGCTGCTCTGCCACGCTGAGGCTGGGGATGTGTGAGCCGAAGCCCTCCTGAGGTGTGAGCCAGGCGGTTGTGAAAAGGGGCGAAAGCCGCTGCCCCTGCGTCACCCTGCAGCGAGAGCTGCTGCTGCTCCTGCCCTCACTTCCCGCCCCAGCCTCGGGCACCGTCCTTGTCCCCGGATGGACCCCTCGCACCGCTGCGTGGCCGTGCTCGCTGGGGGGGACGCAGTGCAGCGTGGCCAGCCGCCTCCCTCCCTTGCGCCGCGGGCTTCGTCTGGAGTTGACCAAGAGCGGGCTGGTGTGGGCAGGGCCGTGGCTGGGGACAGGAGCAGGCAGCATCCCTCCCTGCAGCTGTAGGGGCAGGCTGCCTGTCTCGGGGGGCGCAGGAGCTGACGGGAGGCCGGGGCCAGCTGCACCCCCTAACCCTACCTCGATCTCTCCTTGCAGGAGCAGCCAGGGCTTCATGCACATGAAGCTGTCCCGGACCCAAGAGAACAAGTACGTGCTGGGTCAGCACAGCCCGCCCTTCGACAGCGTGCCGGAGATCATTCACCACTACGCCAGCCGCAAGCTGCCCATCAAGGGGGCTGAGCACATGTCCTTGCTTTACCCGGTGGCTATCCGTACCCTATAGTCCTCACCCACCACGAGCCAGGCTCGAGGCCAGGTGCACCCGAAACTGGCCCGTCCGCCGGGCCGAGCGCCACCGTGCCAAGGACGGGCTCTGGACCAGCAGCCCGCGAGCGGCTTGCTGGGCATGGCCGGCGCTGTTGGGGATTGCTGCAGCCGGACCCCTCGTCCCGCCCTCTCGGGGGGCTCCCGTGCGCCGGTTTGCCTGCCTCCGGGCAGAGCTCAGGACGCAAGGACTGGAGCTGGGGCCTTGGAGAGGCCTGGGGGGGGGAAAAGGGGGATAAATCATCCGTTAACAGGCCTGAGGTGCCTCTGTGAGGGTGCCTGGCTCTGCCCATGGGAGGGCACAGGCGAGGAGGCTGGCGGGGGGCGAGCGGGGGCCTGCCTGGGGCTAGCAAGGCACGGGGGGCCAGGCCAGCGGTGGCCCCCACCCGCACGGGTGCTCGGTGTTCGCTGTCATCCTTTGCCAAATGTAAATAGTGACCGGTCTCAGCCGCGCGTGCAGCACCACTGCCTAATAAAGCGGTGCATGGTCGCCTCCTGCTCCATGGGGACCGTGCGCCCGCATCCCACCTCAAGTAGAGGGTTGGTGTGGCAAGATGGTGGGGAGGGGGATTTTATTACACAAAATCTCTAAGCAAATTGATTTTTTCCTTTGCTCTTGCATACTCAGACCCATGTGCCCCGGCAGTCCGGCCAGCTCACTCGTCTGAGACACAGGGAACAAGGGACATTGTGGTCATGTCCTCGTGATGGCTTTGGGACCCTTTGCAGGCAGTGATGAGCTGATTTTGGAATGCCTGTTTCCCTGTAGAAGGGCGTGCTCCTTGGGATCTTTTGCCTCGTTTTCCTTCACCCCTCCTAAGTCTTAGGCAAAATCCCTGGATTTCACAGATCTCCTGTTCTCCTCCTCTGGGTGTTTAGTGGCTCCAGTCCTGTTCTTTGTCTTCCTGACACCTTGTCTTTGGGCCAGCTTGCTCCTTCTCTTCATTTGGCTGAAGCTACATCTGGTGCTCTGTAGTATTTAATGCATACCTTGCCTTTTAACCTTGTTCCTGGGTGTTGCTTGCTGCTGTACCCACGCACGTACGTTTCCTCCATCCGTGCTTCAGACTGAGCTCGGTCTCGCTGTTGCTCCCCTGCAGCGCGTTCCCTTTCCCCTCCGCTCCCCAGGTGGTCCCGCTGTGTGCAGCAGAGGGGATGGCAGCAGCAAATTTGCTGCTGGACCAGCAAAACCTTTTGCATCAGTGGAGCAAAGTGCTTGGGGTGTCGATGGGATGTGTTAGTGGTGGCTTGATGAAGGCTTTGTGAAAAAGCATCATCCTCCTCACCGCTTGATCCCAGGAAGGAGCTGGCCCTGCGGGTTCGCGGGCGGATGGGGGTGATTGATGGAACTGCAGGGACCTTGTGTGGGTGAGTGCCGCAGCCACGGCAGGAACGCTGCTCTACCATGGATTTTCCAGACTCGGTCTGTAGCTGGGGCATCGCTGTCCCGGCTGCCCATTACAGTTTTGAGCTGCTCTGGGGACTGTTGGGCACAGCCAGTGTGGTCTCCGAGTGCACGCCACGGCTGGGAGCCTGCAGAAACTGTTGTTTTGTTCCGGGATGCCTCAGCCTCTGCCGCTCCTTAAAAGGCAGCAGTTTGAGCTCATCGGGCGCCTGGTGTCTCCTTACAGCCCTGCTTGGCTGCTGGCAGCTCCCCGGCTGCCTCTCTCCATCCCAGGGAGGCATCTTGTCCGCCGGGGACAGAGGTGACTCCAGCTGGAGGGGGTTTTTTCCCAGCAGTGCCACACCAGAGCCTGCAGAAAGGGCTGGAGATGCAGGAATACATCTGCAGAGATGCTCCTGGATGCCCTTGCTGCATTTAAAAGGTTTCAAGGGCCCTTAGCAGCCCTGCTGTGCTCTGACGGCTCCAGCACAGAGCTCATCCCTGGGGGATACTCTGCCTTCTCCGTGGCGGTGGCTGGCAAAGCAGAGGCTCCTCAGGTCCGTGCAGCCGGGGAAGGAAGGCAGAGGAGAGCTTCCCCACATACTGTGTGGTGGTTTTTTTTTCTTGAGAAAGTGTGGCAGGGAGCAAACTGCCTGACAGCCAGTGCTGGCTGTGCCAGTGAGCTCACAGCTGTATGGTGAGATGCTGCCCAAGCAGCCTGGCTCCATCTCGGGGGACATCCCTGCTGAGTGCTAAGCTCCCCAGAAACAGCCACAGACCAGCAGGACTGCTCTGGAGCTGGGCTTTGTGTTCAAGTGCTTCAGCTAAGCAGCTCTCAATCCTCCCTGTGGCAATGATATCCCTCCTCTGCCCTCTCTTCTCCAGGCTAAAGAAGCCCAACTCCTCAAGCATCTCCTTGTACAACACGTTCTGTGGCCCTGACCATCCTAGTGACCCTCTGCGGGACTCTCTCTTTGTACTTGGGGTCTAAAACTGGACACGGTATCCAGTTGTGGCCTCACCAATGCCAAATAAAGGGAAATAACCACTTCCTTTGACCCGCTGGCTACACTGATACGATAGCTTGGATTGGAAGGGACCTCAGGAGGTCTCTAGTCCACCCTCCTGCTCCAAGCAGTGTTAGCATTGACCAGAGTCAAGAAGGGCTTTTTTTGGGAGAGAAGCAGAACTGCCCTAAGCCCAGCTAGGTTTTTTTTTCCCCTCCTCACAGCATTACCAGGAGGGACTGCACCCCATGGATGAAGAGGGCTACAAATTCACTGCAACCTGAGGGCAACGCCTCCAGCCCAATGGAGCCTCCAGCTCCACACGGGCCCTCATAGTGGAGGAGGTCCAACAAGATGTCGGACCAGGGTGCAGGGCACAGAGCCATAGCGAAGAGCCAGCCCATGGCTTGACGGGATGGACGTGATCTCAAATGGGGCAGATCCAAGCAGGTCCCGGGTCCTGTTCGGACCTGAGGAAGTCTCATTTTGGGATTCCCACAGAAAGTATATGACTCTGGGTCTGGCTGGTGCATTGCATCCTCTGTGATGGGAGCTGATTAGGAGCTCCCCAGAAAATTTGGATTGAATCTCTCTTGCAAGGGTATTTTAGTGCTACCTTTTGCTGCCCCGTGACTGAAATGACTGTTGTTGGAAATAAGAGGGAGGGCAGCCATGTGACAGGGCTAGAGAGGTGACGGAGGATCCCCATTCATGAGGATGCTAATCCCCAGGATGGACAAGGGTCTGAGCAACCTGATGTGGCTTTGAGGTTAACCCCGTTGGGAGCATGAACGCTGACCAGAGACCTTTGTCTGTAGCATTCCCAATCCACTTGTCCCGGCAATCCCCTGTGTCCTCCCGGCTGCCTCTGTTCCCTCTCCCTCCTCCCCGCAAGTGAAACAGCTCTGTCATTCATCGCCTGATCTCTAGTCCCTTGCTAAGCCCTCCATAATCGCCAAGCTGCTTTAGCATGCTGCAGGCCCTGATAATGAAGGAAGGAAGTTTGTTTTGTAATTGGATTAGTACTGCTGGGAACACGCTCTTGCACGGCGGTCAGGGCTGAGCTGGCGCGGACCCTGAGCCCTGTGCCGCTCTGCCTGGTTGTGGGCCAGCTTGGGGCTGTGCTTAGTCCTGCGCAGGACTTCACTGGCCAAAAGATGTAGTCTTGCAGGAGGAAGGCAATCAAGAGGGGTGAAAGGCTGATTCAGGGCAGAATTTGAGCTTGCCCTCCTTGGAAGCTGGGGTCTGTTTGCTGAATCTCTGTTGCAGTCCCTAATGTCTCCCACCTGCTGGAAATGAAGCACTTGGGTTAGCCTCAAGCCCAACATCAGCCTCATCACCCACCCCAGCACACGCCATCAGGGCTCCTGAACACCTCATAGGCTGGAGAGCATCACGCTGAGATGTGTGTAGGCTGTGGTTCATCATCCACGCACCCTCCCTGCCCCTCTGGCCTGGAAAAGTTCCCTTAAGCCCAAGCCTAGTGATTAGTTCAAAACCCCAGCCCTAGCAGTGCTTGAATATCACTGAAAACACAGTGCCCTGTGTTCTGTCTCCAACCACAGCGATCTACAGAAGGATCAAATAACCCAACAACTCGGCTGCCAAAGTTTATAGCAAAGGAGAGAAATTTGTTCCTGATCCCTGCAGGCTACCAGCAAAACGTGCAGTGTAGCACATACGTAGAACACGCATGCATGTGGCACACACATGGCCCAGCTGAATGCCTCCTTTCAAAGCTCATAAAGACCAACATATTTGACACAAGGGGCAAGTTTCAGCTCCTAACTCAGAGACCACCCTCGCTCAGTTCCTTCGGCATGTTTTCTCAGCATCATCTCAAACCAGTTACTTGCTCCTGGTACTCTGAAAATTGTCCCAAAACATCCATGCTTGGATGCCTCCACCTAATTTTCACTCGACACTTGTGAGCAGTTCTCTCCTCTTCCTTGCACAATTTTGGTAGCATGTCTCCAAAACAGCACGCTTGGGGTGAGATCTTCCCAGTGCCTTGTTAGTGATGTGGCTGCGTCCCTTCCAAAAACGCATCCCAGCCATGATGACTCCACACTCCCAGCCCCGCACTGCTTGCTGTTAACATTAGTGGGGTCATCCCAAGACTGGGGTGGAGGAACAGTGCTAGAAGCATCTCGTTGCTCAGAGACACCCTTTTTAATTCAACCCATCATTTACTTGATTAGCTGGTTCCTCCTCTGCTATGTCCATACCCATGACTTCCAGCATTGGAAACTGGTTCATACTGGGTGGCAAATGAAACTCCTCCCCTAAATCTAACCTACCTAAATGTGCTGCATCACCTTGTCTAAGTTAATTATCAAAAAAAAATATCATTACATTACACTGAGACAACACATCTGTGATAAATCCTGTTTCCATTTGCCTTTCTATCTTGAAGCTGGGCTTCCTTCAGAAAATCCTCAGAAATACATGAATGTCTAGATATGTTTTAATCCCTCTTTTCCCTTTTCTAGACGTGGGAGGCACATTTGCTGCATTTGTTTGCTATTTGAGCCATATCCAGGTTATCCTAAATCTGGTCCGTCCTTTGCAGTGAGGTGACCTTGCTCCTTTCCTCCCCGATCTCATGCAGCACCTCCTGGTGGACCCTCATCTCATGCATTCAAAGCGTGTCCTCATCTGGTGGTTGTGCCTCAGGCATTCTCTGTCCTTCACATCTTGCTCAGCTTGATGACCTGCGCAGCTACAAGTCTTTCTCTTAATTTCCAGGGTAAATGTATGCATGCTGAATTTTTCTCCATTAAATGGTAGCGCACAGCAAGTCCTGATCTGTGCCTGCGTGGGACTGATGGGCTCTGCACATGTGCGTCCTCTCTCAGTGTTCGTGTACGGGGTGGCCTTGCTGCGCATGTACAGTGCACTGTGATTTACTGCCCATATGCAGCATTACAGCCTCTCTGCGCATGCACAGCGTGTCCTGATTTACTGCACGCATTAAGGGTTACCTCTCTGCAAATTCACAGCACGTCTGGTTTTAGTGTGCTCTCTCTGACCGTGCACAGCGTGTCCTGATTTACAGGGAAGGCTCCTGCATCTCTTTGCCTCCGTGTAGAGCACCCTGAATCACTGCTCACACATGCCACTGCCCCTCTCCAAGGGGAACAGTCTGCCTGATTTGCCCCTTGTTGCATGCGGCAGTCTTGGCTTTACTGCGTGTGCAATGGGTGGGCACTCCATGCGGCGTAGTGTAGCCTCCACGTGCTCAGGACATCCTAATTTATTGCACGTGCATTAGCTGCTTTCCCACGCAGGTGTCTTGCGGCCCCTGGACAGGCACATCACAGCGGTGCTTTCTGCATGTGTGCAAGGCACTAGCGTCGTGTCCCGACATCTGAGCACCCCCAACTCTAGCTGGTAATTTATGGTAAAGATTGCAGGCTCCATGCTGCACCTAATTCCCTTTTCCTTCCGCACACGCAGGCTGGCTGAGCATCCTCTGCCCCCATCTGCTCAGCCCCTCTTGTAACCATGTCTTACAAGGGCTGAGATGCGGCCTGGCACCACCATGCTGGGCTGTCCTGGCTCGTGTCCTGCTCTGGAAACCGTGGGCTGTGTGGTCACTAGGTGTTAACGTCCCGCCAGAAGTAATGGAGGGTGTCTCTGGTCGGCTGCAGGACCCAGAGTCCTGTCAAATGTCATTTAAGTGTCCCAGGTGCTACCCAGATTGCAGCTCCAGTAACTGAGGGCTTCTCAGGGGATGTTTATGGGATCTCAATGACTTCTACTGACGTGTTGGCTTAGGAGAACAAAAGGGGAAAACTGGGATATCGGAGACCCCAGAAATGCTTCAGAGGGCAGAAGGGACCACGTAGTCCAGAGGAAAGCGTTGTCACTCAAAGGAGTTGCAGAATGTGCCCATCCAGGCCTACACCAAGAAGTGTGAGGAAGGCATGACCCACAGCCATGGCCTACAGCAGCCTGTGAAGGAAGCACGGGAGAGGCAGGGTCCTGTTTGTGATGCTGGTGACCAGAGCATGCAGGGAGAGCTGCCAGTTGGAGCTGGCTGGGGCTGGGAAGGAGGAGGCACAAGCTGAGACTTCTCAAGTGTGTTGTAGGGAAGGTGGTTTCTAGTTTTCTTCTTTTTTTCCAGAGAGGGGCTGAGCTAAAAAGCGTCTTGCCCTCTTCTGCTGTGGCTTGTAGCTAAGCCCCCAGATGCCACGGGCTGGGGGAAGTGGTCCAGGTGGGAACAGGAAGGGCTGGAGAGTGCATCACCCACGTGGTGAGGGCTCTTGCCCTTGCATTTGACTTCCAGCCAGTCCCAAAGGAAGCAGCACATCATGCACCAGAGCAGGCAAGACAGCATGCACAGAGATGTTGCTCGGTCCCCTCTGCATCGCGGACCCTGCACTGACCCACTCAGCTGAGGGTCCCTCTGAAAGCCCATCCTTCAGGACGAGCTCAGGCTTTATGGCTGTGGCATTGTCGGCCCCGCAGACAGCAGGGTAATTCGCGCTGGCAGCAGCTGCTCCCGCTATCAGCACTGCAATAATTGTCCCTGCTGAGCAGGTCCCGCTCAGGGCCATTAGCAGTAAGATCCTTCTTTTATCATTGTACATCTCATTCCCATCTTGGCAGCTGCAGTAAATGTCTGTCTGTTAGCGAGGCCAAACACCCGTCAGGACGCAAGGTCGGGTCGCCCTGTGGCAGGTGATGATTTTGACACGCTCGCAGGTTGCTTGGGGTGTGGAGTGGGAGCATCTCTCTCCTGTGGCTTGATGCAGGGATGAAACTGGGTCTGTCGTGGTGGCGCTGGGGGACACAGCCATCCCTGCATCATGGCCCCCCCAGCTCTGCTATTCATTCAGCAGCACAGCTGGAATATCTGTGATCTCTGCGTGTGCCGGGACAGGGGGGAGCGGGGACAGGCGATCCCTCCCTGATGGCGGAGGCACTGCTCATTTCCATTTAGATAGAGGAATTTCAATCTCGGCTTGACGTCTCCTCACCGTGGTGCAACTCAAGACGCAGATTTCCAATTTTCTTCCCCACGCAACGCCAGATGCTCTCTGCTGGCTTGGCAACTGAAGCACATTACAGATGCTGCAGCCTGGCAGAGGTGGACAGTTGAGTACGTGAACACAGACGATTACCTGTGTGTAGCTCCATGGGGCAGCTGGCACGTATGGCTTCTCCGCACCCAAATTTGCTGCATTGCCTGCAGCCCAAAGTGCTCCCGTTGCCACTCATTAGCCTCCTTCCCCACCCCTGTCCAGGGACAGGAGATTAAAACCCACATCCAGAGTCGGCCCCCTTGGTACTGGATCCACATGTCTTGGGGGACAGAGGATGGTCACACAAGAAGTCACCCAGATGACCATGGCAATGAGAACAACAAGGTATTTCTGTCTTCCAGTGGGAAAAATGTGAGAAGAAATCCAGCAAATGGTGGGGGTGATGAACTCTGATGGGATTCACCTCTCAAAGGGGGAAGAGGATCTTTGCCCAGGAACTAGCGGGGCTCATCAACAGAGCTTTAAACTAGGCTCAAAGGGGGAGGGGGATAACATCAGGCTTGCCAGCGACATGTTGTGGGATGATGTGCCCAGGTTGGAGGGACAGGGTGCTGGTGAGTGCCCTCAGCCTACTGCTCAGAGACGTGCTGGATGCACTACAGCATGCTCGAAGCCTAGAGGAGATGAGCCAGGGGCTCCAGATGCAACAGGAACCAATGGGGTAACACTGGGAAGATACATCAAAGGAATTCCAGCCACCCCAGCCAGTAAGTCAGCCTCATCAGGGGCACAACTGAAATGCCTCTACACGAACGCACGGAGCATGGGGAATAAACAAGAGGAGCTGGAGACGTGTGTGTGCCTGCAAGGCTATGACCTTATTGGCATTACAGAGACGTGGTGGGATGGCTCCTATGACTGGAGTGTTGGGATGGAAGGGTACAGGCTCTTTAGGAAGGACAGGCAGGGCAGACGAGGAGGGGGCATTGCCCTCTACATCAATGACTAGCTGGAGTGCATGGAGCTCCACCTGGGGATGGACAAGGAGCTGACCGAGAGCCTATGGGTCAGGATTAAAGGGAGGGCTGGGGCAGGGGCCATCATAGCGGGGGTCTGCTACAGGCCACCTGACCAGGGGGACCAAGCAGATGAGGCCATCTGTAGACAGATAGGAGCAGCCTCATGCTCCCAAGCCCTGATACTTATGGGGGACTTCAACCACTCCGACATCTGTTGGAGGGACAACGCAGCAGAGCACAAGCAATCCAGGAAGTTCATGGAATGCGTTGATGACAACTTTTTTCTCCACGTTACAGAGGAGCCCACGAGGAGAGGTGCCATGCTAGGCCTTATTCTCACCAATAAGGAGGGCCTGGTAGGGGATGTCAAGCTCAAGGGCAGCCTTGGCTGCAGTGACCACGAAATGGTGGAATTCAAGATCCTCAGGGCAGCGAGGAAGCCATACAGCAAGTTCACTACCCTGGACTTCAGGAGAGCAGACTTTGGCCTCTTCAGGGATCTGCTTGGTAGAATACCATGGGACAAAGCCCTGGAAGGAAGAGGGGCCCAAGACAGCTGGCTAGTATTCAAACATCACCTCCTCCAAGCTCAGGTGCGATGCATCCCAACAAAGAGGAAGTCAAGCAAAAACACCAAGAGGCCCCCATGGATGAACAAAGAGCTCCTGGGCAAAGACAAACAAAAAAAGGAAGCCTACAGAGGGTGGAAGCAAGGGCAGGTAGCCTGGGAGAAATACAGAGAAACTGTCCGAGCAGCCAGGCATCAGGTTAGGAAAGGGAAAGCCCTGATAGAAATTAGTCTGGCCAGGGATGTCAAGGACAACAAGAAAAGCTTCTATAGGTATGTTAGTGATAAAAGGAGGACGAGGGAAAATGTGGGTCCCCTCTGGAATGAAACGGGTGACCTGGTTACCCAGGATATGGAGAAGGCTGAGGTACTCAATGACTTCTTTGCCTCAGTCTTCACTGGCAAATGCTTGAGCCACACTGCCCAGGTCACAGAAGGCAGGGACTGGGAGAATGCAGAACCGCACACTGTAGGAGAAGATCAGGTTCGAGAATATCTAAGGAACCTGAAGGTGCACAAGTCCATGAGACCTGATGAGCTGCATCCGTGGGTCTTGAGGGAACTAGCAGATGAAGTGGCCAGGCCACTCTCCATCATATATGAGAAGTCCTGGCAGTCTGGTGAAGTTCCCACTGACTGGAAGAGGGGAAACATAAGCCCCATTTTTAAGAAGGGAAAAAAGGAAGACCCAGGGAACTACACGCCGGTCAGTCTCACCTCTGTGCCTGTCAAGATTATGGAGCAGATCCTCCTGGAGACTATGCTCAGGCACATGGAAGATAAGGAGGTGATTGGTGACAGCCAACACGGCTTCACTAAGGGCAAATCATGCCTGACAAACTTGGTGGCCTTCTATGATGGGGTTACAGCATTGGTGGACAAGGGAAGGGCAACTGATGTCACTGACCTGGACTGGTGCAAGGCATTTGACACTGTCCTGCACAACATCCTTGTCTCTAAATTGGAGAGACATGGATTCGATGGATGGACCACTCGGTGGATAAGGAATCGGCTGGACAGTCGCACTCAAAGAGTTGTGGTCAACGGCTCAATGTCCAAGTGGAGAACAGTGACGAGTGGTGTTCCTCAGGAGTCGGTACTAGGACCAGCATTGTTTAACATCTTCATTGGCGACATGGACAGCGGGATCGAGTGCACCCTCAGCAAGTT
Source organism: Grus americana (assembly GCF_028858705.1). Taxonomy (NCBI): domain Eukaryota; kingdom Metazoa; phylum Chordata; class Aves; order Gruiformes; family Gruidae; genus Grus; species Grus americana. Next base: position 873,566 of record NC_072861.1, on the reverse strand, counting down.
TGCCGATGACACCAAGCTGTGTGGCGTGGTCGACACGCTGGAGGGAAGGGATGCCATCCAGAGGGACCTGGACAGGCTGGCGAGGTGGGCTTGTGCGAACCACGTGAAGTTCAACAAGGGCAAGTGCAAGGTCCTGCACGTGGGTTGGCGCAATCCCAAGCACGACTATAGGCTGGGCGAGGAATGGATTGAAAGCAGCCCTGAGGAGAAGGACTTGGGGGTATTGATCGATGAGAAGCTCAACATGAGCCAGCAGTGTGCGCTTGCAGCCCAGAAAGCCAACTGTGTCCTGGGCTGCATCAAAAGAGGTGTGACCAGCAGGTCAAGGGAGGGATTCTGCCCCTCTACTCTGCTCTTGTGAGACCTCACCTGCAGTACTGCATCCAGCTCTGGGGGCCCCAGTACAGGAGAGACATGGAGCTGTTGGAGCGAGTCCAGAGGAGGCCACGAAGCTGATCAGAGGGCTGGAGCACCTCTCCTATGAGGACAGGCTGAGAGAGTTGGGATTGTTCAGCCTGGAGAAAAGGCGGGTCTGGGGAGATCTAATTGTGGCTTACCAGTACCTGGAGGGGCCTACAGGAAAGCTGGTGAGTGACTGTTCATCAGGGAGTGTAGTGACAGGACAAGGGGTAATGGGTTTAAGCTGAAGGAGGGTCAATTTAGATGAGATGTTAGAAAGAAATTCTTTACTGTTAGAGTGGTGAGGCACTGGAACAGGTTGCCCAGAGAGGTTGTGGATGTCCCATCCCTGGAAGTGTTCAAGGCCAGCTTGGATGAGGCTTTAGGCAACGTGGTCTAGTGGAGGGTGTCCCTGCCTGTGGCAGGGGGTTGGAACTAGATGGGCTTTGAGATCCCTTCCAACCCAAACCATTCTATGATTCTATGATTTGCTGCCTACATGGGGTACTCGTTCAGTTGCCCACGGTTAGATGGATACAGGAACAGAGAAACACCGGTTTCGCTCAGCTAAAAATGTGACGGCTTGCAGCAAAGAAGCTGGAGAGGGTTGGTGGGAGCAGCCACCACCTCCTGGGAGATGACCGAAGACTCCAGTCCGGAGGTCCGGAGCAGGTGTCTGCCTTGAGGAAGGAGGTCAGCTTAATGAAACCCAGAGGAAAGGGAGGCCACCGAGAGGCTCCCCCCAGCCAGCTGAGGGCACGTCCCGGAGCAGAGGCTGGGAGGAGGTACGCGCAGGCACGCAGTAAATGGCCCACAACCAGTCTGAAGGCCCAGCTGAGGAAGACGCCCAGAGATCACCACGAGCGCGGCCTTACGGCCCGGGGAGCAGGAGGCCTTGCCCGGGCGAAATGCCGGAGGGAGCAGGAACGGGAGGGTGGAAGAGGCCCGGAGGCCCCGCCGAGCACCCCCCACACGGCCGGGCAGGCCTCGGCTGCGGCTGGAGCGCGGCTGCCACCTGCCGGGCCCGGGCGGGAGGAGCCGGGAATGGCCGGGGCAGAGCCCGCGGTGCCGGGACCAGGCCCTGGAGCGGGGCGGGGCCGAGAGGGGCGGGAGGAGCCGAGCATCGAGGGGGCGGGGCCGGGCCGTGAAGGCGGGGCGCGAGGCGTTGGGATGTCGGAGGTGGCGGCGGGGATGGCGGCTGCGGCGATGGCGGAGGCGCGGCTGCGGCGGAAGCAGTTGCTGAGCGCAGAGGAGGCCGAGCTGTTCGAGCTGGCTCAGGCGGCGGGCAGCGGGCTGGACCCGGAGGTGTTCCGGTGAGCGCGGCTACCGGTGTCCCTGGAGCCTCCGGAGCCGCCGGTTCCGCCGCTGACGGGTGTCCCCGCAGGGTGCTGCTGGACCTGCTGCGCATGAACGTGGCGCCGCTCGCCGTCTTCCAGGTGCTCAAGTCCATGTGCGCCGGGCAGCGGCTGCCACCGGGACCCGAGGGCGGACCCCCCGCCGCGCCGGCGCCGCTCCCCGCCGACACCCGAGGTAGGCGGTGGGCAGGGGCGGGCGGCGGGGGCGGCGGTGGCGGGCCCTAACCCCCGTGTCTCCCCGCGCAGAGCCCCCCGAGGACGGCCGCGCCCCCGCCCCGCTCCCCCCCGCCTCCGCCCTGCGGCTGCCGCGGCTCGGAGCCCGCCCGCCGCTCTCCCGGCCCCCCCCCGCGGCCTGCCCGTTGCCCCGCGGCCTGCCCGCGCCTCCCGCCGGCCGCATCGCTCGCCCCGCCGCGGGGAGGGGGCCGCGGGCCGGGCGGCCGGGCCCGAGGGGGGGCTCGGCCGGACCCCGGGGGGCCCGCTCGGTGTGAGCCGCGGAGCCGGGCCCGGCGGGGCTGTGGAGAGAGACCCTCAGGCCTGCTGCCCGCGCCCGTTTTTCCTTAATTTTTGTTATTTTTAGGCAACGTAGGGAGCGGGTGCGGAGGAGCGGTGCGGTATGGGGGGGGGGGCTGGGTTTTGTACCCTCCTGGCTCTGCCCCCCAAGCTTCTAACAAAAAAACCCCCCACCAAACCCAATTCCTTAATACACAAAGTTACACAATGCTGTTTCACTTGTATCTAACTAAAAAAAAAAAAAAGTTTCTGGTACATTAGGAATCCCTGGGAGACGAGGGGAGCTGCTTCTGTCCCCGCGTACCGTGGTGGCTTCTGCCAGCGGTTTCGGTGCCCGGTGGGTGGCATTGAGGTGGGAATGTGAAATGGGAGGCTGTGGGGTTGTTGGCTAAAACATTGACTGCTTTTGAGTATAATTATCTTTTGTTATTACTCTAATTGCGGTGGACAGTAACAAGTGTAGCCCTGAAGCTGTGCCATATATATATATATTATTCTTTTCCAAACCAGTTCTAATAAAGCTTTTACTTAATTCCTGAGCTTCCTGAAGTGACTTTTGGCTGGTAGCTCGCAAACCCTGTGGATTATTTCCAAACGGTTTAAAAAGAGGTAACTTAAAATAAGTCTGCTGTCACTAAGCTTGAATTCACTGTGAAAAGGCTATCCATTTCTCTTCAAAAACCTAGCAGAAAGGGGAAAAGGCCAAAACAGCAAGGTTTTGTGATCATTGTCTGTGGTTGCCAAAGACAAAATTGCACGCCGATGGCTCGGCTTGCTCCACGCCTCGGCGCTGCCGTGCCGGTAATGTGGGTGTGCTTGTTTGGGAACGTGGAAATGGCTGAGGTCAGGGTGGATTGTATTGCTGTGTCCTGTTTTCCCATCCTCTCTGTGTTTCAGCGTGAAAACTCTGTTGTAGCTGATGGGTCTCTGTTGACCCGTGATGAATTTTGAGGCAAAATTCTTGAAAATTTTGAGGCAAAGCTTGAAAAGTAACTGTCAGCAAGGACTGTGCTGGGAACACAGAGAATGGGGCAAGAAAGAGAAGCTTTGTCAGCGTAGGTAAGCAGAGCAGGGTGGGGGGAACGTAAGGTTTCCCTGTCGTGATAGTGTATTACTGCTTAGTCTCACTGCTGAGGCTGCCTTGGTGGTAGGGGGTGTTTATTCTCATGGTTGTGCTTGCAAGTCCGGTGATAAGTCCTATAGAAAGTGAAGTTGAAAGAGAAGACTTGTTTGACGAACTCTAAGCAGTCAGTTTTAGGGTAAGGTCGATTATCTGAGGCACCTTTACAATAGCAGAGCCTGCTGCTTCTGGTGTGAAATTCCACGTGGTAAACGGGTGAGAATTACCTCATTGAACAGCTGAGGGTGGCTGCACGGAGACTCCGAGGAAGTTTGCTAAAGCCGAAGCGGGAATTGGCGTGAATAAAGTGTCTGGGACTCCGTGAACAGGTTCCCCGTTCTCAAGAGATGATTTTGATTAAGAATTTCCTGCAGAGAAGTTGGTTGTGGTAAAGAGAACAGCCTCACACGTGATTGACAAGTGACTCTAAATATGCACAGGGGAAAAAGAAGACACCTGGCTGACTACTTTTTCCTGAGCAAAATGAGAGGTGCAGCACTTGGATATTTTAAGTAAGCAGCAGTGTGCTATTACGTTACCGTGCTGAGAGGAAACGTCTTAAAAGAGCAGTGATTTTGAACAAAAGATGCTGTTAAATTTTGCTCTCTCTTCTTCTCCGCCTTTGTTCATGCTTCAGGTGTGATGGGCCGCTCAAACTATGAAGGAACTTTGGTAAGGTTTTTATTCCTGTCTGTCTGTTAATCTGGATTAGTTTTTGTTCTCTCATGCATACTGTTTCTGTGGCACTTCCTGTAAAAAATGAGATTTTTTTTTTTTTTATTATTTTTTGTAGCACTAGGCCACTGCCACAGGCTCGTTTTGGCTAGTAGTAGGCCAGCTCGATTTGAAATGGTCAGATGGCAACTTGTTTGTCAATCAGCGTTAAAGTCCTCAAGAGGAAAAGCCAGAAACCCTAAGGTAGAGTTGATATGTGCTTAACCATTGTCTCCTACCAGCTTGGGGTGCTGCGGAGAGGTTTTGAGTTTCCAAGTATCTGTCTTGGGAGCTTAACCGAGTTGTGCCCGCATCAATCCAGGATGCTCATTCTGCATCTTTAGCAGAGCATCTCCTGGTCTGAGATGGTGCCTGGGTCAGATTGCAGTCCCAGTGTCTTGGGTCAGACTTTCCTCTCCAGAGTTTTCCTTTAAAATCGATGTGTTGATATCCTCGAGCACACTGGCACAGGCCCTGGGAACCGAGGGCGAAGTGTAGTGAAGTTCAGAGAAAGATGGTGCTAGTTCTGCGCTGCTCGTGGTAAATGCTTGCGGTGTTAGTTTGGCCTTCAGTGTCTCCTGTTGCTGCTTTATCTCACAAGGCTAAAATATGTCTTCAGGGCTAATTGATGATCTGAGATCACCGGATCATATGCAGCTTATTGAGACGGGAGGATTGTGCCCATCAAGCCACAGTTTCACTACAGACATGGTAAAACATTAAATGCTGAACTTCAATTTGCTTTCTTTGCAAGCTGGTGCTTGGTAATGTTGATAAAGGGGCACTTTGGCCTCCGCTCTCTCCTCATACTCAGTCCTGACTAAATTCTGATGGGCAGCGCTTACATGCCTTCCCAGAAGGTTTGGTCTTTCCAGCTATATAAATTTTTTTTTTCCGTTTGTTTTCTGGAAGCTTGTGTTATATTAGAGCTGTATCTCACTTTGACTGAAAACTTATCTTTTTAGTTTCTGTTAGCCCAAGTGACTTCACTGTCACCCAGCATCCACTGATGTTAGACAGCAACCAATTCCTTTGTGAGTAACCATTGAAAACCTAACTCTCTCAGAAAATTCTTTGGGTGGAACTTAAGCTCGGCGGCAGCTTATCGCAACCTTAGTCCTGCGTCCTCATTTCTGTGAGTATATTCGGTACCGGTAAGATCTCGTTAACTTCGAGAAGAGGACACGTTTTGTCCAGCTCTCCTTGTGAAGATAATTTCTGTAGCCTCTCGGATGGAAGGCAGATGTCTGCGCTTGCTGTGGTTTAGTCAAAGGAGGAGCTACGTTAGCTCAGTGCCCAGCCTGGCCTAAGTTGGGCATCAAGTGCAAGTGAGTGAGCTTCTGCAGCTTTAATTGCAGCTTTGTGCGAATTTTGGCTAGTCTGAGTCCGCAGTGCCATGTAGACGCTTGGAGCAAAGTGCCTGGAGTGTCGGAGGAAGATGTGTAGGACTCCTGGATGAAGGTCATGAAAACAAACAGGTGTCCAGAGAGATCTCCCAATTCATGGAAACTGGTAACGATGTAAAGCAGAACTGGGCCATCAGCGCCAGCCTTATCTGTGTTTTACTGGATCAGCTTAGGCTGAATTAGGATTTGAACTATCTGTAGCTCAAGACAGGAGCTTGTTTTACTATAGCACTTGGGGGGGAAAAGTGTGTTGCTGAAATAAAGATCCCATTAAAATGAACATTTCATTAGCTGAGTAATTTTCTCCCCTTAAATTGGGGAAACAACCAGCTAGCTCAAACTGAAGAGGAGGAGGAATCACTCCTCTTTCCCTGAGCTTTCTAGTTCTGGGCACAGTCCAAGTCCCTCGTTCAGGAGCTGGGTAAGTGTTAATAGGGTGACTGGGGGTGTCTGCAGAAGCGTTTGGCTTGCCTTGCCTCCTTTCCCTGTAGGAGCTGCTGCGGGGAAGGGGAACCAAAGCCATATTTGCTGTTGGCCCTGCCACCTCTTGTTGGAAGATGCTGCTTCTGTTTAAGAAGAGGATGGCACGGCTTCCACGCAGGACCAGGCATTTGGAGATGGGAGATGCCTCCTCTGCACAGCTGGGACTGCTGATAAAGCCAGAGCTCCTTGCGCTAATACAAAGAACAGCGATTGTCCTGTATAAGCTTGCCAAGCTGCTTCGCACAGTGTCCTTCAGCTCTGCGTATCTGCTCTTTCTCCTGTGCTTCCTCCTTTGTCAGAAGACAGACAAGTGGCTGAAGTAATCCAGGTCTCACTAAAGATTAGGCGAGACTGCTCTGCTCGAGTTTTATCAGCAACGATGAGATAGCAGCTTAGGCTTCTCAGCCCATCGTGGTGCAGGGAGGTTTTTTTAAAGCAGCTAAAAAAAGGCTATTACAGCATTTCTGCACAACGCTGTTGGCAGGGGGGAGCTCTGGTGTGTGTGCCCCTGGTAGTTAGTTCAGCCTTTTTACAGCTGAAGCAACAGGGAGTCTAATATGAATGACTTTATTTTGCATTTTTCCACAGAATATAGCCATGGTGTTCCACATGGAGCTGTGTTTGCTGGTGACCAAATTCGTGATAGCTGGCTCAAAATTACTGTGTTTTGAGTATTGGAGCATCCATCTGGCATATTTTAGCTTAGATACAACTTCATGCAAGTTGCGTTTGAAACGGTTGCTTAACGGTTGTTGATTTGGGAGGGAAAGAGCTGATTTTAAAGAGAAAGGATGTCTGGACAATTTCTTTAAGTGCATGTGAGGAAGAGGTGTGCATACCCATTAGGACAGCGGTGTTGGTTTTGGCCTAGAATAGTTATGTGTATAGTTTAGCTTTGTGTAGTTAAATATGCCATTTTCTTACGTACTATATCCATGCTTTCTCTTCCCATCAGCCAACCCTCAAGACCCTGCTGGTTTCCCTGAAGTTTTCTGCCTCTCTATTGACATGCATATGTCAATGCCCTGCTCTTTTTTTTCTAGGCTGATGAATATTCTTCAAGGCTTCTCTGGCTCTTTGCGCTCCAACTGTTTTTTCCACGTTCCCCACTTCCCCAGCTAAGTGTCTTCCATAAAGTTACTTCCTAGAGCTTTGCCCCAGCTGCTAAATGTGTTGCTAACATGAGCTTGCTTTTCAAAAACCTTGCCTCTCTTGTGGACCTCTCATCTGGTCGATGGATTTTAAGACTGCAAAGGAAGGATCACAGCCTCCCGTTCTGTGTAACAGGGATTGGAATGCTTTCCTGCCCTGTGAAACTCTACGTCACACTTAGGTGCCTGTTGGAAACGCCACCGAGCCCTCTGCCAGCCATGGGCTCGGTGAAGGGTTCACAGGGTGCATTTTCCTTATCTGCATGGAAAAATATGCTTTTTCTGTCCTTGTAACTACTTCCTTCCTGTGTAAATCCTTAGATATGATCAAGGTTTCTTCTAAGTCCTGCTGTTTAATTATTTCCTAAATATCCCCCTCTCTACTCTGCAGCTTGTTGCCAACTTTGTCCTCCCTATGTATTCCTCTTGCCATCCTTGTGTTTTGTTGCCTTCCCTGTTCATCCCTTTTTCTCACTTCTTATTTCCTGCACCTTCTCTGTGTGGCCAGCCTTTTGGGATGACGACCGTTGCTGCAGGGACCCACAGTGACTGGCATCGCTCTCGGGTACGTCTGGCCGGCCACGCCAGCTGCTTTACATCCCTCTGGTACTCACCCTCCACTTACTCAGCCTCGTGTTACCTCGATGTTCATCTTGATGTGGGATTTGTAATCCTTCTGTACTCCTTCTGTATTAAAGAAATAAGGTAGCTGACAAGGGTAATGCTATGTGGAGAGAATCCCCCCAGAGATGCTAAGGATTTCTCTTAAATGTACTTAATCTGGTTTTTATACATCATATAGTGTTGTTTTTTCTGTTAGCTATTATGTTTTAATTGTAGATTAAATATATCCATGGGATCTAACTGATAGCAACGCATTCTTAAATCACGCCACGCACCAGTAAAATTGTACTCAAACACTTTGTGGTCTGTGTGCCTTCCCTGAAAAAAAAATAAAAAATCTGTGGAGTGATCTATAGGTGACTTCTATGACTAATCAAAGTCCTGATCATGGTGTTCTTACTTAGTTGCTTCACTCGCACCCAGGTTTTTTTCAGTACTTCATCAATACCACTCCAATAAGTGGATTTCCTAAATTCACTAAAGAGCACTTAAATTGCCTTCGAGATGTTCGTCCTGCAACTCTTACTCCTTCTAACTCTCTCTACCATAAGCAGTAGAGTTCGAGCCTTTTGAATTAGAGGTCTTTATTCTTGTTTTGTGAAGTGACGGACATGGTAATTACATGGGGCAAGAAGTTTTATCTTCAGAGCATTCCTGATGTGCAGTTGTTGCTTCCCCTTCCCCTCTGGCTCCCTTTCCAGAATGCTTTTTTTTTTTATTTTAACTTTTCTGTATTGTAGGCATTTCTTTAGTCCATCAGCAACTGAATAGTTTCAATTTATAGACCTTGTTCATCTTACAGTACGGAAATTACGATACAGTGTTTTCTGGATTGCAGGTGCTGATGTCAGTTACTTTACAACTCATTAAAAACTTTCTCGGCGGCTTTCTTGGATGATTCAAGGTCCCTTGGTTAAAAGTTCCAGTTCATTTCCTCTCCTGTGAGGTTAGAATAAATTTTTATATTCTGAAAAGACAAGTGATGAATAGTGAAGTAGTCTGTCCTATTTCATCAGAAGGAACAGACAAACAGCTTTTATTTCTTTTTCCTTATCCCAGGAATGACTTGCAAAAAGTCTAGGCTGGAATGCTCCAAACCTGATGTGGACCTGGTCCCAAAAGAATAGGTGGCTTCATTGTTCCCGTGAAAATATATCTTGCTCTGAGTAGTGTACTTTGAAAACTAGATATACTTCTTATTTTATGGAATCTTTACCTTTTGGTAAAAAAAAAAAAAAAAAAAAAAGGAAAAAGCTGTATTATATGCTGTGATGCAACCTGCACTACAGTCTTTTGGGAAGGAATCTGCTGAAGACTTCCTCCTCCCAAAGTAACTTTTTAAGGGCAAAAATGTATTATTTGAGACGCACGCTTCTTCCATACTCTTTTAAGTGTACTATGTTATTTGCAGTGCTATGCGTGTGGTGGGAGCCTGTTGCAAACTTGCCAAATGATTTAGCTATGAGTATATGGCTGCATCCGTTGGAGAAGCTGGTGGCTTTTGAAGAGGAAACTCTGTGCAGAAGTATTCCCTGAAGGTATTGGGATCCCTTCAGTAGCCTGGGTGCTTCTGTATAGTATTTTTATATATACTAGGTGTGATGGATGTGGATGGGCAAGTTAATGCAGATGGATGGCTAAAACCAGGACTCGGGTGGCATTGGCCACGCTGTCAAGGTGAGCAGCTAGCAGAGAGGACTGGCCATCTCTGGACAGCGTAGGTGTCTCTCCTGTTACGCTTTCCCTGCAGAAGGTTTGCAGGTTTACCTGAGGCTGTGAGGATTCCTCTCTGCTGGGTATTTGAGCTAAACTCTGCACTGGGATAACTTTTTAAATGTGTCTTTTTCAGGCTGATTTTTAAGCTTTTTTTTATGCTCTGCGAGGCAAGAACTGACAGAAAGAAAAGGGATTTGGAGGAATACTGTCAATGCCAGACTCGTCATGTGTGGCTTTGTAGCAAAGTAACGAGATGTGAGTTTGTGAGTGACAGCTAATTCATTCTTCACCCCCAACCGACCAAAGAAACGCTCAGAAAATCTTATAAGTACAGACTGAATAGAGTGCTCTCAGAAAAAATGAAGGACCTCTTCATCTTTTCTTTCTGCCATCTACGTGCAAGAGAAGGGGAGGCAAGTGTGGTGGTGAAAACTAGTAAAATGAGGAGCAACCAGGAACCTATGAGGATTTGTTGGGAAAAGGCTGGTGCGTTTCATGCCGATCAGTGGATGGGAGACGAGCTCCCGTGGTTCTGCTGAGCAGCCTTGAAGGGAGCCATCTCCCAAAAGAGTGGAGAGATGGTAGAGAACGTTGTATTCGGTAAACCAGACACTTCATGGGTGGTTAAGTTGGCAGCCTCCCAAGGTAACACAGATACTAGAGTAAGGGAGATTCCATCCATCCTGTAGATGAGAATGAAGTGTTATTTCAGAGAGTTGCCTTGGAAAAGGACTGTCAGATTGATCAGGCTAATGCAGACCTCTGTTCTGGGAGGCGGGAATTGCTCTATACTTTGACCCACCTTCAGACATCTCATATAGAGGCTTCTTACCCGATGTGTTAAACTGAGATGTTTGAGCACCTCAGGGGGCTTGTCAGTACCTTGACTAGGACCTGGGACTTGTTCATTTAAGCTGCTTTTGTAGTGGCATTTAGTAATGCAGTTGAATACCCAACCTGTTTTGAGGAGACAGGCTTGCTGGGGAGGAGATGAGGGTACGAGTTCTGTGCAGGTGATTTGTGGGCCTGTGTAGGTCTCAACTTCTTTTGTGTCGTCGTCTTTCTGCAAATCCTTCTCTTCAGATAAGTGTCACAAGAGAAAACATGCTTAAATAATGACCCTCTGCTCAATGCATACTTAAGGGCTTAGTTAACTGCTTTGGAAGGTGCAGTTGAAAGCCATCTTCTTGTTTTTTTTTTTTTTCCTCTTCCTTGGTTTCAAAACAAATCAGCTGGATTTGTTGAGATGTATTTTGCCAGTCTTACCTGTCTGCTTTACTCTGTCTTCTCAGGGAGGCTGCTTTAGCAGCTGTGACATCTGGCTGCGTCGGAGACTTTTCCATGGTTGGGAGGTGTTGAGATGTGAAGTGAGTCCTGTTGCTGTGCGCGCTTCTTTTGGGCAAAAGGTGTCTCCTTAGTCCTCTAGGTAATGCGTAGCGATTGCAGAAAGGAGGGACTTCTGCTCTTACAAGTTGTTTGTTGTTTTTCTTTTTTTTTATTCACACCTAAAACTGAGTCTTTGCCTGTCTAGAAAGACCAGCTGGTTTACTGTGCCTGGTGTAAGCCCTGCTGTGAGGCAGAAACAGGAGCAGGATTTTTGGAGGATTTAAAAGTACACTCGTGGCTGCTCTAGCCCATAGTCGCTGCCAATACACACTACAGGAGATATTTTGAGATTGTCACAGCCCTGATATCCCTGACTGTGTTACAAGTAAATGTCCCAATAGCTATTTATTTATGGGTGGGAGGAAAATCTGTAGTCCCTGTTACCGGTCAGGGGCAGGAAAAGATCCCCTGGGGAAAGCAGTAAGGTTGAGTAGAGAGGAGACTGAAAGAGAAGAGCTTTAGATTTCCACTTCTGAAAGGATATTTAGGGTTGGGGTTACTTTCCTAAATCTGATCAGTCTTTACTTGCCTCCTGCTTGACATGAGAAGGTGCTGCTTCTTCCTCCCTCTGCTACTTCAGGCTTCCTCTTCTTGTCCTGTGCCACCCTGTAGACTCCTGCCTCAGTGTCTGGTGGTGGTCCTCTCCTAGAGGTGGCTGTAGCCTTTTGGTCTTGGGTTTTGCCAAAGACGATCAGCACTAACGTGTCCATCGAGCAGCCTGACTGCAGTGGGCACTGCTGCTTTGACGTGGGGGGAGCTGGCAGTCAGAGGTAGGTAGGGCACACGTCTGCCACTGCTTGCACGCACATGCCGTTCTTCTCGGACTCTGGATCTCGAAGATAAACACGTAGCTGCTTCTTTTGGGAGGGAGGTATTTGATTTGGGTTCTCTTTTGGCTTGTCTCTTGCATCCGTAGCTATTTTTGGGCTGCAGTTGTTCCTCGACAGCCAGACACATCCAAGATAAGGACATCTTGTGAGACAAAGGAAAATATCAGTGCAATCCTTTTGTTGGTCTGTAGTACTTGAATTACAGAGAGTTTGTAGTTGTTCAGCTGCTTTTGTGCTTTGAGTTAATTGAACCTGTTATCTGTGATAGAGTTTTACCTGGCAGAAGTGCACAACCCATGCCTGTCCTTGCGTGCTTCATGAGCTATTCTTGACTGATTCAGGGGTCTAGATAGGATGCTTCCAAAAATACCATTGTTTTTTATGCTATTGAAGTAACTGGTTTGTTTTACTGTGATTTTGAGGCTAAGAGGATGGAAGGCATGTGCTTTGAGTGCAGCTTCTCTTCAATAAAGTGATTCTTTCTCCCCAAGTCATTTCAGCTAGGTCAGAAGATGAAGGGCCTGACTCCCAGTAGTGCTTAATGGTACAGTTGTCTTGTGTGTCCACATGGTTAGAGCCGTCGTACCCAGGTTGAGGACCGGATAGATGCATGTGAGAAAGGGGAGGGCATTCACCTGGATTGCTAAAAGCATCATGGTGAACTATAATGCTTTTTGTTCCTGCCAATTTTTCTGTCAAGTGCTGTGAGATCGTGTATTGCCTTTGTGCAATTTGTTTGTTTTCACGGACAATACTTGCATTAGTGGAACTGCTTAAAGTGCTTGAGCTGTAAAGAAAGAACACAAGGCTGGTTGGCTGGCTTGGGCTGATCGCTGCTGGCGGATCACTAGCATGGTTTACAATAATAGACTTTTTTAAGAGCACCTGACTTGGCTGGGATAAGTGAATGTGTTTCTTTTGCCGCCCTAGTCTGTCAAATTTTACAGATACAGAGGGGCCACATACTCTTTATTTGGAAGTTCTCAGGTTGTCTTTTTGGTGCTGCAAGGTGTTCACTTGTGGTATTGACGTGAGTCCTGTTCTCAGACAGCTGCTCCGAGGAGACAGGAGGGTTTGGTAAGTAAACCAGGTGTATCTCCAGTCTGTGTGCTGTCCATAGCACAGATGATCAAGGTGATGATTTCCAAAGCATGCCTGGCGAGACTCCAGTGTGTGGAGTAGTGTCGGTGTCCTGGAAGTTGTTCTGATATTGATTGCTAAAATGTCACTCTTCATTTTAAGTGCATGCCTGTAACTACTGTAAGTACAGCTCACTGTATTCCTGTGTTTTGTTTCCTCCTTGCTATTACTAATTTTTTATGATGCTTCTTGGAGCTTGCTATCTTTAGTAAAACCTGTAACCCTTTTGCCTTGTGTTTCTTTTATTTTTTTTTTTTATCTTTCCTAATGTGAGTACTGCTTCTCACCTGAAGTAGTTCTCTCCAGTGCTGGGAAAAGTCAAGTCTCCCTCACCCCTCCTGTCACTTGTTTGCAGCACACCTTAGCCTGCCGCTCTCTCCTCTGGCTGGATCCCGCAGGGTGGGCTGCGTGCCCCTTGCCTCCCTCAGCTTCCACCTTTCTACCTGTTGTTTCTCCCCGCTGTTGTGTTGCATTTTAGAGATGGTCAGTTGCGCGTACAGAAGGATAACTCTTATCTTCTGAACGTGGTAAGAAAATCCGTGAGTAGGTCCCATGTAGGAGTCTGAGCTCCTGGAAACCCCAGAAGATGATAGGAAATCCGAACTTGCTCATCAAGACACAGAAGTGACGGGAAGAGCAGGGTTTCTGATCTGACAGTGTGACTGCAGGCTTCAGAAACTGGTGGCCGCTGGCACGTTGGTTCACTTATTCCAGCCTCGAGGTGTTAGGTGCTCTTCTTGAAGTGCTGTTCGCAGTGCTGGTGCTCCTGTGCCAAATGAAAGCAAGTGTTTAAAGAACAAAGTGGCTGGTTACTTTGTAGATTAAACCTGATGAAAATTAAGAATGCTCCCACTGCAACTTGTTTTGGTTTTGCAGCCCTGATACCTGTTGAGCTGAATTCACAAATTTGCTTTCTGTGTTGGATGCTGGGTACATTTGCGACACCTAATCCAATTTTGCCTTTTGCATGACTTCTTAAGGAACGCTTACAGCTTAGATGCTGCGTGGGCGACACGTAGGGTCGGGACTTGAAAATTAATGTATGTGTTTGTTTATTCAGGGAGAAATAAAACCAGTTCTGCTGTCGGCGGGACCCAGGTTCTTGCAGAAAGGAGCAGCCGGGAAGGATCTGCCCAGAGGATGCCTCGCCAACCGAGTGCCAGCCGGCTGCAGAAAGCAGGAGCTTCTGGAAAGAACAGTGGAGGAGGCAACAGTACCTAAATAAGGTCTTGGGACCGATGTATTTTGATGCTTGGCAATGTATATAAACTGTGCTTGTTAAAATTGCTTGCGTTGTTTGTATTAACCTGACAAACACGATTTGTAATACATGGAACAGAGGCGTTGTTTCTTATTTGCAAAACTTCCTTTGGCAACACAGACTTACCTGAAGGCACCTGGGACAAAGAAAGAGGTGTGAAGCCTAGAAAAGCCGGGAGTAGTGCTCAAGTTGCTCCAGAGGGCTCCTCACTCAGCTTACAAGCCAATACTCCTTGCAGCCTTTTTCCCTAAAACCTGTTTTCATACATTCAGTTACATTCATACATTCATTCATGTAACTGCAGAAAGTCTGGCTGGCTGAATTACGAGGTGGATAGTGCTGAGGTGGGTCATACACTGGTATCGCTGAGCCCTGCGTGATGGCGGCTTGCACTGGAAACCTGGTGGGCATCTCTTCTTGTACTTTAACTGGTGGTTAAATGCTCACCTGGGTTTCAGCATCTCAATCTGAAAACCAGCTGGACTTATCATGCAGCATAATCACACAACACTTAGTCCTTCCAATGATGCTAATGTGATTATTTATTTATAAAGTGTTACAGCACCCTTTGCCTAATGAGCCAGGTTAAAGGAGGAGATTATGCCAGATAGGGGAGAGGATAGCTTCATCTCTTAGCTGTTTTAGCTACTTGCCTATATCTTACACGAAGTGGATTTGTTAGAGCTTACGTCTTGCTGTTCATCATTCCAGAGCATATCCAGGCAGTGGCTGTGCCTGCTATAGCCTTGGTAGCTCAGGAGCTGTTGGTGAAATCCATTTCCCTAATTAGGAGAAAGTGCCTCCATTCTTTGTGGGGCATGGTGTTTTCTAGACTCCAGGAGATCTCATGAACCTGGTTCATCTCTTCCTGATCAAGAGGAAAAAAAACCCTGGAGAGTACAATACTCCTTTGCACAAGTTGTGCAGAATGTTAGTGATCCTCAGATCATCCTACCTTACTGATTCCGCCTGGACAATACTGCAGGTGAGGTTACTAGGTTGTTGTTACTTGAGGAAGTCGGTGTATTCACAGCATGTGGCAATCAGGAAAGACAACTCCAGCCTGGGCTCTCCATGGACTGCGGTTCCTTCAAGGAACACCCACTTGCTCTGGCAGGGGTCCCAGTGGATTCTGCTGCAGTGTGGTCCTCTCTATAGGCTGCAGGGGACAACCTGCTCCGTCATGGTGTCCTCCATAGGCTGCAGGGGACAACCTGCTCCGTCACGGTGTCCTCCAGGGGCTGCAGGGGAATCGGCTTTGGTGCCGGGAGTACCTCCTGCCACTCTTTCTTCTTTGCCTTTGGCGTTAGCAGGATTTTCTTGCATATTTTATTTTTCCTCACTCTGGGCAGTGTTTTGGCCTTTCTTAAATATGCTCCTACAGAGGTGCCACCAACTTTGCTAATTGCTCAGCCAAGGCCACCCTTGCAGCCCCCCCCCCCCCAACCTTGTCACACAAACTCAACACACCTATCTATGGAGATCAGAATTTTTCAGGGATGGGAGTAAGAAGTAGGACTGAAGTAGCTCATGGCTTGCAGTCGCACACCTTGAAGCTCTGCTGTAGGAAAGGCATGCAGATGAGAGCGCTTACAAGCTGCTTTGCATTTGCAAAGTCAGGGTGGCTCCTGCTCTGATCTTGTAAGAAAGTAAGTGTATGTACTTCCCCCCTCACCCCCCCAAAAAACCCCCCAAAGCCCAAACTGTACCACACCAAGTGGGAAGCTGCAAGTCGAATCTGCTGGTGAAAAAGAGCAGTTGAAGGGCTCTTAGGTGAGTCATTATTGGTGCTCATTGTCCCTAGAAATGGGGTGAGCTGGCTTGAGATGTGGCTGAAATCTCCTCTCTGCAGTATATTGACCTTCCTTGAGAATAAAAGTACCCAACAAACATGGGTTTGCCTCCTCTCTTTAACCTGTTCTGTACCTGCGTTTCTTTTACTAATCCCTCTGCAGCTTGGGCCACCCCCGTGTTGTACCCACCCAAGGTAGGTCTCCAAGCCCCCACTGCATCCTCCTGAGCTCTGTGGCACGCTCCTCAGCCTGCAGATCATCGCTCCTCCTTTCCTGGCATCCAGTTTTCCTGGGCAGACTGTCCTGGTCTCCTTTCCCTACAGCCTAGCTGAATAAAAGTGCTTGGTGCATGCTTTTATGTCCTGTTCCTTCAAAACATCTGCAGCAGGTGAAGCACCTGAATAAGGGAAACTAATTAGCGTAGAACGATTTTAAAACAGAATATATAACTTGGCAACACTTGAGACAGGCCCTACAAACTCAGGCTTCGCCTGTCTCATGCTCCAGTACAAAAGAAAACAATAAAATAGTTGGAATGTAGAAACAGGATAAGAGAAGCCGTAAATTAGGGAACAGTCCTTGGGTATGAACTGGAAAAAAGACACAAAGTTTGAGGCAACCTGATAAAGGGGGCCCAATATGCCAACAAGCCTGGGACCATCTGGGCAGGATGGATAACAAGTTGCTGAGCTTGCAAAATGGAGATAAAAAAGAAGAGGTTGCCCAACCGTGTACACTGAAGAAGAGGGGAAAGAGGAAGATTTGAGGAGGACGACCCCTGACGACCATCCGAGGAAGAAACTGCGCAGGCATATCAGGACATTAGCATATATTCGTGAGTTCCTGGAATAATAATGAATATGTATTAGATTTATCGGAAACCTAATGAATATGTAACTCTCTTGTAATATGAATTACGTACAATTTGTTTCTTGTCGAGACACACATTCGTGGAAATATCCCGGTGCGACTCCCAGCGCTGCAATAAAGGATACCTGCTTCATAGTCACATTGGCTATTGAGTGGATTTTTTTGATTCACACCCCTGGAGCTCATGTTGCTCTTGGAGCACCTTGATCTAAGGGGTTCTCCACCATGTTCTTTTCCCTAACCTGGCCGCTTTCTGTGATGTGATAACTCTCTTGGATGATGTAAGAGCAGTGGAAGTAACTCGCCTTCGGGAAGCCTTTCAGTGTGGTCTCCCAGTGTGACTCTGTTGAGGAGATAGGCCTGGACGGGTGGACTACAGGATGGGTGGAAAATTGGCTGAGCTGCAGCTAAGTTGAGAGTGCCCCTAACCCGTGCAGAAGGGTGCAAAGGTTCAGACCAGCCTAAATGTTCTCAGGTGTGATGGTGACACACCACAGGGCACCTTCTCCAGCAGGTGTTGGAGCAGCTGTCCCTGCCAGAGGCTTCAACCCAGACAGAGTTTTGGCTGGTGGATGAAGCCCTGTGAGGTTCTGTGCTTAAAGGTTCGTCTCCATGAACGAAGAGGAGCGGAGGAACGATGAGAGGTGGAGGAACCCCAGGAACTCACCACAGTGCCCGTGAGCCTCTGACCCAGGGCCATCTGTGGGCCAGGAGGTGACACCCTTCACGATGGTCAACGATCTCCTCTTGGACTGAGGGGTGTGACTGCCTCGGGGTGGGGGACACGTTATGGGATGTAGGGGAAGAGCATTTTGGGCTCGTGCAAGGCTAATTATGGGATGTTTCAGGGGAGGAAGGATCGAGGTGGTTTGGGGAGCCACAGATGTGGGAAAATAGAGGGACAGGCGTGTGAAAGGTGAGGTAAGGGAAACCTCTCCCCAGGGGCCGGCTGAGAAGCACTGAGCTCCCAGGTGAGCAGTGACCTTGGTCTCCCCTCCGGAGCAGCAAGCTGTGACGGTGATGATGGTGATGACGTGTTTTGTGTGTTCTGCTTGATCTCATTGGTGATGCTGTCAGGGTGCTTAGTCGGGTGCACACTGACCGGACGCTGACTTTCTGTGCAAAGCCGTTTTTCGACAATTCTTCGCTGTTTAAACAGGCGCCGTTGGCTGCAGCGCGCTGTGGGGTTTGTCCTTGAATACGAATGAAAACCTGCAGAAGAGGGGTCAGGGAAAGCGTGGGGAGAGACGAAGGGGCGAAGCTCCCCAGGGGACCGTCCCCAGGGTTGGGGGTGCAGGCAGGACCCCCATAAGAACCTCCCCGGTGCAGACAGGACCCCCCAGGTGCAGGCAGCAGGGGCACCTTGCAGTACCTGTATACAGGCAGGGGGAACAAAGTTTCGGGGAGCAGAGTGGCGCAGCGGAAGCGTGCTGGGCCCATAACCCAGAGGTCGATGGATCGAAACCATCCTCTGCTAGCCGCCCTTTACCTTTTCTCTATCTCTGTTTTTCCTCCCCCGTTTTTGGTTTGTTTGGGGTTTTTTTTTTTTTTTTTTTTTTTTTGGTCCCCTTGGCCCTGCGTCTCCGCATGCCCCGGGTTACGCAGTCCCTGAGAGGGCCTTTGTGGGTCCCTTCGCGATCGCCGCTCGGCGCTGGGCGACACAAAACGGAAGGAAAATTAAAAAAAAAAAACCAAAACCAAAAATGGATGTGGCCCGTACGGGGATCGAACCCGCGACCTTGGCGTTATTAGCACCACGCTCTAACCGACTGAGCTAACCGGCCACGCTGCGGCCGAGCCCCCGCGCCGCCCGCAACTGCCCTGCCGCGCGCGGGGCGGGCAATAAATAAAGCCATTAGCAGAGGATGGTTTCGATCCATCGACCTCTGGGTTATGGGCCCAGCACGCTTCCGCTGCGCCACTCTGCTGTCACTGCCGTTCTTTCCCATGTCTGCATCCCCATCCCTCCTCCCCGCCCCAGCCCCGGGGGATGCTCCCATGGGGGGTTCTGCCTGCACCCCACTTCTGGGGGATGCTGCAGCCGGGGGGTCCCGCGAGGCCGGACGAGCGGTGGTGGTACCCTCACCTCAGAGGCACGCGCGTCCTGTGCGAGGTGACGTTAACAGCTCTGCTGTGCCAGAAACTGGGTGACTGTGAGCGAATGCCCTGTGGTGTGTGGCTGTCCCACCTGCTGAAGGAGCTTTGAACTTCTCCTGGGGCTGGAGACCAACTCCCCAAAGCTGAACAGAGAAAAAGCCCATCTAGGATCTTCTATTTTTTGGCCAGCCTGGTGGGAGCTGCCATTCACCTGTCGGACACAACTGGTGACGCATAAGATTTTGGGAAAACAGGCAAGTATCCTGTGGGGAACGTAAAAGAATGAAGGTGGGTGTTATTTTTGCACAAGTTTCTCACAAATTTGGGGGCCTGGTTTGCAAAATTGCTGGCAGTTGGAAGATGTAAATATTTTTGGAAAAAAACCAAAAGAGAACATAAATCCCGGGACCTGGGCTATTCAGCACATGTATTGTTACTGTGCACATCACACACCTCGTATCCACCTCAGACTGCATCAGTGTCTTCATACCAGCTCCATGGAGCTCCTCTTTGTTCATGGAGACGAACCTTTAAGCACAGAACCTCGCAGGGCTTCATCCACCAGCCAAAACTCTGTCTGGGTTGAAGCCTCTGGCAGGGACAGCTGCTCCAACACCTGCTGGAGAAGGTGCCCTGTGGTGTGTCACCATCACACCTGAGAACATTTAGGCTGGTCTGAACCTTCTCAGGCACAAAAGGAGGGAGGACCCCCCATAAGAACAGCCCCAGGTGCAGGCAGGACCCCCATAGGACCCCCCAGCTGCAGGCAGCGGGGGCACTCATGTCTGAGTCCTGGAACTGGGCTGCTGCCGAAGGTGCAGATGGCACATAAGGGCAAACTTTTTGACCTTGAAGACAGTGAAGCAGTGGAGCAGGTGACGCAGGGAAGCTGTGCAGCCTCTCTCCTTGGAAGTTTTGAAGACCCTGCTCTGTGAAGCCCAGGACAATGTGGTCTGACCCCAACAGCTGACCCTGCTTCAAGGATGAGGTGGGACTAGAGATCTCCCAGGGTCCCCTCACTCATCTCAGGGTTGTTCTGTCTCAAGAGCTGTGTCCACGTGCTCTGCTCACCTGTGACATCTGGCAGAACCTGCCTGCTCATACCTTTCCCTTGGAGCTGCAGTGCCTGTCCCACCTCTTTCCCATGGGAAAGTCCTCACATTCCCCATTCGTCCACACTTCTCCCACTTGCTGGAATGGCAGCCCCCAACTTAGAGAGCATATCATATAGCAGATATTTGCATTTTTTTGCTTTTCAAGACTGACAGAAGATGGACATACAACACGGAAAAGCATTTGGCAAAGTGAAAGGACCTGTATTTCCTGTTTAAAATGTGGGAAATTCCCCAAATTTCCACCTTTTTCATGCAAATTCTCCCTTCTCCAACCCATTCCCTACCCAAAAGCCCCTACCAGTTCCATAGCTAAAACTCAGTTCCATACCTAAACCTCACTTCTCCCCAAAATGTCCCTGCTCAATGTTCTGGCCACACAGCACATCCTGACACTTACTTACCTAAGCAGACACCACAAAAGATGATTTCTGTTCTCCTAAGTGCTCTTTTTTTGTCTAGCCTTGGACTTTTCCCAGCACTCCCTCCCCTCCTTTCCTTCACACCATTGAGGCCAGGCTCATTAGAAGGAGCCCAGGCAACACAGAGACAAGGACACAGAAAACGGGTGTGTGCTCACATTTCCAGCCCAAGTGTCCACCGACCAGCAGTCATTCACCCCCACTGGTAGTGCGTGGCTTTTCCCCACGGCACAGCCAGACAGCCCAGGCAAATCAAGTCTTCCTGGAGGTACCTCATGTTTTATCACTCCACTGTTGCATCCTGAAATACTGCTTGCTTTCATACCCGTGTTCCCACACTCCATGAACGGGTCTGGAGTTGTACCTCTGCGATATGGTTCTGAGCTGTTCTTGAGTAATTCTTCCTGGTACTGGTTTGCAAAGAGTTGCAAACAGCAATACTCACTTCTGACAGCCTGTGGGGGGTCATCCTGGAGATATCTGAAAGCCATCTGGACATTGTCCTGGGCAACTGGCTTTAGGTGGCCCTGCCTGAGCATGGGGGTTGGACAAGATGATCTCCAGAGGTCCCTTCCAACCTCAACCATTCTGTGATTCTGTGACATCATGCAGTGGGATGCCTAGCCACCCCCACACTGGGTGGTTACATCCAGTCAACTGAATCTCTCTCCTTATCCTTTACTTTCTGGTGTGAGGAACTGATTACCTTGGGGTGAACTATATCAATTTGCCAGCATTTTGTTGGTGCATTTTTCCTGAAAAAATGCACAATGTTTTTTCTCTGACTTTGCTAGAATTTTGCTACAAGTTAGGTTTATGTATGCTGGAGTCATGTGTTCTTAAGACAGTGATTTATGTTAGACGTGCTTGAAAGCTAACCATTGTGTAGAAGAAGGGAAAAAGGCTTAAAGATTTTGCAGTTAATGTACAGATTTTATGGCTTATTTCTGTAGTCTGTAATATTTTTGACAGTTACATTAAATATATTCATTTATTCATTATACAGCTTATGTACATTTCTCAGTATTTTCCAACAAAAGCTAAAATGTCCAAACCCTTTACAGACTTTGAGGAACGCATTAATTCTTTGTTTTGGGGGGGTTTTTTGGTTTTTTTTTTTTTTTAACCTTTCAAGTGTGAACAATTGTGAGAAAATCAGTGAGGCTGTCTAGGCAGAGGCACCTTGCTGAAGAATTGTCTCCTCCCAAACGTCTTCCTCAGAGCGTGCTTTACTTCTTTGTTGCGTAAGCTGTAGATGATTGGGTTCAGCATAGGAGTTACGACTGTGTAAGAAAGAGCCACCAATTTTCTGCTGTTTGCCAAGAGACCGGACTTTGGCTTTAAATGTATCAAGCCAGTTGTGCAGTAGAACAGTGTCACCACCACCAGGTGAGCAACACAGGTGAAAAAAGCTTTGCGTCTTCCTTCGGCAGATGGCATTTGGAGGATGGTATGGATTATCTGGATGTAAGAAGCTGCTATCAAGGTAAATGGGATCAAAACAATTATAACAGTAGAAACGAACACAAGAAGCTCGAATAAGTATGTGTCTGAACAGACCAGATCTAGAACAGGAGCGATGTCGCAAAAGAAATGTTCGATCTCCTTTGAGCCACAAAAGGGGTAGCTAAATAGCCAACCAGTGAGTCCTACAGAAAGTGGAATACCAGCAATCCAGCATGCTATGACCATATGGAGACACACTCTCCTGTTCATTGTTATGGCGTAGTGCAAGGGGTGGCATATAGCCACGTATCGGTCATATGCCATGGCACCCAAGAGGAAACACTCAGAAGTGATGAAGAATATGACAAAGTAAAGTTGTAGGGCACAGGCAGAAAAGGAGATGACCTTTCTCTCCAACAACAAATCCATAAGCATCTTGGGCACTATGTTTAGCGTAAAGCAAATTTCAATCAAAGCCAGGTTTTTGAGAAAATAGTACATGGGGGTGCGCAAGGCAGGGTCAGTGGTTGCAACGATGATGATGAGAAAGTTCCCTGTCATCGTGATTAGGAACATCAGAAGAATTCCCTCGAAGAGGAAGACCTGAAGAGCGGCGAGGTGGGAGAACCCCTTCAAGGTGAAGTAGGTCTGGTTTCTGAGCCCCGGTGCTTCAACCGCTTCCATGCAGAAGAGAAACAACACAGCCTGTGTCAGCCAACATGGAAGACATGGGAAGAGGTATGAAGAAAAAATAGCGAGCTGCTCTGAAACTGGTTACATTATTTAGTAAGTGGGACAATCAAATATAGCTGGGCAAATAACATTTTGTGAGGCATACTGAAAAAAAAAAAAGCAACACATGATAAAAATGTAATAAAACCCAATGAGCTTCAGTGCAGAAGAACTAGAATTTTCCTTATAGTTTGTCTGTTTTCCTTTTTAATTAAGCTAAAATGTTGCCTGTTCAACTGGTATTTTCTGAAATATGTTTTAATCAACAATTCACCTATTCTATTTTCTGTGTGCAAAATATGAATTAATTTCCTACAGAACTGAAATCTAGTTCAATTCTCTGCTCCGTTTTTAGAAAAAAGAATGTTTTGCCCTGTTTTCAGACACCTATATATGTATATACAGATTTCAAATAAATAAAGGAAAATAAAATTGTTGATGGTGTAGCCATATGTTTGAAGCTTGGAGGATGGACAGAACATATATTTTACTGTTTGGTTTTATCACTGCTAAAATATAAAATAATGACCTGCTAATTTTGTGATATTTTTTTTTAAACTATCATCATTCTTCATTCAGTGCCACTGGACAATTGCTTATGAATTCAGTACTGTAAGAAACTTTCTTCTTGTAGACCATCTGCAATCTACCTGTCCATATTTAGATATTCGTGACATAAATAACCATATCCAAGGTAAACGTGAATTACCTTCTCAGTTTACATGTCTTTATGCCAGCTACAAGGGTAAGTCAGAAACGTTGACTGTATTTCTCAAGCCCGTTATCTTTATTGGTGTCACTGTGTGGGATTGCCGTTCATTAGCCCAGAAAGGAGCAGCTACATGCATTGCAGAAAGCTGGGAAAGGTCCTCCCTGACAGGTTGCAGTTAAGGTACCCTCCAACCTGCACTTTGATTATTGGCACTGGTTGAACTTCCTATGTTCCGTCACAGTAAGGTGAAGTTACAAGTCTGCATTGTTAAAAAACAGAACCCCTTTCAGTATGTTACCAGCATGTTCCCTCTGATCATCTTAGTGGTCCTCTTCTGGACTATCTTCTATTTATCAATGTCTCTCTTGTATAGAGGGATCCCAAAATGGGACACCTCTGACCATAGGTGACCTCGCAAGTGCCAAGCAGAGGGGACTGGGTGCGTTCCTTTGACCAGCTGGCTAGCTCTTGCTAATGCAGCTGGCTAGATGGTTACTCCTCTCCAATGCAGCACGCACTGCTGGCTCATGTCTGGATTGCCATCCACCAGGAACCCCACATCCTTTTCTGCGGAGCTGCTCCTCAAATGGTCAGTCCCAATCTAGACCTATGCATATTTTGTGCCGTGGCCAGGACTTGGCATTTGTCTTGAACTTCATGAAGTTCCTGTGTATGGCTCTTTTCCCTGTCCCTAAATTTATTTCCTATGGAAACTCCTGAGGATGTTCTCCATCGTGTCTTCCCAGTCACTGAAGAATATGTGAAACAGCATTAGTTCCAGTATCAACCCATGAAGAATGTCTCTTATAGCCAGCTACCAGCTAGACTCAGATTGTCGACCACTCTCTGTTAAAGCCTTGACTGTCCAGACCATCCTAATGTTTTCCCATCCAGTTTAGATCTTGCCGGTTTGGCTACAAGGCTACTATGTCGAGAATTGCTGAAGTTATTAAATGACATCCACCACTCTAGGCCAATCAGCTCATCATGGAAAGGTATCAGGTTGGTCAGGCATGACGTGTTTTTTGGTAAATCTGTGATGTTACACTTCCTCTCCTGCCCTTCATGTGCCTGGGCTTGGCTTCCAGGACGATTTGCTCCATACTCTTCCTTGAGGCTGAGGTGAGGCTGACATTCCTCAAATCTTCTTGGCCTTCTTGAAGACAGGCACCTTTACTTTTTCTCTGTTACGGGGAACCTTGCATAGGAGTTAGCAGGGCTCATCGAAAGAGCTTTAAACTAGATTTGAAGAGGGGAAGGGATAAAAGCAGGCTCAGTAGAGATAAGCCTGGTGGTGGCATGCCAATGTTTGAGGGACGGTGTGCTAGCAAGGTAGTTCAGTCTGCCATCTCAGGGGATGGAGATCCATGTAGCAGCAAAGACACAAGGTTAGAAACCACCAAAGCGCCTGAGAATGGTCATGTAGGAATCAGGACTTTCCCCCCTAAAAAAGTTGGTGGGATCACTAGCCCAACTGAAGTGCATCTACAACAATGCATGCAGGATGGGCAACAAACAGGAGTTGGAAGCCATGCAGCTGTGATATAATTGCCATCACGGAAACATGGTGGGATGACTCACACGACTGGAGTGCTGCAACAGATGGCTATAAACTCTTCAGGCGGGATAGACAAGGAAGGAGAGGTGGTGAGGTGGCCCTGTGTGTTAAGGAGTGGTTTGACTGTCTAGAGCTTGATGATGGTGATGACAGGGTTGAGTGTTTATGGGTAAGAATCAGGGGGAAGGCCAACAAGGCAGATATAGACCAGCCAGCCAGGATGAAGAGGCAGATGGGATATTCTATAAGCAACTGGGAGAAGTCTCACAATTTCTAACCCTTGTTCTCATGGGGGACTTCAACTTACCAGATGTCTGCTAGAAATAGAGTATAGGAGAGAGGAAACAGTCTAGGAGGTTCCTGGAATGTGTGGAAGATAACTTCCTGACATAGTTGATCAGTGCACCAGCTAGGGAAGGTGCCCCACTGGACTTGTTCGTGAACAGAGAAGGACTTGTGGGTGATGTGACGGTTGGAGGCTGTCTTGGGCACAGCGATCATGAAATGATAGAGTTTTCTATTCTTGAAGAAGAAAGGGGGGGGGGGGGGTCAGCAGAACTGCCACCTTGGACTTCCAGAGGGCAGACTTCAGCCTGTTTAGGAGCCTGGTTGGCAGAGTCCCTTCGGAGGCAAAGGAGTCCAGGAAGGCTGGACATTCTTCGAGAAGAAACTCTTAAAGGCGCAGGAGCAGGCTGTCCCCATGTGCCAAAAGATGAGCTAGTGGGGAGGAAGACTGGTCTGGCTGAACAGAGAGCTTTGGCTGGAACTCAGGAAAAAAAAAAACAAACCCTTGAGTTTATGACCTTTGGGAGAAGGGGCAGACAACTCAGGAGGACTACAAGGATGTCATCAGGCTATGCAGGCAGAAAATTCAAAAGGCCAAAGCCCAGTTAGAACTTAATCTGGCTACTGCTGTAAAAGACAATAAAATATGTTTCTAAAAATACATTAGCAATGAAGGGAGGGCTAAGGAGAATCTCCATCCTCTATTGGATGTGGGGGGGAAACATAGTGACAAAGGATAAGGAAAAGGCTGAGGTACATAATGCCTTCTTTGCCTCAGTCTTTAGTTGTAAGACCAGTTGTCCGCCGGGTGCCCAACACCCTGAGCTGGAAGACAGGGATGGGGAGCAGAATGAAGCCCCATAATCCAAGGGGAAATGGTTAGTGACCTGCTACAGCACTTAGACACACACAAGTCTATGGGGCCAGATAGGATCCACCCAAGGGTACCGAGGGAGCTGGTAGAAGTGCTCACCAAGCCACTTCCCATCATTTATCAGCAGTTCTGGCTACCTGGGGAGGCCCCAGTTGATTAGAGGTTAGGCAGTGTGATGCCCATCTACAGGAAGGGCTGGAAGGAGGATCCGGGGAACTACAGACCTGTCAGTCTGACCTTGGTGCTGGGGAAGGTTATGGAGCAGATCATCTTGAGTGCCATTACATGGCACGTATAGGACAACCAGGTGATCAGGTCCAGTTAGCATGGGTTTATGAAAGACAGGTCCTGCTTGACCAACCTGATCTCCTTCTACGGTGAAGTGACCCATTTAGTGGATGAGGGAAAGGCTGTGGATGTTGTCTACTTGGACTTTAGTAAAGCCTTTGACACTGTTTCCCACAGCATTCTCCTGGAGGAACTGGCTGCTCATGGCTTGGACGGATGTATGCTTCTCTGGGTAAAAAACTGGCTGGATGTCCAGTTGTGGTGAATGGAGTTAAATCCAGCTGGTGGCCGATCACAAGTCTGGGGCCAGTCTTGTTTAATATCTTTATCAATGATCTGGACAAGGGCATCGAGTGCACCCTCAGTAAATTTGCAGATGACACTGAATTGAGTGGGAGTGTTGGTCCATTTGAGGGTAGGAAGGCTCTACAGAGGGATCTGGGCAAGCTGGATCGATGGGTTGAGGCCAACTGTATGAGGTTCAACAAGGCTCAGTGCTGGGTCCTACACTTGGGTCACAACAACCCCAGGCAACGCTACAGCTTGGGGAAGAGTGGCTGGAAAGCTGCCTGGTGGAAAAGGACCTGGGGGTGTTGGTCGACAGCCAGCTGAATATGAGCCAGCAGTGTGCCCAGGTGGCCAAGGCGGCCAACAGCATCCTGGCTTGTATCAGTAACAGTGTGGCCAGCAGGACCAGGGCAGTGATCGTATCAGCAGATGAGATACCCATTTACATTTCCCTTACAATCTATGAATAGAAACAACAACTATCAGATGTTATTTTTGTTCATCCTTCAGAAGTAATCTGAAATAAACTAATTGCTAGAAGTACTTAATTCTCTTACGTCTCCATGAAAGTTTTAACATATAGCTCAGACATCACTGTGTACATTGCAGACATCTGGACATCTCAGATGCATTTTCTTCTACCCTTTAAGAACATTAAATCACTTCTTTTTTCTTGAGCCATGTATACAAATAAGCGTTTTTTCTTACCAGTTTTCATTACCAAATAATATAGAAAGTACTGGTATACCTCAATTTTCATGAGAAGCAATCCAGGGTTTCTGATACGATGCCTTTGTTCATGATTTCAGATACCGGGATACCTTTTTCTGCCTTTTGGGCAACACTTCACAACTGTGGATAGTTTTCTGTAGGATCCCAAAGAGAGAGTGAGGTTCAGCTGTTCTGAACTACATGCTATCTTACATTGCTTCCTGAGACAGGAACCCCTCTCTGGATTCATTACCAAGTGTACTCAGAAGACAAAACATCTCCCTTGGTATTGTAGCAGACTGTGAACAACTTAAGTTAATGAAAGTTATCTTTTTTGGGTTTTGAGTTGTTTGGTTTTTTTTTTTTAATGTTACATAAGTAGAGGCAATAAAGTATAACAGTAATTAGGTTAGAATTTAAATTTAAAATAAAGTTTAAATACAAAGTGTGAATCTCAATTTGAAGGTAATGGGAGGAGGAAAACACCCTTTGGTGGATACCTTGTGTGAATTATTGATCAAGTCTGTCTTGATGGAGAGAAAGGAACCCCAGACCAAATCAGACCATTTGTTTCAGACACCTGTCTGAGGATGGGTATATCACGTTCTGAAGGCACCTCTCTCTTTTTATTATCAGGCAGGTAGTAGCAGCATGTCATTTAGCTAAAATGTCTGAATTTGAATGGACAAATTCAGGTGAAATGGATCCTACTCGAACTATAGTTCTTCCAAAAATCAGAAATTGAGCCTGAGGTTTCCAAAACTAATTTTTGAAAATGATCCTAGACCCACATTGAACAAAGAATTTTGTGCACGGTAAGGAAACCTGAGACCAAGTCAAAGAGATTCACCATACCTAACTTCAGACTTCTGTAATCCAGTGGTTTAGTTGTTGTTGACGTATCTAGTGACTTTTAAAATGCTCCAGAGTATGCAAGCTACCTGCTCAAGTCTGGCAAACATGACAGAGATCCACAGGCGACCTGTCCTTCTCGAGCATTACTGGAGACCAGCTAAGATGCTCCTGGGTGTCTCAAATGGCACCAAAGGCTTATGTTTGTCAAATGGTTTGCGTCCTAAATTTCTACATCTGAGCTTGTCATAGAGTCACTTGCCCTATAATCAAAGGAGAGGAGCAGACACTTCTAAGACGTAATTCACCATAGCCTCAAAAGTCCAAAAAGTGCAGACAAGTCACAATGTAGAAATGTCTTTTTCCATTTAGCGAGTAAGTGGGGAAACTAGGTGACTAACACACGTGCCGAGTTTGCACTGCAGATGTCTAAGGGTTAATGGATATCCATTATGGTGAATAAAGCAATACAGACATTTCTGGGCCTGGTTAATTTGGCCTATTGTAGATATATGCTTTGCAGCAGATAGATGTATATTCTTGAATTCAGAGCTCTAATTAATTGCCTAAACTTAGCCGAGGCACGAGAAAGCTTTTCCTGTCTCAGACAGCTTTGGGTGGCAAGTGGTCCCTATTCCTTCCTATTTCTGCTCATCCCCTCTCCAGTTGTTCCCTCCTCCAGACCCCAGGGATGTTTCCCATCAGCCAATTCTTGCTCCGCTAACTGTTCTCGAAAGCTGTATTTCCTTACCGTGATGGCCACCCCCGTTCGTAGGCTGTGTCTTCTCTGCTGCTCATTGCACTGCTAGACACTTGAGTGAAATGTGAAGCTTTGCTAACTGCTATTCCTTTTATTTCTTTAACCATGTTAAATATAAGAAGACACATAGCGATCACAATTCCATAATCTGCAGAAGATTTCTAACCAGCTTTTCCTATTTTCAAATTGTTATCAAAGAGAATAAAACTACACGTGAAAAAATGAACTAATTTCAGGTTGGTAAAGATGGTCCTTTCGATTTATCTCCCCTCCTCTCCACCAAACACCAACAGAGTGGGCATTCCTCTTTGGAAGCTGCTGCAATGTTGTTGTGGCAGTTCTTCTTTCCCTTTCAGGTTCTAATTGTCAGTCCAAATATGGATAATATTTAATTAATTTTAGACTGGATGTCTACATTGTGTGTTCTTCTGTATGACCTAGCAGTGCTTTAGTATATTGAACTGAGCCCTTCTAGAGCATGGTTTATATTAACCAAAACCAGCCATCCAAAATAGACCAAATTAACCACATTCAAGCAAATGTTTCTCACTCTCTTCATCTGCAACCAAGGGAATCCACGTAACTGTATTGGATGTAGATATCTACACCATAGTAAATGTAAAAACTAAGAGTAATCCAGAATGTAACATTAACAAAGAAATGGCCTATCTGCTATAAATGGAGTTTCAGCCTATTCTGAATTGAATTTTGGCTGAGGTGAGGAAAAAGAAAGCAAGCAGGCAGGTGAGAAGATATCATGTGCAATAATGCATATACAATGACATTCATGGATTTATCTTGCTTACTTTAATAATTACTTTACATTATTCACTACATATTCCTGTTCTTCCTCCATACCACCCCCGAACTGATAGCAAGATTATTTACCTATTCTGTTCCTCTGCTTATTTATTTCTGAAATGTACAGCTATATATCTCCAAGCTTTATTCAAATTAACTATATTCACATGGCATGTAATTGTGTCTGAACCTGTACCTCATTAAGGATTATTACCCTCCTTTTTTTAACAGAAAGCAGCTCTCTGAGAGCCAGCAATTTATTTGTCTGTTTTTGCAGAGCTTCCTTTACTTCTTTGTTTCTCAGACTGTAGATGAGAGGATTGACCAAGGGAGTGAGGATGGTATAAAAAACAGAGAAGACTTTGTTCGGAGATACTTGGGCGTCGTGATGGGGAAGCACATAGACAGTTACTATTGACCAGTAAAAAAGAATCACCACAATAAGATGTGAGGAGCAAGTGGAAAAGGCCTTTTTCCTTCCGGTGGCAGAAGGAATTCTCATGACCGTGATAATGATGTAGAGGTAGGATGAGAAGGTCAACAGAAACGGAGGCAGTGAGCACAGACCCGCCACAACAGAAGTCACAAGTCCCGCCACGTGACTGTCACTACAGGAGAGTTTTATCATTGGCAATGAATCACAGAAAAAATGTGAAATTTCATTTGGCCCGCAGAAATCTAAATTTGAGATCAGGAATGTTAGTACAGAATTAGCTAGGAAACCACCTATCCAAGATGCAGCACCCAGCTGGAGACAGAGTTTGCCGTTCATACGGGATGGATAGTGCAGGGGCTTGCACACCGCTAGGTACCTATCGTAGGACATCACTGCGAGGAGATAGCACTCCGCCGCTGCCAAGCACCCAAAGAAATAGTATTGTGTAAAACATCCGCTGACTGAAATACTTCTGTCTCTACCCAGATAGCTAATCAACATCCTTGGCAAGATATTTGAGCTGTAGCAGATTTCCAAGCAGGCCAAATTGCCCAGGAAGAAGTACATTGGGGTGTGAAGGTGCCGGTTAGCCACCATCAGCACAATGATGAAGATGTTTCCAGTTATGGTCACAATGTAGATTGACAGAAACATCAGGAAGAGAAGAGAATCCAGTTCAGGGCCGTTCCCAAATCCCAGGAGGATGAATTTTGTAACAACCGTTTTGTTTTTCCACTCTTGCTTTGTCATAACTTTTATTCTAATGATAAAATGGAAAATGTTAGCACCAATGAAGATCTTTGCAGTTAAGACTCAAATAATGAAAGTTTCTTAACAGAACAGAGAAGCAAAGAGTAAAAAAGTTTGCATTATCAGACCTGTCACCTGATTTCTATAAAGATTTCTCACATACTAAGAGTCACATTACTTATTACTCCACGTACTGAGAAGAGCACTTAAACCTGAAGTAACATCTATGATTCTTCTCTGGCATGAGGGTACTTTCTAACATGTTTCCAGCCTGTGCAAGCAAATTAAAAATCAACTTCTTCCATTAGATGCCATCAGAAGTTTTGCCATATCCCTTTATGTTGTGGGGAAAAAAAAAAAAAAAAAAGGAAGTATGGTCTGATTGCTCAAATTGTAACACAGCCACATTTCCATCGCTAACATGAATTGATGCATGTTATATATTCACTATATATAAGTATGCAGCATGACCTTTAATGCAGACATTTTTATTATTTGAAGGAGGCTGAAAAAGAATCCAACTTCCACCAATGAAAATAAGTATGAAGAACATCTATACCATTCTCAGCATATGTTGTCCCTGCCAAAAAAACCCCAAACACATAGAAAAGCACCTTCCAGTTGTCTCACCCTTCAGTCTTGTTAATGGGTAGAATGAAGGATTCCAGATTTAAGGAGTTCAATTCACCCTATAACAGACAGGATGAATCATCTTGTGAAAGTACTTATTTCTTGTCACTGAGAGCTCAGACAGAGTTTAATTGCCAGACCCTTAATCAGAAAAATTCTTTTTTAGATAAATCCTACTGCTTGTCATAGTGCTCTTTTTTATTTTCCTCTCATGTGTACCGAATCACCTCATTCTCTAGATTTCCTTACAAATCCCATTTTCCAAAACTTCTGAGGCTTTGGCTGATCTTTTCTGGATTTGGTTAGTACAAAAATACTAACAAACAAACAAACAAACAAACAAATAAAATTTGGTGGCCAAAACTAGACACAACACTGTGGTTAAGGCTGTACTGGCAAAGGAACTGAACAGAAAATTTGCTTCTTTTTTTCTTCTGTATAGACTCTTTTTGTCAGCTCTGTTTTTATCCAGGTGTGCACGGAGTTGGGAGAGGTATTGGCAATGCATTAACAGGGTGCATTTTTCAAGCCCGTGCACCCGGCAACACAAATTCCAACTACGACCCTTCACAGACTGGGAGGGACAATCTTCAGCCCTGGGGTCCCAAAACACATCCTCTACTACCGGTACAACTTTGGTGGGGTTTTTTTTCAGCCCATTGTCTTCCCAGATCTAGCACCCCAATATAGCAGCATCTATCTGAACCATCTTCAGTGGGATTAACGTCACCTACCTTGGAACACCTGCATCTAAGGCACTCACCTCGGCGTCCTCTCATAGCGTACAGAGAGAAGTGCATGCTTTGGACTGTAATCCGTCCATTACTTTTTATATATCTACTTTGTATGAGCTAAATCATCTAAGGAATTTATCTATTTCTTTCCATTGGCAATAGTGGGAGTTTAGATAGTAGCTCAGAAGTCAGCTTCTGCCATGCAGACTGCACCTCCTTTTTGATGTTGCTCACCACATTTAGGTACTATAGGGAGGTGACCAGACACTATAGGAGTGAAGGTCATACAAGGAGACCCATCCAATAACTTACATCTGGACCTCTTATGATAGCATAACTTTGTAAGACTTGCACATTTCTATCCACAGATCTAATTTTAAATTTTCCTTTAAACTCTTATTCATTCAAAACCCCAATTTTTAGCCAATTTGCCAACATCTGACAACCAAAAATGTTGGAAGTGTTTCCCATTTCTGCGTCAATCAATAAACCTTTCAGACCAACACTGAAACTTCTTACCTGAAACCACAGGAACATTGAAATCCAATTAAAAAAATCTTTCAATTCTCAAGGTTTTGTATGCATCTTAAAGAAAATAAAGAGTTTGATTTTCTCATGAAAAAAGAAGTATTAGAGTTCCTTTTTTTGGCAAAGATCCCCCCTCCCTAATTTCCATATTTTCTTTTCTTTTTTTTTTTTCTTTTAGCCAACTGAATATATCAAGTCTTCCATTCTGTCACGTAGAGAGTGTTCCTCCCTTCACCTCACTTCTTAAAAACCTTTTCAGAGTGGAGACTAGTGAAACACCCCAGGGGATAATCAAGCAAACAATAGCCTTGGAGAGGTTGTTGTCATCAACATCATATGCACATAAATAACCATTCTTTTCCTGTACGCACTGGCTGGAATTAGCGTTTTCTTAGCCTACATTTTGATTACTTTGGGGCCTAGATGGAATTATGTTGATAACATAATTGTTTTTAATCTCGGCTTCCTAGCTTGCATTTAAGAAGGCCAGGTAGACTGTAATTTGCTAGTCAATGTTCAGACTGCTTAGTCTCCAAGGCCAGAAGGAAACAGCTTGATGAATAAATATCTCTTGGGAATATCTCTTGGCAAAGCACAACTTTGCATCAGCTTGGTGAGCCTCAAAAAGAAAAAAAAACCATCATAAGAACATGGGGAAATTCAAAGACCACATGAAAAAAGTGAAGTCCCCAAAAAGTAGAAGGGGAAGTTGTATTATGCAAACACCGCTAGATGGGAGTGTAGTCAAAATAATCTGAAATACCAGTTTCTATCACAGTGACTTTGGCCTGTGTGGGTGCAGAGTTGGTCCTCGCTGAACTGCAGAGACTGAATGTCATCAGTTTTGATTGCTAACGTGAGATGGAATAAATCTGTCTCAAAAATACAAAATCTACCCGTTGACTTCCACATGGGTTACCCTTAGTTTCCCACCAAGTAGCTGCTCTGTAAGTTCCATGATAGAAATAAAATGCTTGTGTTCAACCAGATAGTCTCAGCTACATCACTGCCATGGTTTCTGTGTGTGAAGGTCATCTAGAGGCTTTAGTCTGGAGGACAAGACACACCAGTTGGAGGACAGGACACACCGGAAGACAGATCTCTGTTCTTGGTGCCAGAATGCCTTCATATAATTAATTCACACACTACTAATTTGTACCTAGTCTCAGGTAGTTATTTACAAACTCCATCCCGAAAGTGAAGAGAGATTGGGCAATGTGAGTCTTCCAATATCAAAACTGTCACCTGAAGAAGCTATGGAAACTCTCAAGAGATCTGTCTCTCTCCACTAAGAGAGCTACACTGAGACTCTCATTGATTCTAGACATCCAGATATCTAGTTAGCATAGTCAAATGTTCAAGAGGCTAAATTTGCGTGAGATGCCTCCAGCTTCTAAGTATCCAAGAGATTTCTGCCTTCCTTTTTTAAACCTGAGAAGCACTTGCTCAGTAAGTAAAATACTTGAGTCCTAGCTGCCATGTAGCTCAGAGTCATTACCCCCAGCTCCCTTACGACCAGATGGTACCCCAGCACTGCATGCCTACGGCATGATCATCGTAGGTTCTCTTCCACCTGCCTTAACGAGTTCTGCCATGGGGTGGAAAGTCATGCAAGGTTCACGAATGCTGAAAGGGACTCAGCCAGGGACCGTCCCTGCCCGCAGTGATGTTCCGTGCGCGTTGCGTTCAATGTAAAATGCATCGTCTGCTGCTCGGGAAAAAAAGGCAGGTCGTCAGGAGGAGATTTTGCATTTCTCAGGTGAGTACCTTCATTTGGGTACACAGAAGGCTTATATCTGGTGCTCTTGTGAACTAAACAAAACGAAGATTTTTATGAATTATGTTTCTTCAGAAGCATTCATATTGTAACCATATAATTCCAACTCTGAATTGCTTTTGGATGTTGTTTTAACCAGCATTTAGGCCAAGGAGTATCTTCCCAGTACAGATACCATCTTCCTGAGGGATTTATTAAAATTTCAATCTGCTTTTGAGCTATGAGATTACTTGAAATACAAGGCAGCCAGTCGTACTGAGCATTAGCAGCAAGTTGGCCCTGGAGACAGGTAACAAAAATGAATGCTTTTAGTCTGTATTGAAAAGAAATTTCAGAGAGATGTATAAGAGCTTCTCACTTTACCTGTTGGACACGGGTGGAAATCTTTGCAAAGATAAACTCGAAGAACACATGACCACAAAATGAGATTTCTGCTCACCTGAACCTGAAGGTTAAGGCTTCATCTGGCCAAATTTGTCACTGAATAAACTCCAGTTAACTTTGCTTCACATGGAGCTTTTTCTCTTCCATGAAATTCAAGCTATATGAAACTTGGATTAATTTACTTCAATCTATGTGTCCAGTGTCATTTTAGGTTCTTTCGGGTTTCTCTTCTTGCCTGCATTTTGCTCAAGAAGGATGCAGGTCTACTGTAGGTATTGTGTCACCTCTGCCATGAGTCCGCAGAAGTCTCAGACAGAGTAAGATCTATGTTCAAGTAGCTGAATCCTGGACCCAGCCCCAGAATCAAACCCTTAACATTGCGGTTTCTACCATGTAGGCAGGTACACGTGGTTGTGAACGTCTAAGCTCCCAGCCTATGGAGATTGGGTCAATGTGGCCCGGAGAGCTATTCAGCTGATCAGCATACAGTGGGATTCAGGTGACAAATAAAGGAGCCAAATACCATTTCATACACGCTAGGGTACCACAGACATCCTCACAACAATGGTATGGCATAGGACCTATGGGACATCCTTCTGGAGCGCTAGGTGGAGTTCTGATATTTTGGGGCATCTGAGATAGTCGTAGATGCCTATGTTTAGGCACTTTAATTAAGCTCCTTGCTCAGGAGACACCTGAATTGGAGATTTCTAAAATTAGATGCTTGAGTTTGGGTGTCAGTTACTCATGAGGACTCAGTTCATTATTTGCAAAGTTGGTTATTATGGGTAAAAAAGGTGTGTTCAGGTGTTTTTGGGAAGTTAACAGTTATTCAGAATGGGAAAGAAGTGTCCATTGACCCTCAGCAGGAACAACAAAAAGGTGGGGGTTTTTCCCTTTAGTTTAGGACAGCAACATCAATAACAGCAGGTCAGTCAGACAAGTGCACTGAAATAATTTCCATTTGCTGTCAGAAGAAAAAAAATGAAGCCCAAATTACAGGAAAAAATATGACATTTCAACTTTTTTTGATTTCTGCCCCATTTTTATCCTCTGCCTGATATTTGCCATGTGTTTGACACTGAAACCAAGTGGCAAAAGCACTCAAGAGGTCTGGGGTCCAGCCCAGACCATGCTGAACTCTCCTTCCCTCTCAGTGCAGACTGAGAAGAAAGCACTGCAGGGTTTGGTATCTGCCAGGGCATCCATGCTAACAGTCTGTTTGTATCATTGCCTTGGCATCCATGCTTTGACATTTGGACTTGATGATCTTAGAGGTCTTTTCCAACCTTAACGATTCTATGATTCTATAGTCTTTTCACACCATTGGCTTGGCGTACTCTGCCTTTACCCTGGGGTGCTGGTCCCTCTTATAATCCTCACAGCACACCTATTTCCACGTTTGTCTTCTTTCTGGAGCTTTGCTTCAGGTCCTTTTGAGAGTGAACTCAGTCAATGTTGACACAGCAGTTGTCCCCATCATCTGCTTCAGATCAGAAATCCCAGTGTGGAAGCACCAGCTGTGGTTTGGCGCAGCAGAGGTTGTTCTCTGAAATGCTACTGCATGCCCTCGTGCCACATGTGAGTGCCTTCAACACAAGCATGTTGTAAAGGCACCATTCAAGTAGGTTGTGATACAGCCCCCCCCCTTATTTGGTATAACAGATACCCAGCTCACAGTATGTTCATTAGATACCTAGAAGTCTTTGGAAAGTGGAATATAATTGAAGATAACATGTGTGTGGGATGAAGAAAGCAAAATTTATTAGTAAATTTCATTACAGTATTAACATATTATAAACTTCAATCAAGAATGTCATTGGGAAGGTCCTACCCAATCAATAAATTATTTAAAATTTCCACTAGTAAAACTATGAAAGGAGATTTTTGTGGTCATACTCAAGAGCATATAATGAGTCACAAGGGACTTCTGAGTTCATCTTGGCTCCAATACGTATGGAGATTTATTAAAGACAAAGCAAACACTTGCGAAGATCGAGCTCTTGGCTTTCATATAAAGATGATGAAAGGAGAAGACAGCCTGGAGAATCCATGCTGCATCCCACGACGTGATGTGTGCAGGTGTCTGAGAGACCCCAGTCCGTAACTGGCTACCATGGAGGTAAGCCTGACAAAGGAGAGTATGTAGATTTGGGAAGAAAGTGAATGAAGAACTGACAAGAAGATTAATTTTTTACTTTCTGTGTTTTTCTATCAGTGGAAATAATTGCCCATGTGCCGAACTGTAAGGCTCATCAGTTACTAACATGATTTTATTACGCCAGTCACAGCTTTATCCAAATGTCCCAATATTTTTTAAGTTGCGAGACATTGAACAAACTGAACAAACTTCATAGACAGTCCTCCCCACACCTAAAACTTCCCTACCTTGTAAATCCACTCGGTCACCCAAGATGCAAATTATAAGAAAACTTGTGTGAAGATTGTCTGGTTGCAGAAACTGATCTGATGTGACCACAAGCTAATGCCATAGTTTAGGTGCAGGTAGTTTTGAACACCTTTCCCCATGTTGGCATAGCTGGGTGACGTGCAAAGGGGCGTAAGTATATAAATGTATATCCAGAGTACAACAAAATAAGAATTAAGGTATGCCTCTACAAGACAGGGAAACAAGCCAGGACATGGACCCAAAAAATGGCATGTAATCATCCATAGTTCTTAGAAAAGAAGAAAACTGTCTTGTCCATGAGGCATACCAGCAGTGATTGAAACTGAAGAAAGACAATTTTTTTTTCATAGAAAATATTGCTGAAATGATTTAAGAGTTGGAATTGTAAATCAGTTATCGGGACATAGAGGTTGGAGCCAAGAATTAATTTGATTCATGCATGGAAACCAGTTTTTTAATTTTTATATTACATTTTAGTATTTGCTTTCCCTGAGATTCAGCGTGATGTCAGCTACAGAAAAGCAAAACCAAACCGGCATTACAGAATTCATCCTCCTGGGATTTGGCAATTTACCTGACCTTCAGGTTCCTCTCTTCCTGCTCTTCCTGGTGATCTACGTGATGACAGTGACGGGAAACATTCTCGTCCTCGTGTTGGTGGCGGCTAATCGGCATCTCCACACCCCAATGTACTTTTTCCTCAGTAACCTGTCCTGCTTGGAGACGTGCTACAGCTCCACCATCCTGCCCAAGCTGCTGGCCAGCTTCCTGACAGGCAACAGAAGTATTTCCTACAGCAGCTGCATGACACAGTTTTTCATATTTGCTTTTCTAGTTGGGGTAGAGTGTTATCTCCTGGCAGTTATGTCTTATGACCGATACTTAGCAGTGTGCAAACCTTTGCATTACATCACCGTAATGAATCACAAGCTTTGCATAGCGCTCACCGCAGGGGCCTGGGTAAGTGGTTTTATGATCAGCTTTGTTATCACACTGTTGATGTTGCAAATGGTGTTCTGCGATCGCACTGAGATCGACCATTTCTTCTGTGACTTCACCCCTGTGATAAAATGCTCCTGCAGTGACACATTTCTGATAGAAGCTGTAACATCTTTGATGGCTGCCACATGTACCACGCCGCCCTTTCTTTTCACTGTAGCATCCTATATTTTAATTACCACCAACGTTCTGAGAATCCCTTCAGCTACAGGGAGGCAAAAGGCATTTTCCACATGCTCCTCTCATCTCATTGTGGTCACGCTTTTCTATACAGCTCTCATCCTTGTCTATATGTTACCAAAAGCTTACAATCTCACAGCTTTTAACAAGTTGTTCTCCGTCTTCTACACTGTAGTGACACCCTTGGTGAATCCACTTATCTACTCCTTAAGAAACAAGGAAGTCAGAGGAGCCCTGGCGAAAGAAATCCAGGCATTTATGGGTTTATATAAATGACATGTCAAGAGCTACGCTTTGTGGGTTTTTCTAATTTTTTTTTTTTGGGGGGGGGCAGCGGGGCACGGACTATGAAAATATAAAACATTGGAGGTGATTTCCACAGCAAGTATATGGTCACAAGTGTAGTAATTTACCTAGTTACAAGTGGAGCTGGGTGTTTTTTTGCAGAAAAAAAATACGCTTTTTCAGACTTCCTCAAAAAACCCTGTAAAACCGAATAGTAAGCACAGCCCAAAATAATCTTGATTAAACTCAAAACAGCTTTGTCATGTTTTCATATTATTTCCATCACTTTTAGAAATCAAAATCGACAGGAAGAAAAAAATGTGTCCGATGGCTGCGGAGACATGGGGCACAGAATGGCCCCATGCATCGACATCGGGATGGCTACATGGGGCACAGAAGAGGACCCTGGCCGAGCGCCATGTGGTGTGGCAGGAGCCAGCCGCCCGAAGGTAGAGATGCGGTGTCCTTTAGGTGCCGTGGGGATGCTTCCCTGGACTGTGCCCGCTGCTGCTCTGAAAGCGTGTAGGTCTCTCGTAGGGCACAGGTCATTTCTGCCAACCTTGTGAAGATGTCATGGACGTCCCAGTGCTTCTCCTGTGCCGTGGGATAGAATCACAGAATGAATCACAGAATGGTTTGGGTTGGAAGGGACCTCAAAGATCATCTAGTTCCAACCCCCCTGCTACGGGCAGGGACACCCTCCACTAGACCACGTTGCCCAAAGCCTCATCCAACCTGGCCCTGGATGCTCGTGCTCTGCCTGCCCGTGCCATGGGGAGCTCGCGGCAGCGCAGGTGAGGGCCAGGCTGCACCGCAGCAGCTCGGGTATCGCTTCCTTAGGAGCCGCCTTTAGCAGTGCGGCTGCTGGCAGCGCTTCCCTTGGGACAAAGATGATAAAGACATTCGTAACGCTATAGTGACTCTACAGAGAGGAATCTGAATATGAAAGGTTGGTGTCTGTTTTCGTGGCAGTAGCTAGGGCTACCTTTGAAGCTCATGGAAAGAAAAGGGCTTTGCCAAGCAGGGAGCATTCATCTCAACTAAAGGTTGATGGTATGAATTAGACTTTCAGGCATCACTTACATGTCTAAGGTGACATGAATCTTTGCTCACTATGATAGTACAACATGGGTCAAACCTCACCTAAATTTGACAGCTAGAATTTTGTAATGCAATCTGTGGCTCCCTTGTGGGCAGAGATAGGGAGCTCCTCGTTCTCACTGTTGCCACTGTCCCTTCACCAGTTATTTAGGGATCAGGAGGAAGCTGAGCACTATAGGTGCCAGGGGTGGTCACCTTTTCTGCTAAGTTTAGACACCTGAGAAAGAAAAGCAGTGCCAATGTGGAACGTGGGGTTCCTCAGAAGTCAGTGGAAAGCCACAAATACCTCTTCCATATGTGATTTACCTTGTTCCCAGATATGTAACTCAGTTGAGATGGGCAAGTCACTCTCTGGAGGTGCTTATTTCTTTCCGAGGGCTGTACAAAGATCCTAGGTATGAGTCATAAACTTAGAAAGCTGACCTGTGACCTCCTTAGGTATGGTAAAATTAGTATAAGAAATATTAATTCAAACTAAATTCGTTTCTATATTCCCTCTGGATCACCATCCTTTCTAAGTGCACTGGGTATAGATGTCTGGGATTTGGTAGCAGGGGCTGCAGGGTGACCTTTGTGAGGAAGGGCCAGGGGGCCCTGTGCTCCACAATGGATATGCTGCAGGACACTTGAACACTGCCAGGGAGCCAGGGGCAGTCACAGCTTCTCTGGGCAACCTGTGCCAGGGCCTCACCACCCTCACGGGGAAGAATTTCTTCCTACTATCTAATTGAAATCTACCCTCCTTCAGCTTAAGGTCATTCCCCCTTGTCCTGTCACTCCCTGCCCTTGTCACCAGTCCCTCTCCAGCTTTCCTGTAGCCCCTTTAGGGACTGGAAGGGGCTCTAAGGTCTCCCCGGAGCCTTCTCTTCTCCACACTGAATAACCCTAACTCTCTCAGCTTGTCTCCATAGCAGAGGTGCTCCGGCCCTCTGAGCATCTTCGTGGCCTCCTCCTCTGGACTCCCTCCAACAGCTCCATCTCTTTCTTGTCCTGGGGACACCAGAGCTGGACGCAGTACTGCAGGGGGGGGGTATCATGAGAGCAGAGCAGAGGGGCAGAATCCCCTCCCTCAACCTGCTGGTTCTGCTGTTTTTGGTGCAACCCAGGACCTGGTTGGCTTTCTGGGCTGCAAGCGCACATTGCTGGCTCATGTTGAGCTATTCATCAACCAACACCCCAGAGGCATTCTCCTCAGGGCTGCTCTCAATCCATTCTCTGCCCGTCCTGTAGTTGTGCTTGGGATTGTCCTGACCCATGTGCAGGACCTTGCACTGGGCCTTGTGAAAATTTATGAGGTTCGCACAGATCCCTCTGCCTAGGTCCCTCTGGATGACATCTCTTCCCTCCAACACGTCCATGGCACCATGCAGCTTGGTGTCGTTGGCAAACTTGCTGAGGGTGCATGTGGTCTCACTGTCCATGTCACCAACAAAGACGTTAAACAATGTCAGTCCCAATACCGACTCCTGAGGAGTGCCACTTGGGGGTTATATATATACAATCCAATATCCATAAGCAGCTTACACTTCAACCCTCCAAGTTTTAGCCACTTTCACCGTTATGAAATTCTTACCATCTAGACTGCAGGCACCTCTACTGAAAGGCAGAAATAACTGCCTAAACAGAGGTTTGTGGTGCTAGTTCAGCTACATTAAAGGATCCTGCAGATGTCTGGTAGGGTCCGTGCCATGTTTATCAACCCTGTACTGATGTCAGTGATGCCCTAGGTCATCCTAAAGGGCACAAGATGCCTCCGTTTGGGCACCTGAATCAGTGCTTGAGTATCATTATCTAAAGTACCCATCTTCTTTTATAGTGAATGGAGAGGCATTTCTAATGAATTTCTCTTCTCTCCTGTATTACAATGAGATGGGTCAAAGCAGAAATTGTGTGCTTGGTTTAGACTAGTACCCAGTTCATTTGGGCTGTTTTTAGCTAAAAGAAAATTAGCCCTGGAACTGGTATCAATAAACTTTAAACATTGGCTGTGTAGATGCTTATATCTAACTAAATATCTCCTAAAATCCAACTGTCAGAAAGAAATGCTTTTAAGGTGAAATTAGATGATCAAATCATGTCTTCTCTAGGAGGAGATGAATCTTATTCCAGATTGTAGTCACTGTACTGGCTTTATCTAGTCCAACAAAATAGGGGTTGAGGACCAGATACAGACACCTATGCCATAGATAGCCCTACCGAATTAAATAAACTTTTCTGAATTAATTATCTAGATTTCTCCTCTCATCCCCCTGGTAAGCAATAGTTATCTCTCAAGAAAGATTGATCCCATTGTAATTTCCAGGTAGCTTAAGAGTTGACAAGCAACTGCAGACAGTCATGGGTGCAAAAATATCTTAAAGCCCTGATTTTCACATTGATTTTAAGCCTGCACCTGGAATTGAGTGTAATGCGTTCTCTGAAGTAGTTTCCTGTTTTGTTGTTGCTGCTTATCGGCTTCAGAGATACACTGCACAGCTGTCCAGATTAAATACGAAAGTTTTTGGTACATACGCAGGATGCACTTTGTCAAGGTTCTTTACAACCAGCTCCCTCTGCAACAGACAAGCCATGTCCTTACTGCAACCCGAGGTTGTACTTATCCCACCGTTTCTTGCGGTATTAGCTTTTTTTTGAATACTGACTACAACGCAGTGTTTTCCAAGTTTGCATATTGGTTCCCATAATTTTCTGAAACACAGCTCACTGTTGGATCTTCTTTCTTTATTTAGATGGCTTTGTTGCAGGTGTGTCTGAATTCCTCAGCACAAAGCCAACCTGCCTTAACATTGAGACCTACCTTAACCTGTCTTCAGGCCTGAGACATTTAAAGGTTCTTTAATAATTAATAAGCCTCTAAAATTTCCACTCAATATTGAGAGTTCCTCTCAGTTTGCAAGGTTTGCGCGAGAACAGCGTGGTAGGAAAGGGGCATTTTACATGCAGAAAAACATTGCATGTATGCATGTGAGGATGCCAAGCCTGCTAAGATACTCTGTAAATTTACTTATATTATGCTTGTGGGCTGCAACAGAGAGAGAAATTTCATTCCCAAGCAAGCTGGTGCAGATAGCTTCTTATTCGAGTTGCAAAGGTAGATGGTGGATGTTCAAATTCAGAACTTGGCATCACCGCAGTAGCAGTTCCTACATGCAGACCCTGTTACTCTGAATTCTGCAGGTTTTTTTAAGTAACTGTGCCAAGATCTTGGTCCATCACATGTTAGCTGCTCCTACTATGATCAAACCCAGTAAGTGTGCAGGGATCTTCAGGACTGCTTATATTCTCTCCACAGAAGACCAAGGGCAAAGCTGATCTCATGTAGCAGGCATTGGAGCCGCTGCAGCTTGATCTGAAGAGACGACCTCATACGACGTCAGCAAACAGCTTGGGTGGAAGGGCAC
This sequence comes from Grus americana, assembly GCF_028858705.1. Lineage (NCBI taxonomy): Eukaryota > Metazoa > Chordata > Aves > Gruiformes > Gruidae > Grus > Grus americana. The sequence continues at coordinate 830,255 of NC_072861.1, read as the reverse complement.
AGCTTAACTGTGGCCTTCTACTGTGTGGAAACGAAGACTCCTTTTATAACCGGTACAAGGACATTTTCACTTCCTGGGTGTGATTCATCTCATCCTTGAGTAGATATCTGAAATGATCTTCTCTAACAGTGTCCTCACTGTATTTGCTAAAATTTCTTTCATGTACTCCAATATGTGCTGTACGTTGCGGTAGAGTCCCATTCCTTCTGCTTATCTCTCCTTCCGTGCACATGTGTTTTGGGGATAATTACTGATGCCAGAGGATTACTATTTTTCTAATGAAGCTTTAACCTGGAAGGATATGATTTCGGTTTTGGACAGGAGAGAACCTGACATATTTCTTTCTCTTTTTTTCTGAAATGCTTTCCTCTGACAACAGAGATAAAACAAGATAATGAATCAGGGTATAAATAGGCAGAAAAATTGGATTCTTTAACCAAAATATTTGTTGTAGAACTTAACTCTCATACAACCTGAATTGATGCTTCCATTTAACTGAAGAAAAAAATTGATAGACACAATGAAACAGAAAGCTGTAATTTGAATATATCTGATAGAAATTAGAAATCTACAAGTGAAGAACTTTTTTTTTAATTGGGAAGGGGAAAACAGCTGTTTCCTGCTGAAATGTAAACATTGTGAAACTTCCAAAATAGAAATTAAAACATATAGAAAAGAAGTTAACTGATGTCACTGAAATGTTTTAGAAAATGCAGAATGATAAGTGCTAGGTGGGCTGGTGAGGATTTAGGAGCAAGCCAAGCCTTGACAACGAGGATGAGGATGTCCATTAGGGACCAGCTTGTCCTGTTTCCCAAAGAATCTGATCCCAAGGGAGCAGCAAAGAGTCAGATGGTTCAAGAAAACAGTGTCCTATCTGACGGGCCTTACACGTTTGCTAACAAGGGAGGTGTGGAGTCCTCAGGGCAAGCTGGCTGTCAGGAAGCCAAGGGAGGGGTGTTCCTGGAGGACATTCAGCTATCAGACACTGCCGTTTTCTGGTGGATCATGGACAGATAAATCCCTGCAGACGACCACAGCTCTCTTCTGTGGATGCTTAGGGTACAATTCCAGGATTAGCACTGAGCACATTTTGTGAACTCTGGATGTTGGGGTTTTTTTGGTTTTTTTTTTTTTTGTGTATGTGTCTTTGACCACTTTTTCAATAATTAAAAACAATAATGATGCATTGCTCTTTATGAGGACTTAATCCAATAATAACAGCTATAACCCAAGAAGAGCTGCATAGGCTGGCACTTGACACATACCCATGAACACCAGAGATTTCAGACTGAGTTGAGATGTCTTCATTGAAATGTCTGCACGTTCTGATTTATCTTAGTTAGGACTTCTTTAGCATCTGCAAAAGATGAGATAATAATTTAGTCTAACTTGAAAAACTCCCTCCTCTTTCTGTTTGTGCATTTCAAGCTATCTCTTCATTTTTTTGGTGAAATAGACTGGACTTCACTTGATTCTGTCTCAGATTTGATGTGTGCATCCCTAAAGTTTGTGAAACCAGGCCCAAAGACACTGTGGACAGACATTTCTCTCTACTTTTAGACAATGACAGAGGAACTGTAGTTTTTGAGCACCCACATCACGAGTATGCATTCACTTTACTGTTAAAACAACTCTCTTCAGTAGAGAGGAACTCATACCTTGATCTCAGACACATGCAACCTTTACAATGACCCTTTGACAGAATCATTTCCTTTGAACATCCCACTGGGGACACTTGCAGAAGAGTGATGGCAGTTCAATGAGGGACAATGGGTGAGCTGGATGAGTATTGCGGAGGTGGGGGAGATCAGAGGGGGCAGTAGTTCAGGGAATTGCTCAAGGCTTTGGGATGGGGAAGAGGATATGACACTGAGAGAGGGAACTTGGGCACCCACTGAACAGAGCTGGAGGGTGAGCCTGCAACAGCTGGGACCTGCAAGCTGCCACCACCGATGGAGAAGATGCTCTTCATGGCTGAAGAGCACCCATCCATATCTGGAAAGCTTGGGGAACGATCTGCTGAGAGTGGAAGTTCGGAGGTTGCAGGGGCAGTCCATGAGGCACCACTGAAGCAGTGGGGTCTGGTGGGGTGAGGATCGGGTTTCGGGCAGGAGGGACTCTGTGTGGAGAAGCTGGGCACCATCTCTATGTGGCTGGACTGCCGGCGGTCTGCAGGCTTGGCCAGAGGTGTATGAGGAAAAGTGAGGTGGTGAGGGCTGTGTTTCAGGACCGAGCAGCGGTGCTTGATCCTGGGGCGCACAGGGGAGGAGGGCATCCCCATGCTGGGGTAGAAGCGATGCGTGGCACAGACCCATACACCTTTGCTCAGGCACCTTTGCTCTGCGGCCGCTGCAGCCTCCCGGGAGCCTGGGTGTCTCCTCTGCATGCTCCACGCTGACCAGAAAGAAGCCTCAGGCAGGCGAGGCCTGAAATGGACCTGCTGGGATCAGCACCCGACCCCTTTCTTGGACAGGACACGTCAAAGGGACTGCTTGGAGAAAGCACTTATTCCCTCCTGTTTTTTCCTGTAACCAAGCTCTGATTTTTCTGCTCTGACCAGCCCCCCAGGAGGGCCACTTAGACCTCTGCAGCAGCTCCATCTCTAATAGCCTCAGCAGGCCCCATTAAAACTCCGGGAAACTTTACTCCTGTGATTGCGTAATTATTACCCAAGGGCTTCATTGAGAAAACTGTAACAAGCTTTTTCTTGCTGGTAATTCTCCGTACAGTCATCAGGTGGCTAATAGGAGAAATAGTCTTTGAGAAAGAGTTTTGACAGAGTTCAAGTTTTTAATGAGCACATGACGCAATGGGGGATTTCTTGTTTCTTATCCAAGCCTAATGATGTTAAATTAATATGCTACGAATGAACTTCCAATAGGGGCTGATGCCGTCGAAGAAAACCAAATACTGTTATCTTTGCGGTCCAGCATCTTGTGGCCTGATCTTCAGCTGTTTCTCTCAGGAGTCATGAAGGACAAAGCTGTCCCTGATAAAATCAGCCCCCTCACCATCTTCAGAAACAACACAGCACTGCAAATCCAGCTACAGCTCTGGTTCCCTCTGGTTCTTGCAAAATCACCTGCACACTCAGTGTCGTGGTTTAGGCCCAGCCGGTAGCTGGGTGCCACGCGGCCGCTCACTCACCCCTCCCCCAGCGGGATGGGAGAGGAGAAGTCTAACAAAAGGCTTGGGTCGAGATAAGGACAGGGAGAGATCACTCACTAATTACCGTCACGAGCAAAACAAGCTGAATGTAGAGAGGAGATTCATCTAATTTATTACTAGGCAAAACAGAGTAGAGCAATGAGAAAATACAATCAAGTCTTGAAACACCTCCCCCCACCCTCCCATCTTCTCGGGCTCAACTTCACTCCAGGCTTCAACCTCCTCCCCCCTCAGCGGCACAAGGGGGCAGGGAATGGGGGTTGCGGTCAGCTCAGCACACATTGTCTCTGCCACTTCTTTGTCCTCAGGGGGAGGACTCCTCTCAACATTCCCCTGCTCCAACATGGAGTCTCTCCCATGGGCTAAAGTCCTTCATGAACCGCTCCAGCATAGTCTCTCCCACAGGGTGCAGACCTTCAGGAGCAAACTGCTCCAGCGTGGGGTCCCCCACAGGGTCACAAGTCCTGCCAGCAAACCTGCCCTGGCGTGGGCTCCCCTCTTCACGGGTCCACCGGTCCTGCCAGGAGCTTGCTCCAGCGTGGGCTTCCCACGGGGCCACAGCCTCCTTCAGGTGCCTCCACCTGCTCCAGCGTGGGGTCCTCCACGGGCTGCAGGTGGAATCTCTACACCCCCTCAATCCTTCCTCCATGGGCTGCAGGGGGACAGCCTGCTTCACCATGGTCTTCACCACAGGCTGCAGGGGGATCTTTGCTCCGGTGTCTGGAGCACCTCCTCCCCCTCCTTCCTCACTGACCTTGGTGTCTGCAGAGTTTCTTACATCTTCTCACTCCTCTCTCCGGCTGCAAAAGTTTTTTTAACTCTTTTGTTTTCCTTCTTAAATATGTTATCACAGAGGCGCTGATTGGCTTGGCGTTGGCCAGGTGCGGATTCATCTTGGAGCCGGCTGGCATTGGCTCTATCAGGCACAGGGGGAGCTTCTAGCAACTTCTCACAGAAGCCACCCCTGTAGCCCCTCCCGCTACCAAAACCTTGCCACGCAAAACCCAACACACTCAGGATGAAAAATACATTTATGTACCAGCAACCATGACATATATAAAATTATTCAAAAAAACAAATAACATTTTATAACATTTTGAAGATGGGTTTTCAAACTCTTTCACTTGACTGTAAGATATACCAACGCAACCAACCCTGGACGTGTTGCTAGAGACAGGCATATGATCAGAAGACACGCAAACCAACACATGCCCACACCATCAGGTGAGAGAAGATCAAAGGCAAGGTGATGGTGCATATCCAAGAATCAAACAGACAAATATTAGGTAGGAGAACTATCAGGCTGATGGAAAAAGTATTTGATAGGTAGATAGGCAGGCAAATAAGCATTTGTATAAATGGAGAAAAAAGCAGAAAAAAATTCAGTGGATAGTGAGCTAGCTAACATAATAAGAACGCCAAGAAGTGTCATGTACATGCAGACTTTTTTCTTTCAACAAATGAAAAATAAAATTATTGAAGCATGGGGAATATTTACCAGATTTCAGTCAATTTTGGAAAAACATTTTTTGGCAACTAAACTAATGGATTAAAATTCAGGGAAAGTGTTGATGTTTACCAGGTTTGTATATTTTTAATTTCCAAGCTTTTCCTTTAGAAATTGGTCAATATATATTTTTAAAATAAAACGCTGATTTTAAGTCACTAAGCAGATATGAACAAGCTAAAACATTTTGCTTCAGAGTGAGTGACAGCAACTAACCATAGCCCAAAATTAAAATGGGAAATGATCTGACTTTTTAAGAAACACAAAGAGGAGCAGGTGGATAGACTAGATAACCGCCTATGGTCATTGCCATGCTGCTTTCTCTAGCTCATAGGAGGTAACTTTTGTGAGCTTGCTGTACAGCTAGTTGAAAAGGGAGATTTTCACACTATTTCCAAGAGGGCTGAATTATTTTTTCCTTCCTATGTTCTTCCTCTGACCTGAGGATGAATATAAGACTTAAAGGACTCGCCTGAAGTCAGAGGAGAATTCAATGGGATGAGGTTAGTTTCTTTTTCTTTTGTTTTGAGGGGAAAGGCTTTATTAAAAAGCACCAGCAACCAGTAGTTTTACTGTTTTCTGAAATTCCCAGCGTGTTATTCAGAGGTGTCTGTGCCTCAGGAGGAAGGCCTCAACGCTCTCTTAAGGAGCAAGCTGTACTAAGCTTGTCTGTAGGAAACTAACTGCAAGCTGAGATCACAGGTATAATATGTGAAGTTACAGAGATTGTCCTTGAATATTCCCTAGAAGAAGACTCCTCCAAACTAATTTTTAGCTGCTTGCAAGCTGGAAGCTTGGTCTCAGCTCAACACTCAGGATCCATCTCTAGCTGGTGGAGAAGGATAAGCGTACCTGCAATTTACCTCCTCTGATGCTCAGAGGGGTGTCAAGCACAACAGGATGAATCTTTCTCAAAGAGAATTTAAGAACATTTCTCAGACCTTCATGTAACATATAGAGGGAGAAGTAAAATGAGATTTTTGCAGTGACATCGGTCACCAGAACTCCACTTCTAATCAACAGAAACAGGAACTTCTGGAAGACAACTCAGCTGATGGCTCTTTGCTCTATCAGGATGAAATCGGACATGATCTAGAAATGCCTTCCTCCTTCCATACAGGGATTTATATTGCGTGCCTTGATGATTAAATTAGATACAGAAGTTAATAGTTCCTACAAAGATAAATGCCTCTGTCTCAGGGAGTGGTCCCTAGCTTTCAGGAGTATGGAGTTACTCACATTTACTGGGGTGGTGGCTAGCATCCTAATGGATGCTTGTGCTGGCACCGCATAGCTCTTGGCCCAAGTCTCCTCTTGCCCCTTTGTGATGTTCCTGCATCTCTCAGACATAATACTTCTTTTTAATGGGTGTTGCTTTTCCATTCCAAGTGCCTGAAATGGAATGAACGGTGGAATGCAGCTTTTCAGAGTAATGATTTTATATACACTGTGACGCTGAGGGTATGTGTTTCATTCCCAAGGTTAGAGGAGTGGGCTGAGTGCAGGTGTTAGAAAGCAAAGGAGAGATTAAATACTTCTGGAAGACTATTTTGGTGAAAGGAGCCAAACTTTGCCCTCACCCAAAGTCCAAGCCTATAGTCTAGATCCCTTTTATAGACAGCACCTCTGGAAAGGGCGGACACCTTTGGACATTGGTCTGTTTTGGTATGCAGACCACTGACTGGGACCTCCCTGGCTTGAGGATGTGGAAAATGCATGACAAGACATGAGACACTGCTGGACATGGTGGATACCAAAAGCTAGCGAGCTCTGTGAGGAGTGGCTGGGGTTCACGGGTGGTTAAGGAGGAGTGATGTGAGAAAAGGCCAAACTTCACAGATTAAAAAAAAGGGTGCTTAAGGATCTTTCAGGGCATGGAGTAGGAGGACAGTACATAGGCAATCGCAACAAGTGATACCATGTAAGTCTGAGATGACCTAGGTAACAGTCATACCAAGGAATACCAAATTTGGGTATAGGTATAGCAAAATTGGAACAAAGAGAGAAAAGTTACTAGGGGAAGGTACTGGGTTTTTAGTTTTTGATTTTGGGTTTGGTTTTTTTTTCATGGAGACAGGGGCAGAGAAAGACAGGTGCAGCAGGGTGGAGCAGGCCTGGCAAACAGGGGAAGATGGGGGGCAAAAAGGGACAGGTCAGGTGCAAAAAAGCTGCTGGTCAGTAAGTTCCTCTGGCCAAGACCTGTGCCTGATCACCAAAATGTGACTCATCTTATTAAACTCTGTTCCTACCTCTTTTCTGTATTGGTGTCCTGCATATGACACCGTGGGTGTGTGACCTGCTGGTGGGCTTCAAGCTGGACTAGCCCATGGGTAGGAGAACACCAGCATCTTGTAAGACCCGCAGTTCATGGAGATTGGTCCAGGGTCTGGGCATAGATCCTGGATGATAAAGGCACTGCTTGGTGTCTGGCTGCGTGAGTGCTGTGTATGTGTACGTGTAGTGGGAACACGGGCTTAGCCTCACCCCTGGCTGCACCTGGGGAATGGGGAAAAGCAGCAGCCTTGCCTTTAGCAAACCAGGGAGACAATTCCCCTGGATCTTAAAGTTCACTGTAGTCACCTTTTCTTAACACAATTTTCACGTGGAATAATTTCACTTTTGGAGGTGTTCATCCCCAGTGACTATAGATGAAACTAATAAAGAGTTCAACGGCTCTGCTGGAGACACCTGATATTAGATGTGGTGATCTAGGCAAGAGGTTTAATCAGGCTAGTGTCACTGTAAGAAAGATTGATCTGAGGGATGAAATTACAAAATAAATGGTTAGATCCACTGGGGCAATGGATGTCATTGTTACCATTACATTTAAAAGTTATCCAGACATCCCAGTGCTCCTTACTAGGGGAGCCAAATCTTACCTTTGGTAAGTGTTGCATAGTGCAGAGTTCTACTTAAGGTTAAGTAATAGTTATTAGGCGTTAATGAAGTACTTTGCAGTTGTCAGAACACAAAGCCAGTAAAATTGCACAATGCATCTGTTAACAGAAATGGTTAAATCTACAGTGATCCAAGCAGCTATGATCTTGGGCAGGATGGTGGAGGACTAGAGCAGGTCTCCAAGGACTAATTCCAGAATTCCAGTGAATGAGAGTAAACAGTGGTGAGGATGTTTCTAGTCATGCTCATCATATACATAATTAAAAAGAATAGGAAAACAGGAATGAACAGTTTGGAAACATTCCCATATCCCAAGAGGATTAATTCTGCCGTGCATTAGTGATTTTGTTTCTTGTCCTTTCCCATGAGGTGAGGCCGCACCTTGAATACTGTGTTCAGTTTTGGGCACCTCACGACAAAAAAGATATTGAGGTCCTGGACTGTGTCCAAAGAAGAGCCACAAACCTGGTGAAGGGACTACAGAACAAGTTTTATAAGGATCTGGAGTTGTTTAATCTGGAGAAAAGGAGGCTGAGGGGAGACATGATGACTCTCCACAACTTCCTGAAAGGAGGTTATAGTGAGGTGGATGTTGGTCTCTTTTCCCAGGTAACAAGTGATAGGATGAGAGAAACGACCTCAAGTTGAGCCAGGGGAGGTTTATATTGGATATTAGGAAAGTTTCTTCACTGAAATGGTTATCAAGCATTGGAACATGCTGCCCATGGTTGGCTGACCATGCCTGGAGGGATTTAAAAGATGTGTAGACACGGCACTTAGGGACATGGTTTAGTGGTGGACTTGGTAGTGTTAGGTTACGGTTAGACTCTATAACCATAAGGGTCTTTTCCAACCTAAAAGATTCTATGATTCTAACATATCCTTGCTTCCAAGTGTATTACAAAAGTTTGTTAAGTCTTCTGTTTGTCTCAAGGTCAGTTGTTCTTAGTGGCCAAGAGTGCTAAAAAGAACACGTGAGTGCTCAGGGAGAGTGCAAAAGTGCTGCCTGTTGTTCAGTGACAGAAGATTGTGCTGACAGAAAGTCTATACTGTTCATAATGCCCTTTTTTGGAAGCTGGGGTCACCACAGAATCATAGAATGGCTGGGTTGGAAAGGACCTGAAAGATCATCTAGTTCCAACCCCCCTGCCATGGGCAGGGACACCCTCCACTAGACAAGGTTGCCCAAAGCCCCATCCAGCCTGGCCTTGAATACTTCCAGGGAGGGGGCAGTCACAGCTTCTCTGGGCAACCTGTGCCAGGGCCTCACCACCCTCACGGGGAAGAATTTCTTCCTACTATCTAATTGAAATCTACCCCCTTCATCCTAAAGCCATTACCCCTTGTCCTGTCACTCCTTGTAGACACTCCCTCTCCAGCTTTCCTGTAGCCCCTTTAGGGACTGGAAGGTGCTCTAAGGTCTCCCCGGAGCCTTCTCTTCTCCAGGCTGAATAACCCCAACTCTCTCAGCTTGTCTCCATAGCAGAGGTGCTCCGGCCCTCTGAGCATCTTCGTGGCCTCCTCCTCTGGACTCCCTCCAACAGCTCCATCTCTTTCTTGTCCTGGGGACACCAGAGCTGGACGCAGTACTGCAGGGGGGGTATCATGAGAGCAGAGCAGAGGGGCAGAATCCCCTCCCTCAACCTGCTGGTTCCGCTGTTTTTGGTGCAACCCAGGACCTGGCTGGCTTTCTGGGCTGCAAGCGCACATTGCTGGCTCATGTTGAGCTATTCATCAACCAACACCCCAGAGGCATTCTCCTCAGGGCTGCTCTCAATCCATTCTCTGCCCGTCCTGTAGTTGTGCTTGGGATTGTCCTGACCCATGTGCAGGACCTTGCACTGGGCCTTGTGAAAATTTATGAGGTTCGCACAGATCCCTCTGCCTAGGTCCCTCTGGATGACATCTCTTCCCTCCAACACGTCCATGGCACCATGCAGCTTGGTGTCGTTGGCAAACTTGCTGAGGGTGCATGTGGTCTCACTGTCCATGTCACCAACAAAGACGTTAAACAATGTCAGTCCCAATACCGACTCCTGAGGAGTGCCACTGATCTCTGGTCTCCACTTGGACATCAAGCCATTGACCGCAAGTCTTTGAGTGCGACCATCCAGACAATTCCTTGTCCACCGAGTGGTCCATCCATAAGATCCATGCCTCTCCAATTGGGAGACAAGGATGTTCTGAGGGACAGTGTCAAATGCCTTGCACAAGTCCAGATCGATGACATCGGTTGCTCTGTCCTTATGCGCCAACACTATACCCCCATTGTAGCAGGAAACCAAAATTTAAGGCACAATTTGCCTTCAGTGAAGCCATGTTGGCTGTCACCGATCACCTCCTTATATTCCATGTAATTGAGCATAGTTTCCAGGAGCATCTGATCCATGATATTGCCAGGCACAGAGGAGAGATTGACTGGCTTGCAGTTCCCCAAGTCTTCCTTTTCTCCCTTTTTAAAAATAGGGCTTATGTTTCCCCTCTTCCAGTCAGCGGGAACTTCACCGGACTGCCACACCTTTTCAATATTATGGAGAGTGGCTTAGCAACTTCATCTTAGAAGTCTTGAGGAAAGCATTTAATACAGTCAGGGATAAGTAGGATGGGCGGGAGAGTGGAACTCAGCTGAAGGCGCTTCATGGAGTTGTCTGAACATATGCACTGGTGCCATTAAAGATCCTCTATACCCAAGCCTTTAGCACAAGGCTGTCGGTTTCGTCAAGGACCAACGAGACCTGCATGTCATTTTGAAGCGGCAGCTGGAAGGCCATGCAGGATACCTTTGAGCATCTGAAGTGGCAGCAAGCGCCTACAGGTAGGTGTTTGTATGCTGATGGAATTTAGGTGCTGGCTGGCATGGGGACATCCAAGCCTGCATCTGTTCAGGCCCATGACAGGGGGGTTGGAACTAGAAGATCTTTGAGGTCCCTTCCAGCCCAAACCATTCTATGAGTCCATGATTCTATGCTAGCATTCTTCAGCTATACAGCAAGTCTGAAAGAGAGGGGAGTCATTCAGCCACCCAAACACAGCTGTCATGTAATCATTTTGTATCTGAGATTATGCTGGACATCTGCATGGGACTGTCAGCTATGCCTCAATTCCTGCAGGAGACACACAGACTTCCATGCTGGAAGCTGGAGACCAGATGGGGTACCGTAGGACATCTAAAAATGATGGAAGAAGCATCAAGTCCTTGAATACCTCCCCTCATTTAGATCTATGCACGTGACTTCTGAATGTGTTAAACTACTTGAGATAATCAGTAGTTTTTCAGTCTCTTGCAATACAGTGTCCTTCCTTGTCCACCTATGAGAGGTGGAGTAACCACGTTCTGAGCCTTGTTAACCACATTCGGAACGTTTTCCTTGTTTCAGTCACTTTCCTCCAGGAAAGAGTTTTCTCTGTAACGTTTTTTTCAGGGCAGATCTCACCTCCTGGTTCCTAAGAGTGTAGATCAAGGGGTTCAGAGCTGGGGTGACAGCACTGTACACGAGAGACACTGGCACATCCCTTTTAGGGGAGCTTCCTGAGGAGGGTGGTGTGTAATTGAAGAGCACTGGTACGTACAAGAGAGCCACAACGGTGAGGTGGGAAGCACAGGTGGAGAAGGGCTTCCATCTTCCTTCCTGGGACCGGACTTTCTGGAAGACGAAGGAGATGATATAAAGGTAGGAGAGCACTATGAGAGTGAAGGCGCCAAGAGCAATAGATGTGGTGACAACGTTGAGGAGGGTCATGTTGAGGCTGGTACTACTGCACGCCAAATTCAACAGTGGCTTGATGTCACAGAAGAAGTGACAAATGTGGTTGTGGCCACAGAAGCTCAGTTGAGAGGTCATGACTGAGTGCATTGTGGCATGTACAAAGCCAGTGGACCAGCTGGCCACAGCCAGCAGCAGACAAGTCCGTGGGCTCATGACAAGGGCATAGCGCAAAGGGTTGCAAATGGCCACGTAGCGGTCGTAGGCCATGGTGGCCAGGAGCACAGCCTCAGTACTGCCCAGGAAGTGGAAGAAGTGGAGCTGCGCCAAGCACCCACCAAAGGAGATGGGCTGATGCCCAAAGAGAAAGCCAGTCAACATCTTGGGAACAGTGACTGTAGAGTAGAAAATGTCCAGGCAGGAGAGGTTCCCCAGGAAGAAGTACATTGGTGTGTGGAGCCGGGGCTCAGATATCACCATGGCCACAATGGCACCATTTCCCAGAAGACAGGTCAAGTAGAGCAAGAGAAAGGAGGCGAAGAAAAAGTGCTGCAGCCCCTGGACCTCAGTGAGGCCCCAAAGGATGAACTCATGGACTTCTGTCTGGTTACACATTGCTAGAACAATAAGAAGCAAAGGGAAAATGTCAAGGTTCCAGAGCTGTGAGGAGTAACAGCATTACAAAACTCATTGTTTCTGTGCTATTTTTATCCAAACAAATGCAGAAAGAAGCAAAACATCACAAGTGTAATCAAACATAAAAGCTGCTTAGAAACTCAAGTAATTAACATGGCGAAAAAGAACTTTAATGTAGTGTACTCCTACTTTCTGTCTAGAACAAAGAAACCAGAAAATTATGACAGAGGGGAAAACATTAAAATAAAACCTTTCATGGTCTTTCTTGTTGTGGTGGGTTGACCCTGGTTGAAGGCCAGGTGCCCACCAGAGCCGCTCTCTCACTCCCCTCCTTCACTAAACAGGGGAGAAAAGGCATAACGAAACGCTTGTGGGTCGAGATAAGGACAAGGAGCGATCACTCACTAATTGTTTTCACGAGCAAAACAGACTGAACTTAGAGAGGGAATTCATCTAATTTATTACTAGGCAAAACAGAGTAGAGGAATGAGAAATAAAATCAACTCTTAAAACACCTCCCCCCACCCCTCCCATCTTCCCAGGCTCAACTTCACTCCCAGCTTCAACCTTGCCCCCCTGAGCGGCACAGGGGGACGGGGAGTGGGGGTTACGGTCAGTTCATCTCACGGTGTTTCTGCCGCTTCTTCATGCTCAGGGGGAGGACTCCTTTCATCGTTCCCCTGCTCCAGCATGGAGTCCCTCTCACGGGGTGCAGACCTTCAGGAGCAAACTGCTCCAGCGTGGGGTCCCCCACGGGGTCACAAGTCCTGCCAGCAAACCTGCCCTGGCGTGGGCTCCCCTCTTCACGGGTCCACTGGTCCGGCCAGGAACTTGCTCCAGTGTGGGCTTCCCACGGGCCACAGCCTCCTTCAGGTGCCTCCACCTGCTCCGGCGTGGGGTCCTCCACGGGCTGCAGGTGGAATCTCTACACCCCCTCATCCTTCCTCCATGGGCTGCAGGGGGACAGCCTGCTTCACCTTAGTCTTCACCATGGGCTGCAGGGGGATCTCTGCTCGGGCGCCTGGAGCACCTCCTGCCCCTTCTCCTTCACTGACCTTGGTGTCTGCAGAGTTTCTTACATCTTCTCACTCCTCTCTCCGGCTGCAAAAGCTCCCTCTAACTTGTTTTTTTCCCCTTCTTAAATATGTTTGACAGAGGCGCTGACTGGCTCGGCCTTGGCCAGCGGCGGGCCCATCTTGGAGCCAGCTGGTGTTGGCTCTATCAGACACAGGGGGAGCTTCTAGCAGCTTCTCACAGAAGCCACCCCTGTAGCCCCCCCCCGCTACCAAAACCTTGTCACACAAACCCAACACACTTGTCCATCCCGTTGTACTATATACTTTTATTGGAAAGAGGTGATTTTTGAAAGTCATTAGGATAAATCTCCAGCCCAGTCACTTTCTTTCTCATACTTCTTTAGCTTATTGTTTCACCATGAAAACAGTAAAGAAACAGAAAACTTCTAGACTGATTTCATAACAATTTCTTTCTATCATTTCCCTTCTGTTTCACAGATGGTGACTAATATTTTCTACAATTAGCTGATTAACACCTCCTCTCAAGACAAAATAGTTGTCCCAATTTTTTTTTTTTTGTATTTTATGACCTTTTCTTTAATACAACTGCAAAGAAAATACTGTGCATGCTGAAGCTTGCCTATTTTTCCAAACTATAAAAATACTACGATATCACAGAAAAAACGATAATGCTGCAGAAGCCTCACCTCACTGCCAATCAGCGTTTTTCTCCTTGTAGTAAGGCCCTCTGATAGTGAGATGAGAAGCAAAGCCATTTATTTTGTGGAGTTAAAAGACTGAGGATTTCTGTTCTCCGTTTTCCTTCCGTATCTACTCGACATTCTTCTAGCTGAGAGATTAATGCTGCAGCTGTGATGACAATGACAACCACAAGTTCTCAGGGGCTTGTTGTTATGCAGGTGGGATGCAAGGAGGAAGCTTTGCAAACTGGACCAGAAATCTCTGATGACCTAGTTAGAGGGGGACAAAAGTCTTTTGATCAGGTCCAGAGCGTGCAAAACATCAACAACATGATGGGGGAAGTAAATTTCCTTTTGCTTTGATCAGTCTCCTGAGGTGAGATTTGTGAATCAATGGTGAGTTGCAGAGCAACAAAGTGTTTCCTAAACATGATGCATAGACGAGTCGCCTGCAAAACAGAAGACAAACACTGAAGCAGCCCACAGAGACTAGCTCACAAGAACAAAACAAACCCCTACAAATGCCCCCGTCCCCAAAGGAAGAACTAATAAGTCAAACACAAAGATCTCCCTGTCAGTGCAGAGAGTTTCGGGCTGACATTTCTAGTGGCAATAGAGGCATGAGTCATGCAACCTCGGCTGAACTGGAGCAGGGTTTGGGCAATGTTTCCTAAATCTCTTTCAAATAGTAGAATTTGTGAAACCAAGGATGAGTTCCATCCATTCTGATGTGCTAGGATTTCTGATGTTCTGATGCCCCATCCCTGGAAGTGTTTAAGACCAGGCTGGATGAGGCTTTGGGCAACCTGGTCTAGTGGAGGGTGTCCCTGCCCATGGCAGGGGAGTTGGAACTAGATGATCTTTGAGGTCCCTTCCAACCAAAACCATTCTATGATTCTATAATTCTATGGGTTTTGTTGGCATTCCACAGATACAGAGGAGTTTCTGGCCTCTTTGTAGTCAAAACTGTTCCAATGTTAAATCTTTAGCTCCCAGTTATCCCCCAAAAGTTGCCCTGTGGCGTGGGATTATTCCTTTCTTCCCAGATGTACAAGTTTTCATTTGCTTTTGTGGATCTTCAGGAGTTCCAGTAAGACCAGTTTTCTGGCCTGTCAGTGCCCCCCTGAAGACAGGCTCTTCCCTCCACTGCATCACCACGCCCTCCAGCTTGGAAGCATCAGCAAACATGCTGAGAATACGCTCTATTCCATCATCCCACCTGTCAATAAAGAAATTAAACTGGAGTAGCTGCAGCACCGATCCCTGAGGAATACCACCCGTAACTAGCTGCTAGCAGGACTTCTTACCACCTCGCCATTTCAGCCTGGCAGTCCTGACCATTGACATCATTATCCGCTTGCCCAGTGCCTGTCTTCCAAATTTAGATCTCAGGAGTCTGTAGGAGACCGTACTGAAGGCCTTGCTCACATTAAGGTACACAACGTCCACTGCCCTCCCATGTCTGTCCAGACAGTTCTCTCATCACAGAAGTCAGTCGGATTGATCCGGCCTTGTTGTATTCATGCTGGCTGTTCCCAACCACCTTCTTGTCCTTCACGTACCTCAGATCGGCTACCAGAAGGATTTATTCCATCACCTTTCCAGGTACTGAGGTGACACTGTAGTTCCTCAGCTCCTCCTTCTTGCCCTTCTTGAAGAGGGGTGTGCCGTTTGCCTTCTTCCAGGCATCAGGACCTCCTGCGGTCACCATGGCCTTTCAAAGACAGAAGAGGGAGAACTTGCAGTGGCATCAAGCAGTTCCTTCAAGGCCACCCTTGGCTGCTTCCCATCCAGTCTCGTGAACTTCTCAATGGACAAGTGACCTAACTGCTCTAACTGTGTCTTCTGATCCTGCTCATGCTGCTTCACTCCCACATCCTCTGCTGTCCTGGTTTCAGCTGAGAGACACTTACTTTTCTTCATAGGACCCGGTGTGAGGCTAGGGTTTGGATTTGTGTGGAAACCCGCTGTTGGCAATGTAACCGTGGGATAGGGGCCGTGAAACAGAAACTATAGAATCAGGTTGAGATAATTAGTTTGTAACCAAGGTAATAGGTAATGAAGCTAACTGACCACGGCAAGGTACAATGCTGCTATGTTCCACGTACAGTCCCTACCAAACCGAACAATAGGTTCGGAGATATTAATCTTATGAAGTAAGTCGTTATGGACAGGTGCATCCACAGGAGGATACTGCGCATGCCTGCAAGAAGAGGGTCATCCAGCGGGCACGGGTGTGAGACCACTGACGACCACCAGAGACCCTTGAGGACCACCGACTCAAATCACTGAGCATGCGTGACGGGGAGGAGAATATGGAAATGGATTCTAAGGAATGATTATCATAGGACTGCCCTTTCTGAGAAAAACAATGAATATGTATGTTTTGATCCTACATACCCTGTGTGTTGGTGATCACCTGGCATGCACGTTGGGTGGAGCTATCCCCCGTGCATCCAGCGCTGCAATAAAGAATGCCTGCCTTTTAACACTACATTGGTGTTACGAGGTTTATTCCCGGATTTCGGTGACACTAACACAGAGATGTTTTTGTTACTGCTGAGCAGCGCTTGCACAGAGTCAAGGCCTTTTCTTGGTTGGGGGGGCACGAGAAGTTGGGAGGGGACACAGCCGGGACAGCTGACCCCAACTGACCAAAGGGATATTCCATACCATGTGATGTCATGCTCAGCATAGCATGGGGGCTGGGGGAAGAGGAAGGAAGGGGAGGGACGTTTGGAGTCATGGTGTTTTTTTCTTGCCAAGTCACCGTTATGCATGACGGAGCCCTGCTG
Source organism: Grus americana (assembly GCF_028858705.1). Classification (NCBI taxonomy): domain Eukaryota; kingdom Metazoa; phylum Chordata; class Aves; order Gruiformes; family Gruidae; genus Grus; species Grus americana. The sequence continues at coordinate 813,827 of NC_072861.1, read as the reverse complement.
TCCTGGGGATGGCTGAACACCTGCCTGCCCATGGGAAGTGGGGAATGAATTCTGTGTCTTGCTTTGCTTGGGTGTGCAGCTTTTGCTTTGCTTATTAAACGGTCTTTATCTCAACCCATGAGTTTCCTCACTTTCTCGCTTTGGATTCTCTCCCCCACCCTGTGGCGGGGGAGTGAGCGAGCGGCTGCATGGGGCTGAGCTGCTGGCTGGGGTTAAACCACGACATCTGCGAATAGGCTTAAGGAACCGGGGACCCTGAAGGCAGACCTCGTCAGCGAAGTGTAAGGAAAAGAGGCAGTGCACACCCCAGACGTGTCATGTGTCATGAGGTCTGCTACCCATTGACCAGTGGACTTAGATATTGATATTCCTTAGCCTTCCTCTTGTGGTCAATGTACGTGTAGAAACTCTTCCTCTTGCCTCTCCAATACCTTGCTAGTTCCATCTCCAGCTCAGCGTTGGCTTTCCTAACTCCATCCCTGCGTGGTCTATATTCCTTTATGTTTGCCTGTCCCTGTTTCTACCTTCTCTGCACTTCAAATTCTTGTTTGACCCAGAGGAGTCCAAAACCTCACCACGTACACCAAATACACTAGGAACTGTATAATTATCCTTTTGGATGTGTAGTAGAGACCAGAATTGGCATTGAAGTTAGACCAAAATAACCAGAGGGAAAAGAAAAGCACAAGTCACGTTTCCCTTTAATGAACACTCCATCAGGCAAGCCAGAAAAAGACTCGGATGGGCAGTATTGGGTTCATTGAGTTAAGAATTAGTCCCCTCCAATAGCTTGCTTTCATTCTACATGAGCAGGGAATTGTTTGATGGAGGAGGATAAGAAATTTATAATACCCTTTTGTAATATCCAAATTTAAAGTAACCATTCTGTGTTGATTTTATAGAGTAATAAATGGATACATCCAAAGGACAGGTCACCTTAGCGTAAGAGTGGCATCTAACATTCTCCTCAGGGCTGCTCTCAATCCATTTTCGGCCTGGCCTGTAGTTGTGCTTAGGATTGTGCCGAGCCATGTGCAGGACCTTGCACTGGGCCTTGTTGAACTTCATGAGCTTTGCACGGGCCCAGCTCTCAAGCCTGTCAAGGTGCCTCTGGATGGCATCCCTTCATCCAGCGTATTGATCGCACCACACGGCTTGGGGTCGTCAGCAGACTTTCTGAGAGTGCACGCGATCCCACTGCCCATGTCGCTTACAAAGATGTTACACAGCGTCAGTCCCCCTGCCAACCACTGAAGAACGCCACTCATCTCTGGTCTCCACTTGGACATCGAGCCGTTGACCGCAAGTCTTTGAGTGCGACCATCCAGACAATTCCTTGTCCACCGAGTGGTCCATCCATAAGATCCATGCCTCTCCAATCGGGAGACAAGGATGTCATGAGGGACAGTGTCAAATGCTTTGCACAAGTCCAGGTTGATGACATCGGTTACTCTGTCCTTATGCACCAACGCTGTACCCCCATTGAAGAAGGCAACCAGATTTTTCAGGTACGATTTTCCCTTACCGGCCTGTAGTTCCCCAGGTCTTCCTTTTCTCCCTTTCTGAAAACAAGGCTTGTGTTTCCCCTCTTCCAGTCAGCGGGAACTTCACCGGACTGCCACACCTTTTCAATATGATGGAGAGTGGCTTAGCAACTTCATCTGTAGAAGTCTTGAGGAAAGCATTTAACACGGTCAGGGATAAGTAGGATGGACAGGAAGCTGAAGGTACTTGATGGAGTTGTCTGAACATATGCACTGGTGCCATTAAAGATCCTCTATACCCAAGCCTTTAGCACAAGGCTGTCGGTTTGGTCAAGGACCAATGAGACCTGCATGTCATTTTGAAGTGGCAGCTGGAAGGCCATGCAGGATACCTTTGAGCATCTGAAGTGGCAGCAAGCGCCTACAGGTAGGTGTTTGTATGCTGATGGAATTTAGGTGCTGGCTGGCATGGGGACATCCAAGCCTGCTTCTCTTCAGGGCCTGTTGCCAACATTCAGGAGTCTGTTCACATCTTCTGTTGATAGCTTGCCTGTTCCACAGGATCGGCACATATGAAGCAGAGCCAAATGGATTCCTGTGTCTTTCTGGCGCATCAGGTATAGGACACACACAAGTCTCTCACAGGATGCCTACAGATGCCTTTTCTTAAGCGACCAAATCACATGCGTGCTCCTGCAGCGAGTATTGTTTTAAATGCCTCACTGTCAGATGCTTAGTACTATTGCATGGCTCCGAACTGTCAAGCTGGAAAGAATGAAATCTTTCTAAAATCTGTGGATTGCAAATGCATGGCCAGCCGGGTCAAGGTATCAACTCCAGAAATCATACCTGTAGCCAGGCGCTTGCCCTCCATTCTCTGCATCTAGGTCATTATGCAGACAACTCAGAGTACACCTTTATTCTGTCCTCAGGAATCCAAAAGGCAGGCACAGCACATCTAGTGTCCGAGAACGTCACCTGCTTTTCATCTAACTCAACGTGGAACTGCAGCCCAGGCTAAGACTGAAGGTGGTGAATGTCTGTGTGAAGAACCACAGCACCTAAAAATGAAGCTCTTACCACTTACCACGGCACTCCACCCTCAACGTGGGGATATAGTGCCTAACTATCTCTCTCTCTCTCTCTCTCTCTGTCTCTCCATATATCTACATCAAGTATGACAGAGGCCCGTTTCCCAAGGAGAAGCTCCACACAAAGCACTGGCCTTTTCCCATCCTGCTCTCCCTGGTGGCAATCCCAGCCCACCAAGAGCAGTCCCTAACTCCGGCACCCTCCCCCCATCAGCAGGAGGTTCATCAAAGCAGAAGAGAACGAGCCCTTTCTGCAGGAGCTCAGAGCAAAGCAGAGCCAGAGGAGGCACGGCCAGGCCTGCCGTGCAGCCGGGAGCAGTGGGCACAGGTCCCTCCGGCCAGGTGGCATGAGGACACCCAGCCCGTCTGCAAGCCGTGGCCATGCTCCTGCTGCTGCACGGTCCCCGTCTCCCTTCCTGGAGGCGATGAGGCTGTTGTGCAAAGGTTTCCTGCTCATGCGACAAACTCAGATCACTCTCCTGGGGAAAGGACCGTGTGCAGTAAAGGGATTTTCAGCAATGCCTTTAATCTTGGCTTGCTTGTTAATTGGGTTGAATAAAAGTTTCATGGGGTCACATCAAGAGATGTGATCACATGTCATGGGGCACATCAATAACCACCACTTTTCTCTCTCATTCTGAGCTTGGTTCTTTTGTCCCACTTTTAAAACTCACCTAGTTCTACATGTCATGAAGGACACCTCAAGCCAGCTCTCAGTGTTTTCAGTCTAGGGACTCAGGCAAACACTGAGAGACATGTCTCCCTGTGGGTGGTTGTAGGCACACAGGACACGGGGAGATAGGAGACTCACCTCTCCAGACATGTGCAAAAGCTCAACGGCAAGGAAGGACCGTTGTGGTCTGGAGAGAAGTCCCTTGTGGGCTGGTGCTCTGGTTTAGCCCCAGCTGGCAGCTAAGAACCAAGCAGCCACTCGCTCACTGCTCCTCCACCCCAGTGGGATGGGGAGGAGAATTGGAGGGAAAAGGTAAAACTCATGGGTTGGGATAAGGACAGTTTACTGGGACAGCAAAGGGAGAGGGAAATAACAACAACAATTCTTAAAAAGAACATACAAAGTGGGTGATACACAATGCCATTTGCTCACCACTCAGAAGCCCGATGCCCAGCCCGTCCCTGAGCAGTGGCCCCTTCTCTCCAGCCAGCCCCCTTTATATACTGAGCGTGACATCATATGGTATGAAATACCAGTTTGGCTCGTTTGGGTCACCTCTCCTGGCTGTGTCCCCTCCCACCTTCCTGTGAAAATTAACCCTATTCCAGCTGAAAACCAGGACAGCAGGAGGGAGGGCCACGAGAACTTTGCTTACACTCGTCAAGCTCTGCCACAGCCTGTTTTTTCTGCCCATGGGCCAAGGGAACAACGGCAGATTCATAATGACGAAGAGTAGACCAGAGAGTCAGGCAGGTCTCTTTCAAGGGACCTCCCCATGGGATCTTCATAGCCATGTCTCTTGATGACTTGACCAAGGCCTCATGCTTCTTCCAACCACATGTGTGGGATCAGCTTGGGAACTGCAGAACCTTTTGGAAATAAAGCAAATCAACACATAGGAGGATGATCAAAGAGATGCCCACGTCCTTCCCTGAAAGAAACCCACACCCAAACGGACCTGTTTTGCTCACCAAGTTCACCCCAGAGGCCAAAGGCCTGGATGGCCTGCTTTTGAGGAGGGAGCCAAAAGCTTTTTTGAGGGGAGGGAGCCAAAAGCTTACAGCTCTTTTTCTTGGGTCAGGAATGGGGTGGCCCATTCCATGCATTTCAAACTACAAAGGGACGTCGGACCAGTCTCCCAGAGCACCTGGGTGTCATCATGATGTACAAGAGTTGGGAAAAACCCTGAGCTCCAGGCAAACATGAGTCATTGTGCTGTGGAATTCAATGTACCCAGTGTCCCAACCTCAGGCGTGCCAGGGATACCAGAGCTCATAGCCTCATTCCTCCCAAAGTGCCACTTTCCTCTAAGCTGTTTCCACACATTTTAGGACCATTCCTGAAACAACTGGTACTTCCATGCAGTCTTGCGCTGCTGCTGCCTTCCAGGGCATTGCCTTTTGGTGGCTGATGAAGGGCTCATGAGACTCAGTGCATCCCAGAATAATGAAGGTTGGAAAGGACCGCTGAAAGTCCTCTGGCCCAACCTCATGCTGTGAACAGAACAAACTTCCCAGGTACCTCAGCAGGATCTTGGCCTTGTCCCATTGATTTTTGAATACTGATACTGTTGGAGAGGTCACTATCTCTTGGGCAGCTCTTCCAGGGATGCTCCACATCCCCTGTCACTTCTTTTCACGCAAAGACAGGTGGCATTAGCCTTGTTGCAACTTGCGAGTAATGTCATTCTTAGTGATTAGTCAAGTTGTGTCGTACCTGAACATTTGAAGAATATAAGAACTCTGTCTTAAACTGCACTCAAAATGCCCCTAATTTGGCTGGGACAGGACACCTTGTGCACACAAATACGTATTTAATCTTGTAATTCCATACTTTGTGTCACAGCTTCTCTCCTTGGTCAGCACAGGTCAGTTGTGAATTTTCGTGACACAGGACTCTACTCACTACCTGCTCCTGGACTAAAATCCGCCCAGTAGAGGTGAACTAGTAGAGGAGAACTCTCCTAGTAGAGGAGAACTTTTGCCCAAATAGGAAGTGACAGGTGCCCTGCCCTCCGCTTCCTGCAAAACAGGCCCCTCGGCCTGAACCCCCCCAAAGCAGGCAGCCAGGTCTGCTATTTCCCTTGAAGTCACGCCCCTCTCCCTGTCACGTGGTCTGTTGTGATTGGCTGGCAGGAACAGCCGCCCTTCCCCTTTACCTGGAAGTACATCTGACCAGGAAGTACCTTCTGCAACTTACACGGGTTGGGAGGGGATTTTCCTTCAGCTGCCATTTCAGGGCCCAGAGCTGCCATTTTATCACATGCGACAACCACCCTGGTTTCATGCTGCTCTGTGATTGGCTGGCAGCCATTTCCTGACCCTATCATACCCACCAGCTCTCAGGCAGACCTGTGGTTGGCTGTCAGGACCAGACAACCCTACCCGTGTGCCAAGAAGCACGTCAGGCACAGAAGCCCCCACCCCCTGAAGACAGGGAAGAGGCAACTTTTGACAGCGTCATTCCCCGTGGGTTCTCGTATTGCTCCGTGATTGCCTGACGGCCATTTTTGATGCTGTCACATCTGCACATTTCCAGATCTGCCTCTGGTGGGCTGTCCACTTCCTTTGGACCAAGAAGATTGGAGATATAAAATAATACACCATGCAGTGGCATCCACTGTGGAATCAAGACAAATACCTAGCACAAGAAGGTGGCTCAGTGTTGTGGAGGCAGCTGGGACCAGCTGTGTCTGGCACAGGGCAGCCCCTTAGCTCTTCTCACAGAGGCCACCCTGCAGCACCCCCTCTCCCCTCCACCACCACCACCTAGCCACATCTAGCCAATACGGAGCCCATTGGGAATCCCTGCTTGGCCCTGCTCCTGGCTGCACCTACAAGTGGGCCCAGCAGCAAAGAGACGAGGCCAGAGAAATCCCCCAGCTGTTTGAGTCGATTGCATTGGTGTTTCCCAAAGTAGCACCAGCCTCGTCCTCCTCCCCACCTGCAGAGCCCTGGAGGTCCCCGCTTGTGGCTGGGAAGTTGGGGATCGAGCTGCCTGCTGGGAAGGGAGACAGACCTGTGTGCCCAGGACACCCACTGCCTGGTGAGGGGAGCTGTGGGCTGTGCTCTGCCTGCTGCTCCACACCCACCCGTCTGCCTTGCTGAGGGGCACGTTGGGCGTGCTGGCTGCTAAGAAAGCAAAGGAGAAAGAAGGTGGCAGTGGCAGAGAGAAGGGGCAGAGGGAGCAGGAGGGCCATGGCCATGGGTGGGCAGAGAGCAGGAGCGCAGCAGTGCTGATGGCATAAGATGCTGTCATATGCAAGGGAGAGGCCGTGGTTGTCAGTAGTCGGAAAAAAAAAGAGGAATTAGCAGAGGATGGTTTCGATCCATCGACCTCTGGGTTATGGGCCCAGCACGCTTCCGCTGCGCCACTCTGCTCCCCCCAGCACCTCAGCTGGGACCTCCCACAGCCCTGCCTGACGCTGCCTGGCACTGCCAGCTCCAGCGCTTGTGCTCACCATGCTTTCCCTTCCTCTGCCCTGTGCCCTGCACATGCTTTTCCTTTTCCTAAACAGGTTTATGCCTCAGGACGAACTTTCTACAAGATTTTGGAGCCTTGCCGGGGACACCTGGCTCACGCCAAAATAAGCTTAAACTACGTTTATATTTGGGCAAAGCAGTGAACTGCCAAGATAAATAATGGTCAATGTCAATGTCAATATCAATGTGCTGGTGATTTGAAACAGGCTTCATATGGCAACAGTTATTTGTTTTAATTGAGATTTTAGTGTCAAATACATTCCTCCAGAAATTTTAGACTGTACAGGGTCCTGATGCTGCACCAATCTCTCCTAACTTTCTGTGTACAAGTTGATCACAGTAAAATGGCTGCAGCTGCTAATGCAACTGTTGTTCCTGAACCCTTTTTAGTAGCAATTCATTTGATCTGAAAAGTGTCATTGTCTAAATTTTAGCTGATCATCTAGGAATTGTACACTACACTTAACGGAGGGAAAATTCACCTTTTAAAGTGTATTAAATGGATCCAAAAGTAGGTATAAATATGCACCTTAAAGTCTGATAAGCTTTTTAGATACAGGTCTGTAAACTCATGAGAGATTTTAATTGAAGTTATTTCAATGATGTTCAGGGTTCCTTTTTTTCAGTAGGCAGAAATATTGTCCAGCAAAATTGATTTCGCCCTGATGAACTCACAAGGATCATAATGACATCTGTCATTTTAAAAAAGGAAAATAATAAGACAAAACCACTGTTATTTTAAAAAAATCACCATCTAGATATATTTATTTTATTATAGTATGACTGTCTCAACAAGTAAATAAACGTAGTGAAATAATGTATCATATTTGTTTTCACCTGTATTTTGCCTTACATAGCATGTGAAAACAACTGTAAATAATGCAGTGTATGTCATCCTAAGGTAGGCGCTAGTAGATCAGTGTTACGTTAACTGTTGGACTCGATGATCTTAAAGGTCTTTTCCAATCTAAATGATTCCATGATTCTAGCAGGACATGAAAACCAGGGCAAGGAGCAGTCATTCGGCTCCCCCACCCAGAACTACAGGAATTCCCTACCTCTTTTGGTACCTTGGATTCAGCTACTCTTAACACACACTTGACCACAGCTCTCAGAATCTCTTAAAATTAATCAAATTTGAAATCGACAGTGTGAGGTACAGCAGCTGCATTAATATCCGTTTATTCTAATGCAACCATTTTCTCATTAGTTCTTGTCATTGACTAATGTTTGGGCATGGGGAAGTTTTTTAAGGGCTTGGGTGGGGTTTTTTTGGTAATTCCAAGTTCCTCCATTCCAGATTATGCCTGTTTGGAAACTCCTCTTTTAGTCTCAGCACCACAGCTATAATCACAGGCTCAGTTTGGTCGTACAGACTCAGATTAATTGTTTAGAAGACATAGTTGAAACTCACTTTTTCCAAACAGGTTTCTAGCACATATATACCCATGACATGGCATTGGCACAAAGAAGATAGAAAGTTCCACCAGGTGGAAACTATTCCATGAGAACACCGTATGGTCCCAATTGTGCCTTTTGTACAATGGCCAGAGGCAGCATAGACTGTCTTACCTGTGTCATGATGCACTCTTCAATTCCATACTTACCACAGGGCATTGGTTTCTTATGTACTCAATCAGAATTTCCCTCATTTCTTTTCTGCAGAATTCTCAAACACCCTTTTCATTTCTTCCTGTTACCTCCAGGGTCACAGAACAGAGATGCAGGGCAAAATATTAGTAAAAAGTGAAAATTGCCACACCTCTCTAAGCTGCCACAGACCCCCTTTTGCAACTGAAAAATTTAAACAAGAACATCCACATTTTGGGAGTTGTGCTAGATGGCTACACACTGGATGAGACCCAAAAGAGATCTAACATAAAGAGTATGCCATGTGGCCATGGGCGGTTTATTCCACAAGGTGCAAGCTATCAGCTATTGGGCAAAAGTCAGTCTACACCAATGAAGTTGGTAGCAGAGATATCTCCTTGGTTTGGTCCACAAGGAAAGCACATGGATGGTCTTTGCCCTTTTTGGAAGCTGGCGTCACCATCTGTATTGGGTTTGCGTGGCAAGGTTTTGGTAGCGGGGGGGCTACAGGGGTGGCTTCTGTGAGAAGCTGCTAGAAGCTTCCCCTGTGTCCGATAGAGCCAACACCAGCCGGCTCCAAGATGGACCCACCGCTGGCCAAGGCCGAGCCAGTCAGCGCCTCTGTCAAACATATTTAAGAAGGGGAAAAAAACAAGTTAGAGGGAGCTTTTTCAGCTGGAGAGAGGAGTGAGAAGATGTAAGAAACTCTGCAGACACCAAGGTCAGTGCAGATGGAGGGGGAGGAGGTGCTCCAGGCACCAGAGCAGAGATCCCCCTGCAGCCTGTGGTGAAGACCATGGTGAAGCAGGCTGTCCCCCTGCAGCCCATGGAGGAAGGATGAGGGGGTGTAGAGATTCCACCTGCAGCCCGTGGAGGACCCCACGCTGGAGCAGGTGGAGGCACCCAAAGGAGGCTGTGGCCTGTGGGAAGCCCATGCTGGAGCAAGCTCCTGGCAGGACCTGTGGACCCGTGGAGAGAGGAGCCCATGTCAGGGCAGGTTTGCTGGCAGGACTTGTGACCCCGTGGGGGACCCCATGCTGGAGCAGTCTGCTCCTGAAGGTCTGCACCCCATGGGAGAGAGCCATGCTGGAGCAGTTCATGAAGGACTGTAGCCTGTGGGAGAGACTCACATTGGAGAAGTTCATGAAGGACTGTCTCCCATGAGAGGGACTCCATGCTGGAGCAGGGGAACGATGAGAGGAGTCCTCCCCCTGAGCATGAAGAAGCAGCAGAAACAACGTGTGATGAACTGACCGCAACCCCCATTCCCCGTCCCCCTGTGCCGCTGGGGGGGAGGAGGTTGAAACCGGGAGTGAAGTTGAGCCTGGGAAGGTGGAAGGGGTGGGGGAAAGTGTTTTAAGATTTGATTTTATTTCTCATTCCTCTACTCTGTTTTGCCTAGTAATAAATTAGATGAATTCCCTCTCTAAGTTCAGTCTGTTTTGCCCATGACGACAGTTAGTGAGTGATCTCTCCCTGTCCTTATCTCGACCTACAAGCGTTTCGTTATGCCTTTTCTCCCCTGTCTAGTTAAGGAGGGGGAGTGAGAGAGCAGCTCTGGTGGGCACCTGGCCTCCAGCCAGGGCCAGCCCACCACACCATCTTCATAAGCCTTGAGGAAAGCATTTAACACGGTCAGGGATAAGTAGGATGGGCAGGAGAGTGGAACTCAGCTGAAGGCGCTTCATGGAGTTGTCTGAACATATGCACTGGTGCCATTAAAGATCCTCTATACCCAAGCCTTTAGCACAAGGCTGTCGGTTTGGTCAAGGACCAATGAGACCTGCATGTCATTTTGAAGCGGCAGCTGGAAGGCCATGCAGGATACCTTTGAGCATCTGAAGTGGCAGCAAGCGCCTACAGGTAGGTGTTTGTATGCTGATGGAATTTAGGTGCTGGCTGGCATGGGGACATCCAAGCCTGCTTCTCTTCAGGGCCTGTTGCCAACATCCAGGAGTCTGTTCACATCTTCTGTTGATAGCTTGCCTGTTCCACAGGATCGGCACATATGAAGCAGAGCCAAATGGATTCCTGTGTCTTTCTGGCGCATCAGGTATAGGACACACACAAGTCTCTCACAGGATGCCTACAGATGCCTTTTCTTAAGCGACCAAATCACATGCGTGCTCCTGCAGCGAGTATTGTTTTAAATGCCTCACTGTCAGATGCTTAGTACTATTGCATGGCTCCGAACTGTCAGGCTGGAAAGAATGAAATCTTTCTAAAATCTGTGGATTGCAAATGCATGACCAGCTGGGTCAAGGTATCAACTCCAGAAATCATACCTGTAGCCAGGCACTTGCCCTCCATTCTCTGTATCTGTCAGCTATGCCTCAAGTCCTGCAGGAGACACACAGACTTCCATGCTGGAAGCTGGAGACCAGATGGGGTACCGTAGGACATCTAAAAATGATGGAAGAAGCATCAAGTCCTTGAATACCTCCCCTCATTTAGATCTATGCACGTAACCTCTGAATGTGTTAAACTACTTGAGATAATCAGTAGTTTTTCAGTCTCTGTTTTCTGAGTTTTCTGAGCCTTGTCCTTGTTTCAGTCACTTTCCTCCAGGAAAGAGTTTTCTCTGTAACGTTTTTTTCAGGGTAGATCTCACCTCCTGGTTCCTAAGAGTGTAGATCAAGGGGTTCAGAGCTGGGGTGACAGCACTGTACACGAGAGACACTGGCACATCCCTTTTAGGGGAGCTTCCTGAGGAGGGTGGTGTGTAATTGAAGAGCACTGGTATGTAAAACAGTGCCACAACGGTGAGGTGGGAAGCACAGGTGGAGAAGGGCTTCCATCTTCCTTCCTGGGACCGGACTTTCTGGAAGACGAAGGAGATGATATAAAGGTAGGAGAGCACTATGAGAGTGAAGGGGCCTAGAACAATAGATGTGGTGACAACGTTGAGGAGGGTCATGTTGAGGCTGGTACTACTGCATGCCAAATTCAACAGTGGCTTGATGTCACAGAAGAAGTGACAAATGTGGTTGTGGCCGCAGAAGCTCAGTTGAGAGGTCATGACTGAGTGCATCGTGGCATGTACAAAGCCAGTGGACCAGCTGGCCACAGCCAGCAGCAGACAAGTCCGTGGGCTCATGACAAGGGCGTAGCGCAAAGGGTTGCAAATGGCCACGTAGCGGTCGTAGGCCATGGTGGCCAGGAGCACAGCCTCAGTACTGCCCAGGAAGTGGAAGAAGTGGAGCTGCGCCAAGCACCCACCAAAGGAGATGGGCTGATGCCCAAAGAGAAAGCCAGTCAACATCTTGGGAACAGTGACTGTAGAGTAGAAAATGTCCAGGCAGGAGAGGTTCCCCAGGAAGAAGTACATTGGTGTGTGGAGCCGGGGCTCAGATATCACCATGGCCACAATGGCACCATTTCCCAGAAGACAGGTCAAGTAGAGCAAGAGAAAGGAGGCGAAGAAAAAGTGCTGCAGCCCCTGGACCTCAGTGAGGCCCCAAAGGATGAACTCATGGACTTCTGTCTGGTTACACATTGCTAGAACAATAAGAAGCAAAGGGAAAATGTCAAGGTTCCACAGCTGTGAGGAGTAACAGCATTACAAAACTCATTGTTTCTGTCCTATCCTCATACAAATAAATGCAGAATGAAGTAAAACATTACACATGTGTTCAAACATAAAAGCTGCTTAGAAACTCAAGTAATTAACATGGAGAAAAAGAACTTTAATGTAGTGTACTCCTACTTTCTGTCTAGAACAAAGAAACCAGAAAATTATGACAGAGGGGAAAACATTAAAACCAAACCAGCCACTTTCATATTTCAGTTCTGCTCATCTGTCACTTCCTGCTACAGCCTTTGATCTCATCAATAAAGCTTCTAACTCATCATGTGAATCACTCCTGATGCTTTCTTTCTACTGTTATGCCTATGTTTCATTAAGCCAGTTCCAACTTTCACATTTCTAATCACTACCATCTCTGCCAGACAGTTCTTTGATCTTAAAAATTGCACAATTTCCATTTTTTAACAGCAGCCACCAGAAGGTGCTCCGAGGTACCATACAGTCATCTGCCCGTCTTTTGTATGTTGCTGAGAATAAAGGAGGAGGATGCTTTGGATGTGATCTGCTGTTGGACTGCATACTTTGCCTCAAGAATGTCTTTTTGTTGAGCAGCAGCAGCAGAGTAGGACAAAAGCCAGCAGCTCACCTCCCACAGCACCGTGACGGAGCAAGACGGAGTTTGCAGGAGCCGAGGTAGCTGGTGCAAGTTCCAGACAAACGGGCTCATCACACTGGAAGCCGACCGTACTCCCCCACGCAGACAATATGGTCAGCTCTGCCGGTATTGCTAGTCTTCTAGAATGCAAATGACTATGCACTTGCTTTCACTTTTTTTCTGTTTCAGATAAGTTTGTTTATCACTATGGGTATGTCCCAACCATAGACAAGAAAGAACAAACTCCTGTGATTATTTTACTAGGGCAGGTAGGCACAGGTATTTCTAGCTTACAATACAGACTTCAAATTCCACAAGACGAGTACTTTTCGCTGTACATTTAATGCAGTCATGATTAATGTTGATGAACACAACTAATGAAAAAAGAATCACTTCCAAAATATTTCCTGTAAAGAGTTTAAAACACACACAGATAGATTTCATAGTCTTTCTTGTCCATCCCATTGTACTATATACTTTTATTGGAAAGAGGTGATTTTTGAAAGTCATTATGATATATCTCCAGCCCAGTCACTCTCTTTCTCATGCTTCTTTAGCTTATTAATTCAGCATGGCAAAAGTAAATGAACAGAAAACTTCTAATCTGATTTCATAACAAAAGAACATGAGCACGTAGCCTACAGGCAATTTGCGCACATAGGCATCCCCTCTAAACAACTGGTCCTATTTCTCTGAAAATACTTTCAGGCTGAGCTTTGAACAAGCTCTGTTGGAAGCATTAGAACTGAGAGTATTATAGAATTTGAAGAGGTATAGGTGCAATCCTCTGTGAAATACAAATGCCTCCGTTTCGTACACGTTATTTGCCACTGTTAGGGACCAAAGCCCTCCTCACTGAAATCCATCTGCGGAAAGACATCACTCCGTAAAGGTGTGTCCCACCACCTCCTCTGATTCTGCCTGGTTTTCTTAGTCAACCACAGGAGATCTAATCCCTTTCCGCCACGCCTTCGAAACATTTGTTCTTCTCTTTCTACCACTTCCCTTCTGTTTCACAGATGCTGACTAATATTTTCTACAATTAGCTGATTAACACCTCCTCTCAAGACAAAATAGTTGTCCCAATCTTCTTTTTTTTTTTTGTATTTTAAGACTCTTGCTTAAACACAACTGCAAAGAAAAGACTTTGCATGCTGAAGCTTGCCTATTCTTCCAACTATAAAAATACTACGATATCACAGAAAAAACGATAATGCTGCAGAAGCCTCACCTCACTGCCAATCAGCGTTTTTCTCCTTGTAGTAAGGCCCTCTGATAGTGAGATGAGAAGCAAAGCCATTTATTTTGTGGAGTTAAAAGACTGAGGATTTCTGTTCTCCGTTTTCCTTCCGTATCTACTCGACATTCTTCTAGCTGAGAGATTAATGCTGCAGCTGCGATGACAATGACAACCACAAGTTCTCAGGGGCTTGTTGTTATGCAGGTGGGATGCAAGGAGGAAGCTTTGCAAACTGGACCAGAAATCTCTGATGACCTAGTTAGAGGGGGAAAAAAGTCTTTTGATCAGGTCCAGAGCGTGCAAAACATCAACAACATGATGGGGGAAGTAAATTTCCTTTTGCTTTGATCAGTCTCCGGAGGTGAGATTTGTGAATCAATGGTGAGTTGCAGAGCAACAAAGTGTTCCTTAAACATAATGCATAGACGAGTCACCCGCAAAACAGAAGACAAACAGTGAAGCGGTCCACAGAGACTAGCTCACAAGAATAAAAAAAAAAAAACCAAACACCACAAATCCCCCCATCCCCAAAGGAAGAACTAATAAATCAAACACAAAGATCTACCTGTCAGTGCAGAGAGTTTCGGGCTGACATTTCTAGTGGCAATAGAGGCATGAGTCGTGCAACCTCGGTTGAACTGGAGCAGGGTTTGGGCAATGTTTCCTAAATCTCTTTCAAATAGTAGAATTTGTGAAACCAAGGATGAGTTCCATCCATTCTGATGTGCCAAGATTTCTGATTTTTTATTGTTGTTGGCATTCCACATATATGGAAGAATTTCTGGCCTCTTTGTAGTCAAAAACATCCCCAATCTGCATCTTAAGCTTCGTTTTCAATGCTGTGGAAAAATTTCCACAACTGTTTACAGAAGCAACACGGTCAATTCTACTTCAAGTAGTTCAGATGTCGGTGTGGAAATCCCACAGGAACTTCTGAATCACAAAGACGCCTCTTTCCATGAAGGTGGCTTTAACTTTTCCTCAATAAAGCTCCTGGCAGCTCAGCTCCTGGCTGATCTTGGGTTTGAAGACCCAGTATTGTCAGCATAGTTTTGTAGGCACACAGAATCATGTTGGCTGGAAGAAACCCCTGCAGTCTCTGGTCCTTCCCCTGCTCAAAGTTTTTGCCTAGTGAAGTCTTCAACACTTTGAAGGATATTTAGGCAAACTTGCTGGGCAGCCTGTTCCAAGCCTGACTCCCTGCAAGGTGAGTACGTATTCCCTTGTATCTAATGCAAATTTCCAGGGTTTCCACTTGCGCCCATCACCTCGCATCTTATCACCAAAATATTTGCCCTCATTTTCTCTAAAAGAATCCACCCCCACAGGAAGTAGTTGCAGACAGCGGTACAATCTCCTTCCCCTAGCAAGGGACCAGGATGAACAAACCCGGTCTCCCAGCCCCTCCTTGCCCTCCAGGTGTGTCAGACCACTAAGCACCCTGGTGTTCCTGTGTTCCTCCACTGGACTTGCTCCACTAGGCAAAGCCTTTCCAGTACTGGGCCGTCCAACCTTGGGCACATTCTTCCAGAAGTGATCTCAGAAGTGCCAAAGAGAGGGGAAGGATCGCTGCCCTCCACCAGCTGCCTGTGCTCTTGCCCATGAAGCCCAAGATGCATGTGGACTTGCTTGCAGCAAGGGCACACCTTTGACTTCTTGTTCAGCCTGGCAGTCCGGACCATTGACATCATTATCCGCTTGCCCAGTGCCTGTCTTCCAAATTTAGATCTCAGGAGTCTGTAGGAGACCGTACTGAAGGCCTTGCTCACATTAAGGTACACAACGTCCACTGCCCTCCCATGTCTGTCCAGACAGTTCTCTCATCACAGAAGTCAGTCGGATTGATCCGGCCTTGTTGTATTCATGCTGGCTGTTCCCAACCACCTTCTTGTCCTTCACGTACCTCAGATCGGCTACCAGAAGGATTTATTCCATCACCTTTCCAGGTACTGAGGTGACACTGTAGTTCCTCAGCTCCTCCTTCTTGCCCTTCTTGAAGAGGGGTGTGCCGTTTGCCTTCTTCCAGGCATCAGGACCTCCTGCGGTCACCATGGCCTTTCAAAGACAGAAGAGGGAGAACTTGCAGTGGCATCAAGCAGTTCCTTCAAGGCCACCCTTGGCTGCTTCCCATCCAGTCTCGTGAACTTCTCAATGGACAAGTGACCTAAGTGCTCTAACTGTGTCTTCTGATCCTGCTCATGCTGCTTCACTCCCACATCCTCTGCTGTCCTGGTTTCAGCTGAGAGACACTTACTTTTCTTCATAGGACCTGGTGTGAGGCTAGGGTTTGGATTTGCGCGGAAAACACACTGTTGGTAACACAGAGATGTTTTTGTTACTGCTGAGCAGCGCTCGCACAGAGTCAAGGCCTTTTCTTGGTTGGGGGGGCACGAGAAGTTGGGAGGGGACACAGCCGGGACAGCTGACCCCAACTGACCAAAGGGATATTCCATACCATGTGATGTCATGCTCAGCATAGCATGGGGGCTGGGGGAAGAGGAAGGAAGGGGAGGGACGTTTGGAGTCATGGCGTTTTTTCTTGCCAAGTCACCGTTACGCGTGACGGAGCCCTGCTGTCCTGGGGATGGCTGAACACCTGCCTGCCCATGGGAAGTGGGGAATGAATTCCGTGTCTTGCTTTGCTTGCGTGTGCAGCTTTTGCTTTACTTATTAAACGGTCTTTATCTCAACCCACGAGTTTCCTCACTTTCTCGCTTTGGATTCTCTCCCCCACCCTGTGGCGGGGGAGTGAGCGAGCGGCTGCATGGGGCTGAGCTGCTGGCTGGGGTTAAACCACGACATCTGCGAATAGGCTTAAGGAACCGGGGACCCTGAAGGCAGACCTCGTCAGCGAAGTGTAAGGAAAAGAGGCAGTGCATACCCCAGACTGCTCAGTGTCCTGTGTCGTGTGGTCTGCTACCCATTGACCAGTGGACTTACATTTTGCTTAGCCTTCCTTTTGCGGTCAATCTAGAAACTCATCTTCTTGCCTCTCCAATACCTTCTAGTTCCATCTCCAGCTGAGCGTTGGCTTTCCTAAGTCCATCTCTGCATTGTCTGTATGCCTTCTGGTTTGCCTGTCCCTGTTTCCACCTTCTCTGCACTTCCTTTCTTGTTTGCATCAGGGGAGTTAGGAATCACCCAAGGGCTCCTGGTATCCTTTCTGAAGCAAAACTGATGCCCACACAACATGTGGGTGCAATACAGGCATTTGGCTGCCCTACATACCACTCTAACAGTACGACAGTTTTGGTTCTTCTCCTTCTGTGACCCCTCTCGCTGCAGTAGCCGACACCACAGGCTGCAGGGCATCCACACCCCACTCGGACTCCAGTAGCTGGTACCAATTTCCACTCACAGACTCACAGGTCCCATCGGTAGCTGAGAAGAGGTTTCGTAAGAAGATAGAAGATGATGGGCCAGCTTGCAGAGATGAGGCACAGCGCTCAGCCAGACAAGTGCACTGAATGAACTTCTTTTACATGTGACCAGTCCATTTGTGTCCCTCTTAAGTTCTTGTTCATTGCCTCCTCCCTTTCTTAGCATCCCTTGTCGCACTGAAAAAGGTCCTGGACCAGATACCCACCCCTAGCGGGGCAGGCACTGTCCTTCCACATATCCTTACAAAGGCGTTTGAGTTTGTCCCCATACAGGCTATGCCTACACTGCCTGTGCTAGCTCTGTCTGATGGCCCATGACTACTCTGTGTGTTCGGGGGAGAAAGTCACACTGTCCAAATGAGACCCAAAGTGTCAGGGGGTGTGGGATGTGATGACTTCAACCTTCACCCCAGCACACCACCACAGAAACAGGAGCTTTGCCAGTGTATGTTTCAACCAACAACATGTTCTATATGTTTGTAGAAGCACAAGGGATTTACTTAACGCAGAAGTACAAGTGGAAAACTGTTTGTATGAGGGAGTGGGTGCATTGCAAAATGCCAAATGGCTGAGTTTATTGCAAGCTGAGTGGGGGGATGAGGAATGGGGGGTCGGAGGCAGTTCATAACAGTTTGCCTCTGCTGCTCCTTCCTCCTCATGCGTTTCCCCTGCTCCAGCGTGGGTCCTCTCTGGGGGCTGCAGTCCGCCACAAAAAACCTTCTCAAGCGTGGGCTTTGCATGAGCTGCAGTTCCCCACTACCAAAACCTCGCCACGTATACCCGGTACACCAGGAACTGTATAATTGTACTTTTGGATTTGTAGTAGAGTGCCTCTTTCCTTTTAATCTTCTTTTTAATCTTTTTAAGCCTGGCCATTGATATTTAATGAGTAAATATATCCTCCCACATTGAGTTAATTTGGGATATGTTCTTCTGCCGTATATCCATAAAGAAACTAAAGGCAAAACACATCATTGTTTGCAAAACTCTGTTCTCTGTGGTGGAGTTAAGTTGCCTATCAACCTGACCTACCTTCCTAAGATCGAAATGCTGTAGTGACCTCTTTCTTGTCTCAGAGGCAAAACCCTTAGTACAGCCTGGAAGTATATTCTCCCCAGTGACTCTAAAGGCAGAGTCAGGTTTATATTCCTACCTTTAGGATGATGTATTTAGGACTAACGTAACACCATAGCCAAGTTCCCTTCACCAATAGGCACCAATCTCTTTCATACCTGTCTGGAGTGGCACACTTCAGCCTAATATGAATGTCTGAGATGCTTTAGATGAAATTGCCCATGAAAGTACATCTCTCTTTCAGCTGCAGATGAAGCCTTCTGCAGACAAAGCCTTCTTACAAAACCAGCTAAAGTGAATAGCTTCACCTCAGACCTTACCTGTGCTGCAATATAAAGCTGAAACTTTTTCATTACTTTGTGAATTACAGTAGTGAAAATGTGTTGCTATATCAAAAAGAGAATAATCTCAGCAGCAACAGCTTCAAACTCTATACCCCAAGGCCAGGAACTACCTAGGACAGCCTGAACAGTTCGTCAAGGGGAGGGACTTCACCTCTTTAAAGAGGATCAGCAGAGCGAGTGTTGCAAGGAGTCCACCCCATTGCTTTTCTCTCAGGCAATTTTCTTGTCTGAAGCTTCAGTAACCCGCTGGCCCTTCACAGCTAACCTAAGAAGCTGATGCTGTTTGGAGCCTGTAGGAAGGGACAACAGCCTTGTACTAGAAGTGACCAGCAACTGACAAGTGAGTTTTAATTTTTGGCATGGTTACCCTTTAACTATTATTATCTGTTTCTTACTGAACTAATAAAATCATTCCACCTTTGGAAGTATTCATGTGTTCAGATTAAAATGCTTAACAAGTAGCCATTTATATTTTAATTAATTGTTGATCATTTGTAGTCATTACAGAGAGAAATAGGAATTCCAGAGGAATGATTTATCTCATCCATGAGATAAATGCCAAGAAAATATCTATTTCTCTCCACTAGTTACAAATTAATCCTTACCAGGTAAGAATTGGATTTCTGCATTCTAGATTTTCAAAGTCAGATGTGATGTGGTTGTTTAATAATAAATTAGATAGTTTGCATTATCTATTTCTGTCTGAATGCCTCCTTCTTGGAGGAGGGGCTGAGCTATTTTTTTATTTTATGAGCAGCAAAATCACCAAGAAAGTATGGAGTTGTAAAGAGGGAGATAAATATATTACCATAAATAAATTAGCAAAATGTGAGCAAATTAGGCAACTATTTGCTTGTCTCCTTCTCCCTAAATGATGTTAGAAAAACTAAGTATTTTATCCTAGCTTTTTTCCCCAGATAAATATTTAGATCATTCATTGATCCTAAACTAGGAGTACCTGTGGACTCCCTTGAGGGTACAGAGGCCTACAGAGAGATCTGGGTAGACTAGAGAGCTGGGCAATCACCAACCACATGAAATTTAACAAGAGCAAGTTCAGGATTCTCCACCTCGGATGAGGTAATCCTGGTTCTACCTGCAAACTGGGGGAAGAGAGACTGGAGAGCAGCGCCATGGAAAGAGATCTGGGGGTTGGGTTGATGGCAAGTTGAACGTGAGTCAACAGTGTGCCGTGACAGCCAAAGGGGCCAACCATGTCATGGTGTGCATCGAGCAGAGCATTGCTAGCCGGTCAAGGGAGATGATTGTCCTACCTTACACTGCACTGATGTGGCCCCACCTCAAGTGCTGTGTTCAGGTTTGGGTGCTTCAATAAAAGGACATCAAACTGTTAGAGTGTGTCCAGAGGAGGGCAACCAATATGATGAAAGGCGTCAAGGGCAAGACTTAGCAGGAGCAGCTGAGGTCACTTGGTTTGTTCAGCCTGGAGAAGAGAAGGCTGAAGGATAACCTCATAGCAGTCTACACCTTCCTCAAGGGGGGCAGTAGAGGCAGAGGAGCTGATCTCCTCTCTCTGGTGACCAGCGATAGGACACAAGGAAATGGAATGAAGCTGCATCAGGGGAAGTTCAGACTGGACACTGGGAAGAGGTTCTTCACTGAGAGGGTGGTCAGTCACTGAAACAGGGTCCCCAGGTAAGTGGTCACAGCACCAAGCCTGTCAGAGTTCAAGGAGCATCTGGACGATGCTCTTAGTCATATGGCTTAGTTTAAGATAGTCCTGGAGGAGCAGGGAGTTGGACTTCATGATCCTTATTGTTCCATTCCAACTGGAGATATTCTATGATTCTACGATTCATTTTCAAAATGAACCTACCTCTGCTTCTTGAAAGGTCATGTTTTATTATTTTGAAAATTACTTTCCTTAAAGGGAAAAAAAACACAGAAAATATTCTAATAATGCTAAAAATATAAAAATTAAATTAAAGCATTAATGCTGAGTCAAAAAAATGTTTTGATTTTACCAAATATCCTTTCTCCACTATTTTGTTTTTATTGTACTGGTTGTTTAAATCTGTCCCAGCTGGATCAGGACTTCCCACTACTCTTTACTGGAGCTTTTTTTATTCACCAGTCAAAAAAAAACCCCTAATCATCTGCACATAGACCGTTAGAAGTATCTTTCTCTGGAAACCTGACAATATCTGTTTAGGGGCAATCACAAACGGTTCTATAAAAATAATAAATAAAAAGACGTAAATCATGAGCAAGCACATTGGTGTCAGTAAGGGTAGCCTGATGCACAACTGGGACAAAGAAGAGGAACAAACTGCCTGGGCTGAGTTAAGATATTCATAGACCTTCAGCAGCATAAACGGCCACACAGTCGTCATTCACAGAGAAGGAGCAACATGTGGGAGCTGACGTATCGTAAGTCCTCCTTGTGTTACACTCATGTGTTATTTTTCAATCTACCAGTGATTCTGTTTGCCCCTTTTGCATTATCTAGGAATGATAAGTAAAAATTGTGTAAATGACTATATCAAGTATATGTGGAGCTGGGGAGACCATTCTAACATTTGTCACGTTAGGGGAGATGAAACTGAACATTTTAAAATTTCCTTCACATCAGGCTGGTAGACAAGAGACTGAGCGCAGAGATTTGCTAGACTGAGATCACTATTTAATCAGCAGTCCTACGCTGGGCCTACATCTTCTCGAGCATGCATGACCAGAGACTACACAGAGCCATCCCAGCAACTTCTGACCAGTGACTTGTACAGTGGCATCTCTACACTCCTCATCCTACAGGAAGTTCCTTGCCTGGTATTTGACTGTGGTACACCTCCCAGTTTTCCTAAAGCTTTATCTTTGGATTTCACAAATTTACTGTTTGGGGTTTTTTTTCCTTTTTCTGTCTCCTGGCTTCTGACAAAATGTTAATGCAAAATCAAAATGTAGTGACTGAGCTTCTTCTATTGGGACTTTCTAGTGATCCCAACTTCCAGATTTCACCATTTCTGGTGGTTTTTTAAATTTATCAAATGACACTGACTGGGAATGCACTTATTGTGCTGGTAATAAAAGTGGATCCTCAGCTTCAGTCCTCCATGTATTTCTGGGTCAGTCTGATGTTTTGTGTTAGGATGTCTGGCTAACAGTTACTCACTTAGACAGTGATGAGAGGAACAATGACAAGATGGGGAATACAACCAACCTGATTCATCTGACTCAGCCACCCAAAGACTATCAAAGGTGATTCAACATGTGAAACTATCTCTCAAATGCGATACAAACTAAAGAGAACTATTGCATAAAGGGGTATAAAACTTACTAGGGGTGCGTGCACATGGGGAGAAATTTGGAGAACGAACAAGAAACTTTGGGGTTTGTGCAGGGTTGTATAGGGAAAGGGCCACGGGTGCAGTAAAGGGAATGATCAAGGTGGATCAGGGAGGAAAAGCATGAGAAAATGAAGGGAGGGAAGATAGATGACTTATAAGTGGGCTAGTGAGAGGCTGAGGATCATCAAGGAGACAGCAACTGAAGGGACCAAGAGCCTAAGGGACAGCTACAGGTAGACCAAGGATATGAGAGCCAGAGAGTAGATAGACCCATGAAAGGGTAGAGGAATATAGGTATGGGATGATAAGAGATGAGGTATGGGCTTGACAAGTGAGACCTGACAGCAATAAACTACTCACAATTGGTCAGATAAAGAAATGCAAACCTAGAGCTGGACAAAACTTGTTTCGAGAGTGACAAAGAGAACAAAGAACAATTATCTGAGATTCATAAAACAGAGTACAAACAGAAAATCTGGGCTTAACATAGAGTTGCAGATGAGTGAAGAAAGAGCAAAGCTTAAAAGCATGTTAGCAAAAGTACAAAAATTACTCCAGGTGAATCCTACAGGGAGGAAGAAAATAATAATATCAATGTCACTCCTCTAGGAGAAGGATTCCAGATGCCGATGACCTGCTGTAACACCCTCACCAACAACACCGGACTGAAACCACTGACCTGAGGACTCAGTGGAGCAGTGCAAAGGTGGGCATAGTACCAGAAAAAGGATCAAAAACTAAGAAGTGTGCATATATTTCACACACACATATATATATATGCATATATATATATGGGGGGTAGATGGGGTTGTTTCTCCCCAGATGCAGGACTTTGCACTTCCACTTATTGAACTTCATGAGGTTCCAGTTGGCCCATTTCTCTAGTCTGTTCAGGTCCCTCTGGATGGCATCATGACTCTCTGGTGTATCAGCCACTCCTACTAGTTTTGTGTTAGCAAATCTACCAAGCCCCCATCATACAAATAATTAAGATATTGAACAGGATTGCACTTGGAACTTATGCCTGTGGTACACTGCTAGTTATTGACCTCCAACTAGACTTTGTCCCATGGATCACCACCCTCTGCACCTGACCATTCAGCCAGTTTTCAATCCACCTCACTGTCTGCCCATACAATCCACCTCCAGCCCATACTTCATCAGCTTCTCTGTGAGGATCCTATGGAAGACAGCATCAAAAGCCATTCTGAAATGAAGGTAGACAATATTACAGAATCACAAAATCACAGAATGGTTGAGGTTGGAAGGGACCTCTGGAGGTCATCTGGTCCAACACTCCCTTGCTCAAGCAGGGCCACCTGGAGCCAGTTGCTCAGGACTGTGTCCAGATGGGTTTTAAATAACTCTAAGGAGACTTCCCTGGGCAACCTGCGCCAGTGCTCGTCACCCTCACAGTAAAAAAGCATTTCCTGATGTTCAGAGAGAACCTCCTGTGTCTCACTTTGTGCCCATAGCCTCTGGTCCTGGTACTGGGCACCACTGGAAAGAGCCTGGATCCATCTTCTTTACTCCCCCATCAGGTATTGATACACATTGATAAGATTCCCCCTGAGCCTTCTCTTCTCGAGTCTGAACAGTCGCAGCTCTCCCAGCCCTTCCTCATATGTGAGGTGCTCCAGTCCCTTCACCATCTTGGTGGCTGTTTGCTGGACTCTCTCCAGTATGTCCATGTCTGTCTTGTACTGAAGAGCCCAGAACCAGACACAGGTCTCCAGATGCAGCCTCACCAGTGCTCAGTAGAGGGGAAGGATCATATCCCTCAACCTTCTGGCAACACCTCTCCTAACACAGCCCAGGTCACCATTCACCTTTTTTTGCAGCAAGGGCAAAGAAGGACATACATAACTGCTCTTCCTTCATCTACCAAACCAGTCCTTTCATCACAGAAGTTTATTAGGTTGGTGAAGGATGATTTCCCCTTGGTGAAGCTATGCTGAACTACTCCTGATGATCACATTCATGTTCTTCATGTACTTGGTAATGGTTCACAGGGCTGGTTGCTCCATCACGACCCCAGGGACCAAAGTGAGTCTGACCAGCACATAGCTGTCTGGGTCCTCCTTCTTGCCCTTTTCAAAGATAGGAGTGACATTTGCTTTCCTTCAGTCCTCAGGCATCTCTCCCAATCACCACTATCATTCAAAGATTATTGAGAGTGGCCTCACAATGACGTCAGACAGATGCCTCAGCACTCATGGGAGCATCCCATCAGGATTCATAGCCTTGTGTATGTCTGGTATTCCCTGACCTGATCTTCTTTCAGCAAAGATACACCATCCTTGCTCCAGACTCTCCCCCTGATCTCTAGAGCCTGAGATTCCTGATGCTTGGTCTTGCCAGTAAAGACCAAGGCTAAGGCAGCATTCAGTACATCAGCCTTCTCCATGTCTAGTGTCACCAGGTCCCCCAACTCATTCAGCAATGGGCCCACATTTTCCCTAGTCTGCCGTTTTCACCTATGTATTTACAGAAGCCCTTCTTGCTGTATTTGATACCCCTGGCCAGGGGGTATCATAACTGCATCTCTGCATGCTCAGGCAGAGGATGAGTATTTGAAAAATAATAATTCTTAACTATCTCCTTAACTTTTGTCATGCAAACTGCCAGCCAGGTGCTTTAGGGAATAAATCTATGATCAAACAACTCCCACCCACACACACGCATGCATGCACACGCACCACACGCTGGAGGAATGCTCTGAAGAGGCAAGCAGAGGCAAGGAACCCTTGAGGCTCAGGGGAGGATGATGGTGCAACTGTTCACAGCTGTTGCAAAAGAAACTAAAATCTCAGTATGAAAGGAAACTGGAGATTGTTTTGGGGTTGGTGTTTTGGTTTTTTTGACAAGCAAAACGTATAACAACCAGTTGTACTTAAAGAAATGCAAACCGAGGGCAGGGAAAAAAACATTTCAGGGTTGTGCTTATTCTTAAAGTAACATAGCTTCTGTATTTATTAGGGTGGAAGCAAGCCTTGCCAGGCCCAGCAGTGTCACAAGTGAGGGCTGGACAAGCTGAACACATCTATGTCCAGTGGCATGGCAGCAGACCCAGACCCATCAGGGAGTCCTCTGCCTGACCTATGTCCCCAAAGTGGACTGTTCCCCACAAGAACTGTGGCATGGGGAAAGCCCACACTCGAGAAGGTTTATCATGAAGGACTGCATCCCCCAGAGAGGACCCACGCTGGAGCAGGGGAAACGCATGAAGAGGAAGGAACACCAGAAGCAAACTGTTGTGAACTGACTCCAACACCCCAGGGCTCAGAGAGGGAGGAGGTAGAAGATTTGTGAATGAAGAGTGAAGTTGAGCCTGGGAAGAAAGCGAGGGGTGGGAGGGAAGGTGTTTTAATTTTGTCTTGCTTTCTCACCATCCAATCTATTTTAATTGGCAATAAATTCAATTAATTCCCCCCAGGCCAGTCCGTTTTTGCCCATGATGGTAATTGGTAAGTCATCTCTCTGACCCACAAGCTTTTTCATCGTATTTTCTCCCCCTGTCCTGTCCTACTGAGGAGGGGGAGTGAGAGAGCGGCTGGTCGAGAGCCAGGCAGCCACCACACGTGGCTAAAGACATTTGCATTCACACGGATGAGAGAATGAGAGAATTCACACAAATGAGAAAGCCACACAACTCATGGCAGACCAGAAGCAGGATGAGATCCTGACATACACGGTGTACAGTCACGGAGACGGGGCTCAAGTCTGAAACCTTTCGCAACAAGAGAATATTAATGGCTCCTCTCTGACGTTTCCCAGCTGTGATGCTCCGGTACAACAACTTCTTTCTTGTTCCACTTGTTTGACTTGTCCTGAGTTCACATCACCTGATTTTTCACCCGTGTCTTACACTGAGTTACTGCACCATCATGGAGAGTGCTTCAGATGACCAGCAGGCACCTACCCAAAGATAAGGATCTTTCATTTTGAGGATAAAGCGGGCAAAAGCAGTAACAAAATAGCTGTTATCGTACTATCGCTTGCCATATTTAAGGCTATGCAATAAATTGGTATCTCTGTATTCATAACACCATTCTTACTCAAGAATTTTTTATGATCCCCTGAAAGTCTCTTCAGCTACTGGGAAACCCACATATGTCCTATTCCATTTTTTTCCCTAATGCTAGTGGACTAGATAAGAAAAAGAATTAAGAGAATATCCTATTATTACCATTCACAGTTGTACCAGTAACTCGTACAACTCTGAAGACGCGGAAGGAAACTTTGCTTATACTATACTTAGACTGCTAGTATGTCCTAAAACACACTGCATATTTATGTAGACCGTGGATAAGAGAAGATCGTTTAATGTATGATTTCCCCACAGCACAAAGTTGCTGTCTGGAGACCTGATCCTACTGGGAGCACATGAAAATTCAAATACCTCCACCCATTCATTGTAGGAGCCTTTGGAATCCGAGAGGAGATGCTGCCTCTTACAGGGGAAAGCAGAGGGATTTCTGTTTTTCTTTTTTTCTCTCTATTCGTAATTTCTCTTCCTTTCTGCCTTTGGAATTATTGCCCCTGCTGAAGAGAGAGAGAAAACTCTACCAGTTTTAGTAAGATAAGGTAATATTTCAATTTCTTTGCCTCATTCTGAGTTGGTTCCTAAGGCAAAACCAAAACATTAGTGTGTTTCCATGGTTTATTTGTCTAATTGCAGCCTGGAGCTGCTCTTGTGATATACAAGAGGAACCTATCCCACCTACCTTTAGGCACCGGCAATGCAGATTTTGACATCTGAATTACTCACTCACTCATCCAAGAGAAATAGGAACCTCCCTGGCATCAGCGATTTGTCTTATTTTAGACATCTATGGTGGAGAAGCATTAATTATACTGACAGTATACTTGCTTATTTCTATTATCTGCAGAAAACTTTGGCAATGGTAGCTGCCTGTTTTGCTGATAAATATGTTGAACGAATGAATCGCATTGTCTTGAGTTTCTCATCTCCTCATTTTCTCTTTCATCATTGATGAGGAAAAGAAAAAGGCATTTTTTTTTCAGAAATCCTGAAAACCCAAAGACTCCAAAATCTTAAGCTGTTTTATCTTTATTAGTGATACAGTTTGACTGCTGTGTACGTGTCGAGAGTCTTCCTTCATCTGCAGATGGAAGCCAAAATCCCACTGGACATACAGATATCTTTCTGGGAGTCTAAGCAATTCATTTCTCATTATTAGTTTGGAGTTTTTATCTCTCTCTCTCTCTCTCTCTTTCACACGCACACACACACATATCCTCATCTTATGCACATTACTCCTAAAGAGTATGTTAATCCTTAGTTCTCTTAGAGTAAAACTAAACTCTGGATCTTGTGAGCCACATTATCTCAAAGTCAATGGTGCAAATACAGAAAAAAAAGTATGATTCTATTATTCTCTTTATGTGCCTTTCAAAAGTCAGCCAAGGGTACTTTGGCTGAAACAGTCCAGGAAGTTTCCCAGACAAAGAATTCTGTTAGCAGATCTGATGAGATGATAAATTCCCAGAAAATGGCAGCAAGGTGTAGATGCTTTTATGGAGCCAGCTGTTTGTATGCTGATCTTCTTTTTACTCCCCAGAGCTTATCTCAAAGGAAAACTCAGAATATGGACTTTGATGAAACAAAGGTAAGTGCAGGAACACTTTTGTTAATTTACACTTGTTTAGGTTTGGATTGCACTTTTGCAGGGTTAACAATGAAAACAAGGTAGGCAGATCACTTCTGCTGAGTCAAACCAGGAGGTGGAAAGCCACAGGATCTCCGTATCACCAAGTTTAGAGCACCGATAATTACATGAATTTCAGTAAATTCCAGCTATCCAAAAATCTGGTCATTGTATACTCACTTCATTATTAATGATACCGCCAATCGTGGCATTCTCGGACATCCATTGTAGGAGGAAGGAAGTTGTGCTTCTGTCTCGTGCTGTATTTCTCATCATTCAATATGAAGTGATTCTAGGATGAGTGGCTCACATAGGCACTTAGATGCTGAAGGTACCTGCGAGACATCCAGCCCATCCAAAGTGAAATTCTTCTGTCTCATCATAGATGCCACTCTTAGGATCAGTTAAGACCCACCCTTTGGAAGTATCCATTTCTTTTTTATAAAATCTACATAGGAGGGTTATTTGAAATTTGGATGCCTATCTTCTGTTCAGCTACTGTAGAGAAGGCAAGTCCCATGCTCTGACTGTTAAAGATGACCTTGGTCAGGTTCCCCAGCTGAGATTTTTTACACTGGGGTCACTGTCATATCCAGTCCAAGTTTCACCTCACGTTTTAAACCCTATTTTACTTGCAACTGTAGCTATTTCTGAGAGCACACATCTGTCCTGAGCTGCTAATGCTTTTGTAGTGTGGTGTTTTTCTCTTTTAGAATGGGAGCTGTTGAGGAAATGAAGCCAGGAAACCAAACCGTCGCTACTCACTTCTTTCTTCTGGGGTTTGCCTTCCAAGGCAAGATGCAGCTCCTATTTTTCACACTGATTTCCGTCATGTTCCTGGCCATCTTGCTAGGGAACTCTCTAATTGTTGTGGTCACAACCATTGACCCTGTCCTACACGTGCCTATGTACTACTTCCTAAAGAATCTTGCCTTGACAGAGATCTGCTACAGCCTGACCATTGTCCCCAGGATGCTGGTGATTCTGCTGGTGGAGAGAAAAATTATTTCCTTCACAGCTTGTGCCTCACAGCTCGGCTGCGTCATTCTTTTTGTCACCTGTGAGTGTTTCCTCTTAGGTGCAATGGCCTATGACCGGCAAGTGGCAATATGCCACCCGTTGCATTATGCCACCATGATGAACAGGGATCGCTGCTTCAAGATGGCTGTTGGGTCTTGGCTGTCCGGTGTCCCTGTGGCTCTGGGCTTCACCGCATGGTTATTTACCCTGCCCTTCTGTGGGAGCAACACAGTCGATCACTTCTTTTGTGACGTTTCTCCTGTGTTGAAGCTGGTGTGTGCAGACACAGCCTTGTTTGAACTACTGATTTTTATTGCTATTGTCATAATAGTGATGATTCCCTTTTCCCTGATAGCCATCTCTTACCTTCACATTATCCATGCTGTTCTTCAGATACCCTCGGCTGTGGGCCAGAGGCGAGCCTTTTCCACCTGTGCAGCTCACCTGGTGGTAGTGACTCTTTTCTACAGCACAACTGGCATCATTCACCTGCGACCCAAGTCAAGCCTCTCATCCAACATGAAGAAGATGGTTTGCCTGTCTTACACAGTTGTCACCCCCATGCTCAACCCCATCATCTACAGCTTGAGGAATCAGGAAGTCAAGCAAAGCCTGAGGAGATGCATTGACAAGTGGTTACTTAGGAAGCAGATGGCCATAATTTCTCTATCCAGATGATGGATGCCTTGTAAGCTGCACAGAATATAAGTGTTTTCCCAGTAAAAACCAGCCAACCAACCAACCAACACACACCCCGCTCCAGTCTTTAGGAATGAAGTGAAATGCCTTTAATAAGACCTGTGCTATTTTAGCAATTCTTTGCTGTTAAATCCACAAAATATCTGACCTTTTTTACTCAGCATATTAGAATAATTTATAGTTGTTGTAGCTCTGGCCTGGCAAACAAATAAGTAAAGCTGACTCGGTGTAGGAATATTACAAAAGTGTATAATGAATTTCTTATCCTCCTCCGTCAAATCAAAAGCGATGCCTAAAACTTCCCACCCCCCAGAAAAAAACCCCAACAACAACAAATAAACACCCCCAACCCTCCTCTAGAACAATTTAAGAAACAAGTTAGTACGTTGTGATTGGAGGGGAGGAGCTGTGTCTCCTGGTAGTGTCCTTCTGACTGATGGGAGAGACTGGGTTCAAGTCCAGACTTGATCTGATGTTTTTCCCTCTCAGAACAAAGATGTCTTTCCCAAACTAGCTAGTAACTTCCTCAATTCAAAACACAAAGGGTAAACTGAAACATTGCCAGTTAGCTGCAGTAGCTTTGTGTTAATTAATTCCCTGCTCATGTAGGCTGAAAGAAAGCTATGGGAGGGGGCTGTTTCTTAACTCAATGAACCCAATACTGTCCATCTGAGTCTTTTTCTGGCTTGCCTGATGGAGTGTTCATTAAAGGGAAATGTGACTTGTGCTTTTCTTTTCTCTCTGCTTATTTTGATCTAACCTCTACCCCAATTCTGGTCTGGCTTTTATCCAAGTAGCATTTTTCTCTCCCAATTTGTGTGACGAATACCTAATTTGCATCACTGTCTCTTAGACCAGAAGTAAGAAAGGCACTCTACTACAAATCCAAAAGGACAATTATACAGTTCCTGGTGTACTGGGTGTACATGGCGAGGTTTTGGTAGTGGGGAACTGCAGCTCATGCAAAGCCCACGCTTGAGAAGGTTTTTTGTGGCGGACTGCAGCCCCCAGAGAGGACCCACGCTGGAGCAGGGGAAACGCATGAGGAGGAAGGAGCAGCAGAGGCAAACTGTTATGAACTGCCTCCGACCCCCCATTCCTCATCCCCCCACTCAGCTTGCAATAAACTCAGCCATTTGGCATTTTGCAATGCACCCACTCCCTCATACAAACAGTTTTCCACTTGTACTTCTGCGTTAAGTAAATCCCTTGTGCTTCTACAAACATATAGAACATGTTGTTGGTTGAAACATACACTGGCAAAGCTCCTGTTTCTGTGGTGGTGTGCTGGGGTGAAGGTTGAAGTCATCACATCCCACACCCCCTGACACTTTGGGTCTCATTTGGACAGTGTGACTTTCTCCCCCGAACACACAGAGTAGTCATGGGCCATCAGACAGAGCTAGCACAGGCAGTGTAGGCATAGCCTGTATGGGGACAAACTCAAACGCCTTTGTAAGGATATGTGGAAGGACAGTGCCTGCCCCGCTAGGGGTGGGTATCTGGTCCAGGACCTTTTTCAGTGCGACAAGGGATGCTAAGAAAGGGAGGAGGCAATGAACAAGAACTTAAGAGGGACACAAATGGACTGGTCACATGTAAAAGAAGTTCATTCAGTGCACTTGTCTGGCTGAGCGCTGTGCCTCATCTCTGCAAGCTGGCCCATCATCTTCTATCTTCTTACGAAACCTCTTCTCAGCTACCGATGGGACCTGTGAGTCTGTGAGTGGAAATTGGTACCAGCTACTGGAGTCCGAGTGGGGTGTGGATGCCCTGCAGCCTGTGGTGTCGGCTACTGCAGCGAGAGGGGTCACAGAAGGAGAAGAACCAAAACTGTCGTACTGTTAGAGTGGTATGTAGGGCAGCCAAATGCCTGTATTGCACCCACATGTTGTGTGGGCATCAGTTTTGCTTCAGAAAGGATACC
Organism: Grus americana; assembly: GCF_028858705.1. Lineage (NCBI taxonomy): Eukaryota > Metazoa > Chordata > Aves > Gruiformes > Gruidae > Grus > Grus americana. Next base: position 782,665 of record NC_072861.1, on the reverse strand, counting down.
AGGAGCCCTTGGGTGATTCCTAACTCCCCTGATGCAAACAAGAAAGGAAGTGCAGAGAAGGTGGAAACAGGGACAGGCAAACCAGAAGGCATACAGACAATGCAGAGATGGACTTAGGAAAGCCAACGCTCAGCTGGAGATGGAACTAGAAGGTATTGGAGAGGCAAGAAGATGAGTTTCTAGATTGACCGCAAAAGGAAGGCTAAGCAAAATGTAAGTCCACTGGTCAATGGGTAGCAGACCACACGACACAGGACACTGAGCAGTCTGGGGTATGCACTGCCTCTTTTCCTTACACTTCGCTGACGAGGTCTGCCTTCAGGGTCCCCGGTTCCTTAAGCCTATTCGCAGATGTCGTGGTTTAACCCCAGCCAGCAGCTCAGCCCCATGCAGCCGCTCGCTCACTCCCCCGCCACAGGGTGGGGGAGAGAATCCAAAGCGAGAAAGTGAGGAAACTCGTGGGTTGAGATAAAGACCGTTTAATAAGTAAAGCAAAAGCTGCACACGCAAGCAAAGCAAGACACGGAATTCATTCCCCACTTCCCATGGGCAGGCAGGTGTTCAGCCATCCCCAGGACAGCAGGGCTCCGTCACGCGTAACGGTGACTTGGCAAGAAAAAACGCCATGACTCCAAACGTCCCTCCCCTTCCTTCCTCTTCCCCCAGCCCCCATGCTATGCTGAGCATGACATCACATGGTATGGAATATCCCTTTGGTCAGTTGGGGTCAGCTGTCCTGGCTGTGTCCCCTCCCAACTTCTCGTGCCCCCCCAACCAAGAAAAGGCCTTGACTCTGTGCGAGCGCTGCTCAGCAGTAACAAAAACATCTCTGTGTTACCAACAGTGTGTTTTCCGCACAAATCCAAACCCTAGCCTCACACCAGGTCCTATGAAGAAAGGTAAGTGTCTCTCAGCTGAAACCAGGACAGCAGAGGATGTGGGAGTGAAGCAGCATGAGCAGGATCAGAAGACACAGTTAGAGCACTTAGGTCACTTGTCCATTGAGAAGTTCACGAGACTGGATGGGAAGCAGCCAAGGGTGGCCTTGAAGGAACTGCTTGATGCCACTGCAAGTTCTCCCTCCTCTGTCTTTGAAAGGCCATGGTGACCGCAGGAGGTCCTGATGCCTGGAAGAAGGCAAACGGCACACCCCTCTTCAAGAAGGGCAAGAAGGAGGAGCTGAGGAACTACAGTGTCACCTCAGTACCTGGAAAGGTGATGGAATAAATCCTTCTGGTAGCCGATCTGAGGTACGTGAAGGACAAGAAGGTGGTTGGGAACAGCCAGCATGAATACAACAAGGCCGGATCAATCCGACTGACTTCTGTGATGAGAGAACTGTCTGGACAGACATGGGAGGGCAGTGGACGTTGTGTACCTTAATGTGAGCAAGGCCTTCAGTACGGTCTCCTACAGACTCCTGAGATCTAAATTTGGAAGACAGGCACTGGGCAAGCGGATAATGATGTCAATGGTCCGGACTGCCAGGCTGAACAAGAAGTCAAAGGTGTGCCCTTGCTGCAAGCAAGTCCACATGCATCTTGGGCTTCATGGGCAAGAGCACAGGCAGCTGGTGGAGGGCAGCGATCCTTCCCCTCTCTTTGGCACTTCTGAGATCACTTCTGGAAGAATGTGCCCAAGGTTGGACGGCCCAGTACTGGAAAGGCTTTGCCTAGTGGAGCAAGTCCAGTGGAGGAACACAGGAACACCAGGGTGCTTAGTGGTCTGACACACCTGGAGGGCAAGGAGGGGCTGGGAGACCGGGTTTGTTCATCCTGGTCCCTTGCTAGGGGAAGGAGATTGTACCGCTGTCTGCAACTACTTCCTGTGGGGGTGGATTCTTTTAGAGAAAATGAGGGCAAATATTTTGGTGATAAGATGCGAGGTGATGGGCGCAAGTGGAAACCCTGGAAATTTGCATTAGATACAAGGGAATACGTACTCACCTTGCAGGGAGTCAGGCTTGGAACAGGCTGCCCAGCAAGTTTGCCTAAATATCCTTCAAAGTGTTGAAGACTTCACTAGGCAAAAACTTTGAGCAGGGGAAGGACCAGAGACTGCAGGGGTTTCTTCCAGCCAACATGATTCTGTGTGCCTACAAAACTATGCTGACAATACTGGGTCTTCAAACCCAAGATCAGCCAGGAGCTGAGCTGCCAGGAGCTTTATTGAGGAAAAGTTAAAGCCACCTTCATGGAAAGAGGCGTCTTTGTGATTCAGAAGTTCCTGTGGGGTTTCCACACCGACATCTGAACTACTTGAAGTAGAATTGACCGTGTTGCTTCTGTAAACAGTTGTGGAAATTTTTCCACAGCATTGAAAACGAAGCTTAAGATGCAAATTGGGGATGTTTTTGACTACAAAGAGGCCAGAAATTCTTCCATATATGTGGAATGCCAACAACAATAAAAAATCAGAAATCTTGGCACATCAGAATGGATGGAACTCATCCTTGGTTTCACAAATTCTACTATTTGAAAGAGATTTAGGAAACATTGCCCAAACCCTGCTCCAGTTCAACCGAGGTTGCACGACTCATGCCTCTATTGCCACTAGAAATGTCAGCCCGAAACTCTCTGCACTGACAGGGAGATCTTTGTGTTTGATTTTTTTTTTTCTCTTTCAGGAGGGAGGGACTTGGGGCGGGGAGGGGGAGGATTGTTGTTCTTAGCTAGTCTCTGTGGGCTGCTTCAATGTTTGTCTTCTGTTTTGCGGGTGACTCGTCTATGCATTATGTTTAGGGAACACTTTGTTGCTCTGCAACTCACCATTGATTCACAAATCTCACCTCAGGAGACTGATCAAAGCAAAAGGAAATTTACTTCCCCCGTCATGTTGTTGATGTTTTGCACGCTCTGGACCTGATCAAAAGACTTTTTTCCCCCTCTAACTAGGTCATCAGAGATTTCTGGTCCAGTTTGCAAAGCTTCCTCCTTGCATCCCACCTGCATAACAACAAGCCCCTGAGAACTTGTGGTTGTCATTGTCATCACAGCTGCAGCATTATTCTCTCAGCTAGAAGAATGTCGAGTAGATACGGAAGGAAAACGGAGAACAGAAATTTTCAGTCTTTTAACTCCACAAAATAAATGGCTTTGCTTCTCATCTCACCATCAGAGGGCCTTACTACAAGGAGAAAAACGCTGATTGGCAGTGAGGTGAGGCTTCTGCAGCATTATCGTTTTTTCTGTGATATCGTAGTATTTTTATAGTTGGAAGAATAGGCAAGCTTCAGCATGCAAAGTCTTTTCTTTGCAGTTGTGTTTAAGCAAGAGTCTTAAAATACAAAAAAAAAAAAGAAGATTGGGACAGCTATTTTGTCTTGAGAGGAGGTGTTAATCAGCTAATTGTAGAAAATATTAGTCAGCATCTGTGAAACAGAAGGGAAGTGGTAGAAAGAGAAGAACAAATGTTTCGAAGGCGTGGCGGAAAGGGATTAGATCTCCTGTGGTTGACTAAGAAAACCAGGCAGAATGAGAGGAGGTGGTGGGACACACCTTTACGGAGTGATGTCTTTCCGCAGATGGATTTCAGTGAGGAGGGCTTTGGTCCCTAACAGTGGCAAATAACGTGTACGAAACGGAGGCATTTGTATTTCACAGAGGATTGCACCTATACCTCTTCAAATGCAGGTGACTGACTCAAATGCAGACAAGTCTATAATACTCTCAGTTCTAATGCTTCCAACAGAGCTTGTTCAAAGCTCAGCCTAAAAGTATTTTCAGAGAAATAGGACCAGTTGTTTAGAGGGGATGCCTATGTGCGCAAATTGCCTGTAGGCTACGTGCTCATGTTCTTTTGTTATGAAATCAGATTAGAAGTTTTCTGTTCATTTACTTTTGCCATGCTGAATTAATAAGCTAAAGAAGCATGAGAAAGAGAGTGACTGGGCTGGAGATATATCATAATGACTTTCAAAAATCACCTCTTTCCAATAAAAGTATATAGTACAATGGGATGGACAAGAAAGACTATGAAATCTATCTGTGTGTGTTTTAAACTCTTTACAGGAAATATTTTGGAAGTGATTCTTTTTTCATTAGTTGTGTTCATCAACATTAATCATGACTGCATTAAATGTACAGCGAAAAGTACTCGTCTTGTGGAATTTGAAGTCTGTATTGTAAGCTAGAAATACCTGTGCCTACCTGCCCTAGTAAAATAATCACAGGAGTTTGTTCTTTCTTGTCTATGGTTGGGACATACCCATAGTGATAAACAAACTTATCTGAAACAGAAAAAAAGTGAAAGCAAGTGCATAGTCATTTGCATTCTAGAAGACTAGCAATACCGGCAGAGCTGACCATATTGTCTGCGTGGGGGAGTACGGTCGGCTTCCAGTGTGATGAGCCCGTTTGTCTGGAACTTGCACCAGCTACCTCGGCTCCTGCAAACTCCGTCTTGCTCCGTCACGGTGCTGTGGGAGGTGAGCTGCTGGCTTTTGTCCTACTCTGCTGCTGCTGCTCAACAAAAAGACATTCTTGAGGCAAAGTATGCAGTCCAACAGCAGATCACATCCAAGGCATCCTCCTCCTTTATTCTCAGCAACATACAAAAGACGGGCAGATGACTGTATGGTACCTCGGAGCACCTTCTGGTGGCTGCTGTTAAAAAATGGAAATTGTGCAATTTTTAAGATCAAAGAACTGTCTGGCAGAGATGGTAGTGATTAGAAATGTGAAAGATGGAACTGGCTTAATGAAACATAGGCATAACAGTAGAAAGAAAGCATCAGGAGTGATTCACATGATGAGTTAGAAGCTTTATTGATGAGATCAAAGGCTGTAGCAGGAAGTGACAGATGAGCAGAACTGAAATATGAAAGTGGCTGGTTTGGTTTTAATGTTTTCCCCTCTGTCATAATTTTCTGGTTTCTTTGTTCTAGACAGAAAGTAGGAGTACACTACATTAAAGTTCTTTTTCTCCATGTTAATTACTTGAGTTTCTAAGCAGCTTTTATGTTTGAACACATGTGTAATGTTTTACTTCATTCTGCATTTATTTGTATGAGGATAGGACAGAAACAATGAGTTTTGTAATGCTGTTACTCCTCACAGCTGTGGAACCTTGACATTTTCCCTTTGCTTCTTATTGTTCTAGCAATGTGTAACCAGACAGAAGTCCATGAGTTCGTTCTTTTAGGCGTCTCTGAGGTCCAGGGGCTGCAGCACTTTTTCTTCGCCTCCTTTCTCTTGCTCTACTTGACCTGTCTTCTGGGAAATGGTGCCATTGTGGCCATGGTGATATCTGAGCCCCGGCTCCACACACCAATGTACTTCTTCCTGGGGAACCTCTCCTGCCTGGACATTTTCTACTCTACAGTCACTGTTCCCAAGATGTTGACTGGCTTTCTCTTTGGGCATCAGCCCATCTCCTTTGGTGGGTGCTTGGCGCAGCTCCACTTCTTCCACTTCCTGGGCAGTACTGAGGCTGTGCTCCTGGCCACCATGGCCTACGACCGCTACGTGGCCATTTGCAACCCTTTGCGCTACGCCCTTGTCATGAGCCCACGGACTTGTCTGCTGCTGGCTGTGGCCAGCTGGTCCACTGGCTTTGTACATGCCACGATGCACTCAGTCATGACCTCTCAACTGAGCTTCTGTGGCCACAACCACATTTGTCACTTCTTCTGTGACATCAAGCCACTGTTGAATTTGGCATGCAGTAGTACCAGCCTCAACATGACCCTCCTCAACGTTGTCACCACATCTATTGTTCTAGGCCCCTTCACTCTCATAGTGCTCTCCTACCTCTACATCATCTCCTTCGTCTTCCAGAAAGTCCGGTCCCAGGAAGGAAGATGGAAGCCCTTCTCCACCTGTGCTTCCCACCTCACCGTTGTGGCACTGTTTTACATACCAGTGCTCTTCAATTACACACCACCCTCCTCAGGAAGCTCCCCTAAAAGGGATGTGCCAGTGTCTCTCATGTACAGTGCTGTCACCCCAGCTCTGAACCCCTTGATCTACACTCTTAGGAACCAGGAGGTGAGATCTGCCCTGAAAAAAACGTTACAGAGAAAACTCTTTCCTGGAGGAAAGTGACTGAAACAAGGACAAGGCTCAGAAAACTCAGAAAACAGAGACTGAAAAACTACTGATTATCTCAAGTAGTTTAACACATTCAGAAGTTACGTGCATAGATCTAAATGAGGGGAGGTATTCAAGGACTTGATGCTTCTTCCATCATTTTTAGATGTCCTACGGTACCCCATCTGGTCTCCAGCTTCCAGCATGGAAGCCTGTGTGTCTCCTGCAGGACTTGAGGCATAGCTGACAGATACAGAGAATGGAGGGCAAGCGCCTGGCTACAGGTATGATTTCTGGAGTTGATACCTTGACCCAGCTGGTCATGCATTTGCAATCCACAGATTTTAGAAAGATTTCATTCTTTCCAGCTTGACAGTTCGGAGCCATGCAATAGTACTAAGCATCTGACAGTGAGGCATTTAAAACAATACTCGCTGCAGGAGCACGCATGTGATTTGGTCGCTTAAGAAAAGGCATCTGTAGGCATCCTGTGAGAGACTTGTGTGTGTCCTATACCTGATGCGCCAGAAAGACACAGGAATCCATTTGGCTCTGCTTCATATGTGCCGATCCTGTGGAACAGGCAAGCTATCAACAGAAGATGTGAACAGACTCCTGGATGTTGGCAACAGGCCCTGAAGAGAAGCAGGCTTGGATGTCCCCATGCCAGCCAGCACCTAAATTCCATCAGCATACAAACACCTACCTGTAGGCGCTTGCTGCCACTTCAGATGCTCAAAGGTATCCTGCACGGCCTTCCAGCTGCCGCTTCAAAATGACATGCAGGTCTCGTTGGTCCTTGACCAAACCGACAGCCTTGTGCTAAAGGCTTGGGTATAGAGGATCTTTAATGGCACCAGTGCATATGTTCAGACAACTCCATGAAGCGCCTTCAGCTGAGTTCCACTCTCCTGCCCATCCTACTTATCCCTGACCGTGTTAAATGCTTTCCTCAAGGCTTATGAAGATGGTGTGGTGGGCTGGCCCTGGCTGGAGGCCAGGTGCCCACCAGAGCTGCTCTCTCACTCCCCCTCCTTAACTAGACAGGGGAGAAAAGGCATAACGAAATGCTTGTAGGTCGAGATAAGGACAGGGAGAGATCACTCACTAACTGTCGTCATGGGCAAAACAGACTGAACTTAGAGAGGGAATTCATCTAATTTATTACTAAGCAAAACAGAGTAGAGGAATGAGAAATAAAATCAAATCTTAAAACACTCTCCCCCACCCCTTCCATCTTCCCAGGCTCAACCTCACTCCCGGTTTCAACCTCCTCCCCCCCAGCGGCACAGGGGGACGGGGAATGGGGGTTGCGGTCAGTTCATCACACGTTGTTTCTGCTGCTTCTTCATGCTCAGGGGGAGGACTCCTCTCATCGTTCCCCTGCTCCAGCATGGAGTCCCTCTCATGGGAGACAGTCCTTCATGAACTTCTCCAATGTGAGTCTCTCCCACAGGCTACAGTCCTTCATGAACTGCTCCAGCATGGCTCTCTCCCATGGGGTGCAGACCTTCAGGAGCAGACTGCTCCAGCGTGGGGTCCCACACGGGGTCACAAGTCCTGCCAGCAAACCTGCCCTGGCATGGGCTCCTCTCTCCACGGGTCCACAGGTCCTGCCAGGAGCTTGCTCCAGCATGGGCTTCCCACAGGCCACAGCCTCCTTTGGGTGCCTCCACCTGCTCCAGTATGGGGTCCTCCACGGGCTGCAGGTGGAATCTCTACACCCCCTCATCCTTCCTCCATGGGCTGCAGGGGGACAGCCTGCTTCACCATGGTCTTCACCACGGGCTGCAGGGGGATCTCTGCTCTGGTGCCTGGAGCACCTCCTGCCCCTCCTTCTGCACTGACCTTGGTGTCTGCAGAGTTTCTTACACCTTCTCACTCCTCTCTCCAGCTGCAAAAGCTCCCTCTAACTTGTTTTTTTCCCCTTCTTAAATATGTTTGACAGAGGCGCTGACTGGCTCGGCCTTGGCCAGCGGTGGGTCCATCTTGGAGCCGGCTGGTGTTGGCTCTATCGGACACAGGGGAAGCTTCTAGCAGCTTCTCACAGAAGCCACCCCTGTAGCCCCCCCACTACCAAAACCTTGCCACGCAAACCCAATACAGATGGTGACGCCAGCTTCCAAAAAGGGCAAAGACCATCCATGTGCTTTCCTTGTGGACCAAACCAAGGAGATATCTCTGCTACCAACTTCATTGGTGTAGACTGACTTTTGCCCAATAGCTGATAGCTTGCACCTTGTGGAATAAACCGCCCATGGCCACATGGCATACTCTTTATGTTAGATCTCTTTTGGGTCTCATCCAGTGTGTAGCCATCTAGCACAACTCCCAAAATGTGGATGTTCTTGTTTAAATTTTTCAGTTGCAAAAGGGGGTCTGTGGCAGCTTAGAGAGGTGTGGCAATTTTCACTTTTTACTAATATTTTGCCCTGCATCTCTGTTCTGTGACCCTGGAGGTAACAGGAAGAAATGAAAAGGGTGTTTGAGAATTCTGCAGAAAAGAAATGAGGGAAATTCTGATTGAGTACATAAGAAACCAATGCCCTGTGGTAAGTATGGAATTGAAGAGTGCATCATGACACAGGTAAGACAGTCTATGCTGCCTCTGGCCATTGTACAAAAGGCACAATTGGGACCATACGGTGTTCTCATGGAATAGTTTCCACCTGGTGGAACTTTCTATCTTCTTTGTGCCAATGCCATGTCATGGGTATATATGTGCTAGAAACCTGTTTGGAAAAAGTGAGTTTCAACTATGTCTTCTAAACAATTAATCTGAGTCTGTATGACCAAACTGAGCCTGTGATTATAGCTGTGGTGCTGAGACTAAAAGAGGAGTTTCCAAACAGGCATAATCTGGAATGGAGGAACTTGGAATTACCAAAAAAACCCCACCCAAGCCCTTAAAAAACTTCCCCATGCCCAAACATTAGTCAATGACAAGAACTAATGAGAAAATGGTTGCATTAGAATAAACGGATATTAATGCAGCTGCTGTACCTCACACTGTCGATTTCAAATTTGATTAATTTTAAGAGATTCTGAGAGCTGTGGTCAAGTGTGTGTTAAGAGTAGCTGAATCCAAGGTACCAAAAGAGGTAGGGAATTCCTGTAGTTCTGGGTGGGGGAGCCGAATGACTGCTCCTTGCCCTGGTTTTCATGTCCTGCTAGAATCATGGAATCATTTAGATTGGAAAAGACCTTTAAGATCATCGAGTCCAACAGTTAACGTAACACTGATCTACTAGCGCCTACCTTAGGATGACATACACTGCATTATTTACAGTTGTTTTCACATGCTATGTAAGGCAAAATACAGGTGAAAACAAATATGATACATTATTTCACTACGTTTATTTACTTGTTGAGACAGTCATACTATAATAAAATAAATATATCTAGATGGTGATTTTTTTAAAATAACAGTGGTTTTGTCTTATTATTTTCCTTTTTTAAAATGACAGATGTCATTATGATCCTTGTGAGTTCATCAGGGCGAAATCAATTTTGCTGGACAATATTTCTGCCTACTGAAAAAAAGGAACCCTGAACATCATTGAAATAACTTCAATTAAAATCTCTCATGAGTTTACAGACCTGTATCTAAAAAGCTTATCAGACTTTAAGGTGCATATTTATACCTACTTTTGGATCCATTTAATACACTTTAAAAGGTGAATTTTCCCTCCGTTAAGTGTAGTGTACAATTCCTAGATGATCAGCTAAAATTTAGACAATGACACTTTTCAGATCAAATGAATTGCTACTAAAAAGGGTTCAGGAACAACAGTTGCATTAGCAGCTGCAGCCATTTTACTGTGATCAACTTGTACACAGAAAGTTAGGAGAGATTGGTGCAGCATCAGGACCCTGTACAGTCTAAAATTTCTGGAGGAATGTATTTGACACTAAAATCTCAATTAAAACAAATAACTGTTGCCATATGAAGCCTGTTTCAAATCACCAGCACATTGATATTGACATTGACATTGACCATTATTTATCTTGGCAGTTCACTGCTTTGCCCAAATATAAACGTAGTTTAAGCTTATTTTGGCGTGAGCCAGGTGTCCCCGGCAAGGCTCCAAAATCTTGTAGAAAGTTCGTCCTGAGGCATAAACCTGTTTAGGAAAAGGAAAAGCATGTGCAGGGCACAGGGCAGAGGAAGGGAAAGCATGGTGAGCACAAGCGCTGGAGCTGGCAGTGCCAGGCAGCGTCAGGCAGGGCTGTGGGAGGTCCCAGCTGAGGTGCTGGGGGGAGCAGAGTGGCGCAGCGGAAGCGTGCTGGGCCCATAACCCAGAGGTCGATGGATCGAAACCATCCTCTGCTAATTCCTCTTTTTTTTTCCGACTACTGACAACCACGGCCTCTCCCTTGCATATGACAGCATCTTACGCCATCAGCACTGCTGCGCTCCTGCTCTCTGCCCACCCATGGCCATGGCCCTCCTGCTCCCTCTGCCCCTTCTCTCTGCCACTGCCACCTTCTTTCTCCTTTGCTTTCTTAGCAGCCAGCACGCCCAACGTGCCCCTCAGCAAGGCAGACGGGTGGGTGTGGAGCAGCAGGCAGAGCACAGCCCACAGCTCCCCTCACCAGGCAGTGGGTGTCCTGGGCACACAGGTCTGTCTCCCTTCCCAGCAGGCAGCTCGATCCCCAACTTCCCAGCCACAAGCGGGGACCTCCAGGGCTCTGCAGGTGGGGAGGAGGACGAGGCTGGTGCTACTTTGGGAAACACCAATGCAATCGACTCAAACAGCTGGGGGATTTCTCTGGCCTCGTCTCTTTGCTGCTGGGCCCACTTGTAGGTGCAGCCAGGAGCAGGGCCAAGCAGGGATTCCCAATGGGCTCCGTATTGGCTAGATGTGGCTAGGTGGTGGTGGTGGAGGGGAGAGGGGGTGCTGCAGGGTGGCCTCTGTGAGAAGAGCTAAGGGGCTGCCCTGTGCCAGACACAGCTGGTCCCAGCTGCCTCCACAACACTGAGCCACCTTCTTGTGCTAGGTATTTGTCTTGATTCCACAGTGGATGCCACTGCATGGTGTATTATTTTATATCTCCAATCTTCTTGGTCCAAAGGAAGTGGACAGCCCACCAGAGGCAGATCTGGAAATGTGCAGATGTGACAGCATCAAAAATGGCCGTCAGGCAATCACGGAGCAATACGAGAACCCACGGGGAATGACGCTGTCAAAAGTTGCCTCTTCCCTGTCTTCAGGGGGTGGGGGCTTCTGTGCCTGACGTGCTTCTTGGCACACGGGTAGGGTTGTCTGGTCCTGACAGCCAACCACAGGTCTGCCTGAGAGCTGGTGGGTATGATAGGGTCAGGAAATGGCTGCCAGCCAATCACAGAGCAGCATGAAACCAGGGTGGTTGTCGCATGTGATAAAATGGCAGCTCTGGGCCCTGAAATGGCAGCTGAAGGAAAATCCCCTCCCAACCCGTGTAAGTTGCAGAAGGTACTTCCTGGTCAGATGTACTTCCAGGTAAAGGGGAAGGGCGGCTGTTCCTGCCAGCCAATCACAACAGACCACGTGACAGGGAGAGGGGCGTGACTTCAAGGGAAATAGCAGACCTGGCTGCCTGCTTTGGGGGGGTTCAGGCCGAGGGGCCTGTTTTGCAGGAAGCGGAGGGCAGGGCACCTGTCACTTCCTATTTGGGCAAAAGTTCTCCTCTACTAGGAGAGTTCTCCTCTACTAGTTCACCTCTACTGGGCGGATTTTAGTCCAGGAGCAGGTAGTGAGTAGAGTCCTGTGTCACGAAAATTCACAACTGACCTGTGCTGACCAAGGAGAGAAGCTGTGACACAAAGTATGGAATTACAAGATTAAATACGTATTTGTGTGCACAAGGTGTCCTGTCCCAGCCAAATTAGGGGCATTTTGAGTGCAGTTTAAGACAGAGTTCTTATATTCTTCAAATGTTCAGGTACGACACAACTTGACTAATCACTAAGAATGACATTACTCGCAAGTTGCAACAAGGCTAATGCCACCTGTCTTTGCGTGAAAAGAAGTGACAGGGGATGTGGAGCATCCCTGGAAGAGCTGCCCAAGAGATAGTGACCTCTCCAACAGTATCAGTATTCAAAAATCAATGGGACAAGGCCAAGATCCTGCTGAGGTACCTGGGAAGTTTGTTCTGTTCACAGCATGAGGTTGGGCCAGAGGACTTTCAGCGGTCCTTTCCAACCTTCATTATTCTGGGATGCACTGAGTCTCATGAGCCCTTCATCAGCCACCAAAAGGCAATGCCCTGGAAGGCAGCAGCAGCGCAAGACTGCATGGAAGTACCAGTTGTTTCAGGAATGGTCCTAAAATGTGTGGAAACAGCTTAGAGGAAAGTGGCACTTTGGGAGGAATGAGGCTATGAGCTCTGGTATCCCTGGCACGCCTGAGGTTGGGACACTGGGTACATTGAATTCCACAGCACAATGACTCATGTTTGCCTGGAGCTCAGGGTTTTTCCCAACTCTTGTACATCATGATGACACCCAGGTGCTCTGGGAGACTGGTCCGACGTCCCTTTGTAGTTTGAAATGCATGGAATGGGCCACCCCATTCCTGACCCAAGAAAAAGAGCTGTAAGCTTTTGGCTCCCTCCCCTCAAAAAAGCTTTTGGCTCCCTCCTCAAAAGCAGGCCATCCAGGCCTTTGGCCTCTGGGGTGAACTTGGTGAGCAAAACAGGTCCGTTTGGGTGTGGGTTTCTTTCAGGGAAGGACGTGGGCATCTCTTTGATCATCCTCCTATGTGTTGATTTGCTTTATTTCCAAAAGGTTCTGCAGTTCCCAAGCTGATCCCACACATGTGGTTGGAAGAAGCATGAGGCCTTGGTCAAGTCATCAAGAGACATGGCTATGAAGATCCCATGGGGAGGTCCCTTGAAAGAGACCTGCCTGACTCTCTGGTCTACTCTTCGTCATTATGAATCTGCCGTTGTTCCCTTGGCCCATGGGCAGAAAAAACAGGCTGTGGCAGAGCTTGACGAGTGTAAGCAAAGTTCTCGTGGCCCTCCCTCCTGCTGTCCTGGTTTTCAGCTGGAATAGGGTTAATTTTCACAGGAAGGTGGGAGGGGACACAGCCAGGAGAGGTGACCCAAACGAGCCAAACTGGTATTTCATACCATATGATGTCACGCTCAGTATATAAAGGGGGCTGGCTGGAGAGAAGGGGCCACTGCTCAGGGACGGGCTGGGCATCGGGCTTCTGAGTGGTGAGCAAATGGCATTGTGTATCACCCACTTTGTATGTTCTTTTTAAGAATTGTTGTTGTTATTTCCCTCTCCCTTTGCTGTCCCAGTAAACTGTCCTTATCCCAACCCATGAGTTTTACCTTTTCCCTCCAATTCTCCTCCCCATCCCACTGGGGTGGAGGAGCAGTGAGCGAGTGGCTGCTTGGTTCTTAGCTGCCAGCTGGGGCTAAACCAGAGCACCAGCCCACAAGGGACTTCTCTCCAGACCACAACGGTCCTTCCTTGCCGTTGAGCTTTTGCACATGTCTGGAGAGGTGAGTCTCCTATCTCCCCGTGTCCTGTGTGCCTACAACCACCCACAGGGAGACATGTCTCTCAGTGTTTGCCTGAGTCCCTAGACTGAAAACACTGAGAGCTGGCTTGAGGTGTCCTTCATGACATGTAGAACTAGGTGAGTTTTAAAAGTGGGACAAAAGAACCAAGCTCAGAATGAGAGAGAAAAGTGGTGGTTATTGATGTGCCCCATGACATGTGATCACATCTCTTGATGTGACCCCATGAAACTTTTATTCAACCCAATTAACAAGCAAGCCAAGATTAAAGGCATTGCTGAAAATCCCTTTACTGCACACGGTCCTTTCCCCAGGAGAGTGATCTGAGTTTGTCGCATGAGCAGGAAACCTTTGCACAACAGCCTCATCGCCTCCAGGAAGGGAGACGGGGACCGTGCAGCAGCAGGAGCATGGCCACAGCTTGCAGACGGGCTGGGTGTCCTCATGCCACCTGGCCGGAGGGACCTGTGCCCACTGCTCCCGGCTGCACGGCAGGCCTGGCTGTGCCTCCTCTGGCTCTGCTTTGCTCTGAGCTCCTGGAGAAAGGGCTCGTTCTCTTCTGCTTTGATGAACCTCCTGCTGATGGGGGGAGGGTGCCGGAGTTAGGGACTGCTCTTGGTGGGCTGGGATTGCCACCAGGGAGAGCAGGATGGGAAAAGGCCAGTGCTTTGTGTGGAGCTTCTCCTTGGGAAACGGGCCATTCTCTGTGCCTCCCTGAACCCTGCAGGCGTGTTTCTCTCTTCTGTGCCACTGCATCTGCTCCTTCTCATTAAAGACTTTGTGCAGCATAGCTGGAGACTCGTGGTGGTTTGTTCTCCTCCTCCCTCAGGTGGCTACCTGCTCTGCAAGGAAGAGGGAGATTCAGCCCTCTCCCACGGCATCAGTTATAACCCCAAGCATGGAGCACTGCTAGTTGTGTGTGGAACTCCCTGAAGTGGTAACAGAGCATAACAAATAAACAAGCAGGTGAAGAGAGAAAGAAAAACCTTAGAGAAGTGGAGAGAACAAGAAGCAACGGACAGAGGTGGAAATACAAGTAATGCCAGACACAGCGGTGATAAAAGACGGCAAATGGCTGCCTAGGTAGGTTGCAGAATCTCCATGTGTGGAGATATCCAACATCCAACCAGGCAAAGACGTGAAAAAATTCTTCTGCTTGGCACTGCCTCGAGCCTGGCTTGGACTGCCTCATCTCCACCTCAGCTGTTGTGTGATTCTCTGAGCCACTGCTGGATCCCCTCAGCCAGGAGCAGCCATCAGCACAAGGGAGCAGAGAGGGGACAGGGGCCAGTGCTCAGGAAGGCTGCAGAAGTTTGATGGGCACAGGGCAGGAGAAGGGGCACTGATGTCAGCCCCAGGGCTGGAGCCCAGGAAAAGAAGGATGACCTGAGGACATGAAACAATTGACCCAAGAGCGAGGCAAAGAGGCTAAGGTGTAAGCATGCCGAGGAGAGCCCTGAGGGAGGTGCAAAAGGCCAAGGTCCCACTGAGATTTGAACTCAGATCGCTGGATTCAGAGTCCAGAGTGCTCACCATTACACCATGGGACCTCCTGGACACATGCTGCCTTTCCCCTCTGGCCACCTGAGCTGAGCCATATGTTGCTCTTATCTTGAGCCATCCTGGCTGAGCTGGCGGTCTCTCCATCTCCCCATCCAGCACTAAGTGTGGCCTTCCTCCAGGGCCACAGGGCACTCTCTACTCACAGGGCCTGTCAAGGCAACAGCAGAGCTCTTTGTGCTGGCCTGGCATGGCCTCTTCTACAAGGGACTCAGCAAAACCCCTTTGCCTACCGCACTTGTTCTGACCTCCCCCTAGAAATGCCTGCATGGATGGGAAATCCTTCTCCCAGTTTACAAGGTAGGCACATTGGGGGAAGAGATGTTAAGCAGAACTTAAGAGCTTGACCTCCCCACACATCCCAGGAGCACGTCCCCACCAACTGTTTTCCCTACACCTGAAACTACAGCTGCTCATCTCCAAGGAGAGTCTGCACAACATGGCCCTTATTGCTAGAGAGGAAGGGAAGACACCTCATGGATCTGAGATCTTGCTAGCACTCACAAATGACCCTCACTTTAGGGCTCTCGAAGGCAGATTGGTGTGGAGTAGCAGTGAAGTGGAGGGAAGAGAAGGGGCCAGTTCCAGCTACGAGCTACAGAAGAGGTCCTTCTGTGCATCATCCAAAGCACAACTGCAGGCTGGGTGGAGAATGGATAGAGATTAGCCCTGAGGAGAATGCCTCTGGGGTGCAGGTTGATGAATAGCTCAACATGAGCCGGCAGTGTGCGCTTGCAGCCCAGAAAGCCAACCATGTCCTGGGCTGCATCAAAAGAAGTGTGACCAGCAGGTTGAGGGAGGGGATTCTGCCCCTCTACTCTGCTCTCGCAAGACCCCCCTGCAGTACTGTGTCCAGCTCTGGTGTCCCCAGGACAAGAAAGAGATGGAGCTGTTGGAGGGAGTCCAGAGGAGGAGGCCACAAAGCTGCTCAGAGGGCCGGAGCACCTCTGCTATGGAGACAAGCTGAGAGAGTTAGGGTTATTCAGTGTGGAGAAGAGAAGGCTCCAGGGGACCTTAGAGCCCCTTCCAGTCCCTAAAGGGGCTACAGAAAAGCTGGAGAGGGACTGGTGACAAGGGCAGGGAGTGACAGGACAAGGGGGAATGACCTTAAGCTGAAGGAGGGGAGATTTAGATTAGATGTTTAGGAAAAAATTCTTCCCTGTGAGGGTGGTGAGACACTGGAACAGGTTGCCTAGAGAGGTTGTAGATGCCCCTGGCTCCCTATAGTGTTGAAGGCCAGGTTGGATGGGGCTTTGGGCAACCTAGACTAGTGGAGTCCATGGGAGAGGGCTGAAACTAGATGGGCTTTGAGGTCCCTTCCAACCCAAACCAGTCTGTGATTCTATAAATGGCCCTTATTGCTAATGATGAAGAGAAGACACATCATAGATCTGAGACCTTCCCTAGGGTTTTTGTGCTTTGCTGCTTAAGACCTCCCCAGCCCTTGCAAACATGGACAACATTTCCCAGGTAGTTTTCCCAAATTTAGCTTAAGGATGAGATGATGAGGGATGAGTCTCTCCCGTGTCCTCCTCTTCTGGAAAGACATGGAAGTGCAAAACAAGACATGGTGATGTCATCAGGAGACCATCCCCTGCCATCACAGACCCTGATAAGTTTGCTCTCTCGCAGCCCCTGTGAGGAAGAGGGGCTGCTGGTAGCCTGCCTGGGTGGTGCAGCATCTGAAGGAAAGGGGGAACCCTGAAGGGCAAATGCAGAGGGAGCCTGGAGAAACAGAAGGAGAGACGAGCCATTTGCTGGTGCGTGATCTGTTCCACGCAGCCATGCCACTGAGGGTGGTGGAAGCAGCACAAGCAAAGGAGAAGCTCAGAGGGGTTGGCAGCATGGATGAAGAAGGAAAGGGACGGTGGGAGGTGGACCTGGAGCTGAGCCAGGGACCTCTTGATCTGCAGTCAAATTCTCTGCCCTGACCAGTAGCCCCTGTAGCGTGCAGATTGCAGCCACCCACCCCACAATCATATCTGCACCCACCTCCCAGCCCTCTACATCCCACTTTTGCTTTTAATAGTAACTGATGAGACCAGGGCTTAACATTAGTAACTTGTTGACACAACTGTATTGTAATCATAGATAAATGCTACTTTCCTCTATATCGGGTTCCTCCATGCATTAGTCTGGGGCACTGCTATGTGTATAGCTAAAAGAGGAGAATTGATTGCCTTGGTAATCCTATGCTAAGCATTCTTGTCTCCCTCCTTGGCCGGCAAAGAACTGACTTTTACAGTGGACACAGTCCCACGGCCCCCAGGAGCTGGATTTCTGGGCAGGGTTGCGGCATCATGAGCTCCTGGATGGCAGCTCCTCTCCGCCCCCCAAAGCAACAAGGCTGCCCCCTCACCCCAGGGTTTCCTTCAGCGCCTGCAGAGCCAGCTGGGGTGGTCAAGGAGAAAGTCCCCATCCGGGGTTATGGGCAGGAGAAGTGTGGAGAAGGGCAAAGCAAGGCCCTTGCGCTTCCCACCACAGGCCCACGGCCAGCGAGCTTGCCAGGGAGACATTTTTCGTGCCTGGTCGAGGGCACAGGTCATGGTGAGCACAAGCGCTGGAGCTGGCAGTGCCAGGCAGCGTCAGGCAGGGCTGTGGGAGGTCCCGGCTGAGGTGCTGGGGGGAGCAGAGTGGCGCAGCGGAAGCGTGCTGGGCCCATAACCCAGAGGTCGATGGATCGAAACCATCCTCTGCTAATTCCTCTTTTTTTTTTCCGACTACTGACAACCACGGCCTCTCCCTTGCATATGACAGCATCTTACGCCATCAGCACTGCTGCGCTCCTGCTCTCTGCCCACCCATGGCCATGGCCCTCCTGCTCCCTCTGCCCCTTCTCTCTGCCACTGCCACCTTCTTTCTCCTTTGCTTTCTTAGCAGCCAGCACGCCCAACGTGCCCCTCAGCAAGGCAGACGGGTGGGTGTGGAGCAGCAGGCAGAGCACAGCCCACAGCTCCCCCCACCAGGCAGTGGGTGTCCTGGGCACACAGGTCTGTCTCCCTTCCCAGCAGGCAGCTTGATCCCCAACTTCCCAGCCACATGGCCCTCACTGCTAAAGATGAAGGGAAGGCACCTCATCTTGCCAACATTCACAAAATGCCCCTCATAAAGGCAGATTATTGTTGCCTGGGTGGTGCAGCATCGTAAGGAAAAGGGCTACAGTGAGCCGCAAATACAGAGAGGGCCCAGAGGAAGAGAAGGAGAGACAAGCCATTTGCTGGTGCGTGGTCTGTTCCACACAGCCATGTCACTGATGGTGGCAGAGCAGCGCAAGCAAAGAGAAATTCAGGGAGGTTGGCAGCATGGATGAAGGAAAGGGTCAGTGGAAAGGGGACCTCGTGGTCTGCAGTCTAAAGCTCTCCCCTGAGCAATACCTCCTGCAGAAGGCAGGCTGTGGCCACTCTCTCCATGCTCACATCTGCACCCACTTCCCAGCCTTCTCCTTCCCAATTTGCTTTTGCCTCCTCTGCCTGGTTCTGCGTGCTCTGGTCCATGGCTGGGACAGGCAGCCAGCAAACACATGCCCCAAAATGCAGGTCTCAGCACTGCCACCACGTTCCTCACCCTCACCAAGAGGCTCTCACTGCTCAGGCTGCCCAGAGACATCTGAGGAAGCCTTGCAGCATTGAAGACAGGGCACCACTCAGTCCTGCTGGTCCAGCCCTGCCCTGGGGTGACTGGGAGGAACCTCCACCCCAATTGCTAATTCTATGCTAAGGGTTCTTGTCCCTCTCCTTGGATGGCAAAGAACTGGCTTTTATGCTGGACTCCTAGGTAGCTTGAGCTATCTTAGCCAACAACTCACACACAAAGACAAACACACACCCCCAGAAAAAAAGAAGAGCACAGTCACATGGATATGAGTAGAGGATAATGACAAACACCCCCCCCCAAAATTAACTTCTTCATGTGTGTGAAAAGAGTCTCCTCCTTCCCATTCCCAGGGAATGAAATGAGTCTGACCAGCCTGCAGTTCCCCAGGTCCTCCTTTGTGCCTTTCCAGAAAACACGAGTAACACTGACTTTCTTCCAGGCCTCAGGAACCTCTCCCAGTTGCCATGAACTTTCAAAGACAATCAAGAGTGGCCTCTCCGAGCAGTCCTCCTTGTCTGAGTGCTTTCATGAGCTGGAGGCAGGAAGACAGCACAGGTATCTGCAAGGGAAGTCCCTGCTACCTGAGTACCTGATGGGCCAGAAGCCAGAAGACTGCTTGGCTGTTGACTGTGAGGTCACCCCTGGCTCTGCAGGGAAAGGGCCATCCACAGGAGTCTTGCTTGTTCTAGGTGCCTTTCTTCATTCCCTAGTGGATACCACTGCTTGGTATATCATTTATATCGGAACAGTTCTTGGTCCAAAGGAAGCGGACAGCCCAGTGGAGGGAGATGTGGAACGTGCTGACGTGACAGTGTCAAAAATGGCCGTCAGGCAATCAAGGAGCAATACAAGAACCCACGGGGAATGACGCTGTCAAAAGTTGCCTCTTCCCTGTCTTCAGGGGGTGGGGGCTTCCGTGCGTGACGTGCTTCTGGGCACACGGGTAGGGTTGTCTGGTCCCGACAGCCAACCACAGGTCTGCCTGAGAGCAGGTGGGTATGATGGGGTCAAGAAATGGCTGCCAGCCAATCACAGAGCAGCATGAAACCATGGTGTTTGTGGTGTTTAATAAGAAAATGGCAGCTGAAAGGAAATGGTGCCCTCCATGTAGGGAGGAGAAGGGACGTGCTGGTCAGATGTACTTCATGGTTCATCAGTGCTGGCACGAGGATTCGCCAAAGCAATCACCCACCACCAAAACCAGGAGCAGCACAGGGCAGATTTTAGCCCAGGAGCAGACAATGAGTAGAGTCCTGCAAACCAAACTGCTTAACAAGCATGCAGCACGGAAAGCGGCAGATGCTCATATCCAACCGAGTTATGTGAACCAAGAAACCTGTGCTAGAAATGATCCACCCGGCCTATTGGCACGTCATACAATAGGATAGATAATTGTTACGCTAGCAGTCCCTGCTTCTTCCTCACTGATGGCTGAGCTACTACTAGACAAGCGTACAAGATATGGACATATCGAGTGCCTAAGAAGAAACCCTGGCTGGTTGCTGTGCCTTTTCACTTCAGGCAAAATGTACGTCATGCAACCAGCTGTTAGCCCGGGACGGCGTGAATGTGACTCTGACTGGGGCAGACTCCGACTGTGTTACCTCAGTGGTATGCCCTATGGTATTCCCAATGGGCACTGTATCGGCTACACGTGGCAAGGTTTGGGTAGCGGAGGGGTTAGGGGGTGCTGCAGGGTGGCCTCTGCGAGAAGAGCTAAGGGGCTGCCCTGTGTCAGAGAGAGCCAGCTCCAGCTGCACAGTGCACCCACCGCACACCACAGCTGAGCCATCAGCAAAGTTGGTGGCCCCTCTGTTTTTCACATATTGCAGAAAGGGCACAAGAGGCTGGGCAGAGAGAGGAGGAAGGAACAGAAAGAGTGGGAAAGAGCAGAGGGAAGATGCATCCCGCTAGGGCAGGTAAAGGAGTCTGTCTGCCGTGAAGAAGTTGACCTGGGACGGGGGAGAGGAAAGGTGGTGGTTTGCGTTTGTCTTTTTGTTTCTCGCTAGGTGAACCTGTTTGAATTGGCAAAAACGTGAATTTTCCGGGAGTCAAGCCTGCTTTGCCCACAACAGTTTTTGCTAAGCCGTGTCCTGGTGTTTATCTTGACCCATGAGGTTTCCCATCGTGTTTTCAGAGCTCGGCATCCCCCTGAGGGTGGGGCAAGGCACGAGCATCTGGGTGGGTGTTTGTCTGTGCTTACACCACGAGAGGAACATAGAGAGAAACGCACGTGCACTTGCATAGGACATGCACGTCTGGCACACGTATGAACGCAGCTGGGGAGCGGCACCGTTGCCAGCAGCCATCATGCTGAGTTTCCCTAGCCACCACCTGACACGCAGCGGAGCACACACCCACGTATGGCATCATCGTGAGGTCGTGTGCGTGCAGGTCGCTGGAAGGAGGAGTCCGGCCAGTCTGTGAAGCGGAGGAGCAGGAGAGAGGCCAGTTTGTGAGGTGGAAGGGCGGGAGGCAGGCGAGTTTGGGAAGTGGAGGAGCAGGAGGGAGGGAGGCCAGGCTCCGGGCTGGAGGAGCAGGAGGCAGCAGTGCCTCCAGCAGCGTTGGTGGTATAGTGGTGAGCATAGCTGCCTTCCAAGCAGTTGACCCGGGTTCGATTCCCGGCCAACGCAGAATATGTTTTCTTTAGCTGGTGCAGGGTGCCCTAGGAAGCGAGCACAGAGCAGCCGCTGGCAGGCACCGCTGCTGCTCACTGTCAATCCATGCTTGCAGGCACAGATCTGAGCCCTGCTCCTCCCAGTACCTGCAGTGGCCCTGCCTCCACACAGCCGCTGGAAACACCTCCATGTCCCCCAGCCCAAGCATCTCTGCCTGCTCCCAGGCCTGTAATGGGGGAAAGCCTCAGCCCTGTTGCTGGGTCCCACAAGAAGAGCCCCAGGTCTTGTAAGCTGCATTGTGCAACCCCGGACTGTTGTGACCAGAGCAGTACACAGGCAGGGGCCCTGTAATCCAGGCTGAGAGGCAACAGCCTCTACTCTGGTCCTCCACTCCCTCCCATGATGTATGTACTTTGCTGGACAGCGTCTCTTTTCATCGCTAGTGCTCCTCAGTTTCTCTCCCAGGGAGCTCAGATGAAGGTGCTGATGAGATCTGCTGATACAGCATCAGTTGCCTGGGGCCCTGGAGGACAGCCAGGTGAGAACAGGGTATTGTTCCTGCTGGGGTGGCTCCAGGCTGGGCTCCTCACTGTGGTGATGGTACAGGAGCCAGATGAGAGGGATTTTTGGTCTGGCCCAAAGCCGGACCTGCTGCTGCTCCTGCTGTTTGCACCTGGCAAGAAAAGCATGCTGCTGTGACAGGGCACAAATAAAGATCAGTAATGCCTAGGTAGGGACCAAGGCATACACTGTGCTTCATGTGGCCAGGTATGCAATTTGGGGGCACAGTGGAAGGATGCGTGTTCTTTATGTAATGTCTTAAAGACACACTGGAATGAACTTTCTCTCCATCTTCCTCCATCTTTTCCGTGTCTCCAGTGCTGGCTGGTCAAATGGGGGGTTTCATCCCATTCCGAGGGAATGCTGACCTGTCTTCAGAGCAAAGCGTTATTTCCTCTATAGCACTAAAGCGTTGTTTCCTCTATAGCACTCTTTCCTGAAAACAGACCCTGGTACGCATTGTAACTTGGTTTGAAATAGTAAGTTTAACAAAGACGACTGCACGTCTCAGAGACCCTATGCCCCCAGCCCATGTGCAGAGCCAATGACCTACCCTGTCCAGGCTCTGGCATTGCAGAGACATTCTGAAGTTTACTGCAACTGGATGTAATGATGTTTCTGGTAATTAAGAAGTAAAACACCCTAATTTCTCTTGCAGCTTATAGCCTGTGGGCCAAGGCAAACACAAGAAGCCTCTCACAACTAGACTACCTGAAAAGGACAAAGATTCTCAAGTCTCTGATTTCAGGGTTGCTTAAAGCAAAAAAAGCAACATTTTTTGCTGTGCTTACAGTCAAAAACCATTCTGGGCAGTGACGTTGTATGGAATGTTTGGGTTAGTACAGTATTTACAGACTCCCACTCTATCATCAGCAGTGCTACGAGCAAGTGGAGTTACAAAGATGGGGATTGTGACTGCGCATGCTGTTCCCTACTGAAATGCCCATCCTAGCCCCATCTTGCAGTCACACTGCCTATCTCCAGACCTGAAAACCAGCACTTGCTTCCTTTCCACTCCATACCCATCCCTGGAGTTTATTCCCACACCAATGAAAGAGAGAATTGCAATGGCTGTTTTTTGTGTGAGGTTTGTGAACAGTTGAGAGGACTTATGAAAAGATCTGTGTTAACATTCACATCTGAACAATTGGGCAACCTGTCTTTGATCACCTTCACAGTAAAAGAGGATTACTGTGTGTGACATTTCTTGTATTTGCACCTATGTCAATTCCTTCTTGCCCTCTCACTGGGCACCACTGACAAGAGGATGGCCCTCTCTCTGCCTGTCCACCTTCCCATCCCAGGTATTTAGAGACATGCATAAGGTGCCCCCTCATCCTTCCCTTCCCCAGGCTACCCTGCCCCAGCTCTCCCAGCCTGTCCTTGTATGAGATTTTAAGTGGCTTTCCATCACACGGATTATGTTCAGTACATCACCTTCTTCATGGTGACCTTGGTGACCAGTCATGGTGAAATTCAGCTATTAGGGAGACCTCAAGTCAGCTCTCAAGTGCTTTCAGTCCAGGGACTCAGTCTAACCCTGGGAGGCATCTCTCTCCCAGAGGGTCATCGTAGGCTCACAGAACATGGTGAGACTTACATCTCCAGGGACGTGGCAAAGATCAACAGCAAGGAAGGAGGCCTCTTGCAGGGAAGAGTCAGGGCCACAAGGACCTTGCTTATGCTCATCATGCTCTATGATGGCCTGTGTCTTCTGCACAGGGAACAAAGGCAAGATTCATAATAAAGAAGAGCAGAGTGTCAGGCAGGTCTCTCTCACATGATCTCTCCCTGGGATCTCCATGGCTATGGAGATAACTTGAACAGGCACTCATGCCTCTTCCAACCAGTGGTCTGGGCTCAGCTTGGAAAGCAGAGATCCTGTTGGAAACAACAAATCAACATGTAGGAGGATGACCAAAGAGATACCTGCGTTCTACCCTGAAAGGGACCAAGGCCCAAATTCACCTGTTTTGCTCAGTAAATTCATCCCAGAGGCCAAAGGCCTGGATGGTCTGGTCTGAGGAGAGGCATGGGGCAGGGAGCTAGAAGTTCATGGCTCTTTTTCCTGTGTAAGGGATGGGGTGGCCCATTGCATGCATTTAAAGTTTCAAAGTAACATTGGATTAGTCCCCCGAGCACCTGGGAGTCATCATGATGTGGCAGAGCTTGAAAAAACCCTGAGCTCCAGGCAGACATGAGTCACCCTCTAGGCCTATTCTGGACATGTAGCTAGAGGTGGAGATGGAGGGCAGCAAAGCGTATCTTCAGAGAGAGCTGAAGAAAAGACAGACTGATACTGAGGTCTCTGTATCCTCTCTCCTCTGCGTTTCAGCTTTGCCTCCCTCACCCAGAGATGTCTTGCTTCAGACCCTGTCTCCAAACGCCCTGCGGCGCCTCTGGCCCAACCCCACTTGCAAGCAGCTGCAGTGAGCCCTGTGTCGCCCGCTGCGCTGACTCGACGGTGGCCATCCAGGCCTCCCTGGTGGTGGTGACCCTGCCGGGCCCCATCCTCACCTCTTTCCCTCAGAGCACAGCCGTGGGATCCTCTCTGTCCGCTGCTGTTGGGAGCTCCCTCAGCGCCGGGGGGGTTCCCATCTCTTCTGGGGGCTCCCTTGGTCTGGGGGGGTCAGGGCTGTGTCTGCCTCCCCTCTGCTGCAGCCTGAACTGCTGAAGCCGGCGCATCATCCCCTTCGGAGCAGGAAGGAAGACGGGGACCCTGCAGCAGCAGGAGCGTGGCCACGGCTTGCAGACGGGCTGGGTGTCCTCATGCCACCTGGCCGGAGGGACCTGTGCCCACTGCTCCTGGCTGCACGGCAGGCCTGGCCGTGCCTCCTCTGGCTCTGCTTTGCTCTGAGCTCCTGCAGAAAGGGCTCGTTCTCTTCTGCTTTGATGAACCTCCTGCTGATGGGGGTGGGTGCCGGAGTTAGGGACTGCTCTTGGTGGGCTGGGATTGCCACCAGGGAGAGCAGAATGGGAAAAGGCCAGTGCTTTGTGTGGAGCTTCTCCTTGGGAAACGGGCCGTTCTCTGTGCCTCCCTGAACCCTGCAGGCGTGTTTCTCTCTTCTGTGCCACTGCATCTGCTCCTTCTCATTAAAGACTTTGTGCAGCATAGCTGGAGACTCGTGGTGGTTTGTTCTCCTCCTCCCTCCGGCAGATACCCGCTCTGCAAGGAAGAGCACTGGCTTATGTCCCGAGCTGTCAACCAGTTGTGGATGGGCAGGGAGAAGTGTCCTTTCTGAGCCTGAATCTCAGCTACAGTCCTGACATTTGGAAGTCTTGTTTCATACCTCCTTTCCTTTTGGTGATGCATCTTGCTACTCGGAGTTTTTTGGGAGGGAAAAAAAAAACCTACCCACCTTTGTGCTCAGCAGTAAAGCAAGGCCTCCTACATGCAAGCGTGCAGTCAAGAAGAAAGGGATGTCCAGTGTCCCTGTTTAGACTCGCAGATGATGCCTTTCTCCCCTCCACACTGTGCCACCAAAACCTCTCAGCAGCCACTGCTGCTCTCGGTGCAGGAACTTTGGGGCAAGTGCACGTCTTTCCCTGACTGAAGGCTGTTGCTTCTGCTTTGTCTTTTGGTCCAATCTTTGCCCGGCAGCAAGTGGGAAGGCTTCTTCAAGGTGTCCTTCCTCTGCAGGAGACCTTGATGGCTGCATGCCAGGTGCCCTTACAGGGACTCCATGGGTGTCATCTTGTGGCTGATTCCCACTTCTGCACAGCTAGGGGCTCTGTCAGCCCTGCCAAAGGGACACTGAGGTGACTTGGCTCATCTGTCCTACAAGGACAGGCTGGGAGAGCTGGGGCTGCTTTGCCTGGGGAAGGGAAGGCTGAGGTTGCTGGAGAGTGGACAGGTGGATTAAAGGAGAGAGAGCCATCCTCTTGTCACTGGTGCCCAAGTGGGAGGGCAAGAAACAATGGACACAGAAATGTGACACACAGTAACCCTCTTTTACTTCTGGGGGGTGGTCAAAGACCAGTGTCCCACCTGCTCAGATGTGATGTTCATACAGACATTTGAGTTAACGTCTCAGTCCTCTCAACTGTTGTTCGCAAACTTCGTATGGAAACCAGTCATGGCACTTCTCTCTTTCACTGGTGTGGTGGGTTTTCAGGTCTGGAGGTATGCAGTGTGACTGCAAGCTGGGGTTAGGGTGGGCATTCCATTAGGAAGCAGAGCATGCGCAATCACGATTCCCATCTTTGTAACTCCACCTACTTGAAGCGCCGCTGATGACAGACTCTGGAAATACTGTGCTAACACAAACCCCACATACAACCCCACTTCCCAGAACAGTCTTTACTCTCAACACAGCAAAGACTGTTGCTTTTTCACAGACTGGCCAGCCTCCTCCTTCCAGCCGCCCGCACATACACTTCCTCCAGCCTCTCCTCATGCTCACGCTCTCGCCTGCAACCACCTCCCACCCTTGCTCTGCATGCAGATAGGCACTGCCGGGTGCACCACCTCCACACGGACTCTTTTATAGCATCTTCCTGCTCCAGAGTCAAAAGGGAATCGAGCTGCGTTCATCTAGTGAGGTAAATGATGGCTTTTGTGGGTCG
Organism: Grus americana; assembly: GCF_028858705.1. Taxonomy (NCBI): domain Eukaryota; kingdom Metazoa; phylum Chordata; class Aves; order Gruiformes; family Gruidae; genus Grus; species Grus americana. The sequence continues at coordinate 756,216 of NC_072861.1, read as the reverse complement.
TTTAATATTTTGGTCCATGCTCTGGAATTGGACAATGCTTGCCACTGCTGGAAAAAAGCTCTGGACATACGTACTCCACCAAAAAGGCACCCACACTTCCCATTTATTCTCCCTTGGCCTCTCCACACTTTTCCTCAGCCAGGCTCTACCTTGCCCTTTCCATAGATCTTGCCCACTCTTGCAAACTGTTCCCCCTAAACACCAACACCCTGCACGGCAGCTGGAGTCTTTGTTCAAGGGTTGACACCACCTTATGCGCTCAAGAGGTTGGAGGTGGTGTCACTCCTATCTTCCAGAAGGGCACAAAGGAGGACCTGGGGAACTGCAGGTTGGTCAGACTCACCTTGATCCCTGGGAATCGAAAGGAGAAACTCATCCTGGAAACCCTCTGCAGACATGTGAGGAACAGGAAGGTGATTTGGTTTGTTATTCTTTTTCTTTACACTCTACTCCTAGCTCACTTCTGTGTGACTGGGCTCTTTTTTTTTTGTGGGGTGTGAGCGTGAGGGATGAGGACACTGGACAAACCAGGGCCGTGCTCCAGGCACGCATGCTACACAGATCTATGGTACAGTCTAGGGTTCAGAGGACCTTCCGACGTGCATGTTGGAGGGAAGGTGTGGTATTCCACCACCGAATTGCAGTCCTGAGCAGCCAGAAGAGAAGGATTGGGCCGTGTGTGTGGTTTTGGGTAGTGAGGGATAAGAGAAAAAAAAGTTGGAACTGTTCCTCCCACTTTTACCAGGCTCAACTACAGTCCTTCACTGCAGACTAGTCAGTCCAGCACGGGTTCTCCACATGCTGCAGTTCTAAACAGCAAAATATGTTTCACTGTGGGCTCTTCCACACGCTTCAGGCCTGTCAGGAAAATTCTTCACTGGCACGGTTCTCCACGGGTTGCAGTTCCTTCAGGAATATCCACCTGCTCCATCACAGGTGCTAGGGATGCCACAAGCTTTGCTTGTGGCTCAGTGTTGTGGAGGCAGCTGGGACCAGCTGTGTCCGGCACAGGGCAGCCCCTTAGCTCTTCTCACAGAGGCCACCCTGCAGCACCCCTTCTCCCCTCCACCACCACCACCACCTAGCCACATCTAGCCAATACGGAGCCCATTGGGAATCCCTGCTTGGCCCTGCTCCTGGCTGCACCTGCAGTGGGCAAAGAGACGAGGCCAGAGAAATCCCCCAGCTGTTTGAGTCGATTGCATTGGTGTTTCCCAAAGCAGCACCAGCCTCGTCCTCCTCCCCACCTGCAGAGCCCTGGAGGTCCCCGCTTGTGGCTGGGAAGGTGGGGACCGAGCTGCCTCATGGGAAGAGAGAAACACAGGAGCTCAGCAGTGCAGGGTGACGTTTCTTGAAGGATGCAAGACAGAGGCAGCAGCAGCTGCCTCTGGAGTCAGGACGAAAGCCATTAGCAGAGGATGGTTTCGATCCATCGACCTCTGGGTTATGGGCCCAGCACGCTTCCGCTGCGCCACTCTGCTCCCCCCAGCACCTCAGCCGGGACCTCCCACAGCCCTGCCTGACGCTGCCTGGCACTGCCAGCTCCAGCGCTTGTGCTCACCATGCTTTCCCCTCCTCTGACCTGTGCCCTCGACCGGGCACGAAAAATGTCTCCCTGGCAAGCTCACTGGCCCTGGGCCTGTGGTGGGAAGCGCGAGGGCCTTGCTTTGCCCTTCTCCACACTTCTCCTGCCCATAACCCTGGATGGGGCTATTTCTCTTCTTCTCTCATCGCTTTTCCAGCAGATGTCTGGGTGGTTGAAGGCCCCTACCAGGATCAGGGCCTGAGACCCTGATGCTTCCTGACATCAAAACGATTCATCCGTGTCCCTGATTGATAAGGCCAATGAACTCGGAGGTCTCAGGCTACCGTGCAGAGAGATTTTAAGCTGCTTTGTGTCACATGGATTGCCTTTGTCACATTGCCCTCTTCATGATGAGCATGGCCACCAATCACAGTGAGCCAGGAAGGACACCTCAAGTCAGTTCTCCAATGCTTTCAGTGGAAGCACTCCAGCTAAGCCTGAGAGATGTTTCTCCCTGCAGGTCATCATAGACACACTGGAGACAGTGGGTAGGTTCAAGCAGAAGGTCAAGACTGCACAATCCCATACAGGAGAAGGGGCTCACTTCTCCAGGAATGTGGCAAATTTCAAAGGAAAGATCGTTGGGGCTGGAGGGAAGCCCCTTGTGGGCAGGAGTGATGGCCACGATGACCTTGCTTACCCTCATCATTCCCTACCACGGCCTGGATTTGCGATCAAAGAGATGCCCGCGTCCTTCCCTGAACGAGACCCACATCCAAATTTACGTGTTTTGCTCAGCAAGTTCACCCCAGAGTCCAGAGGTCTGGATGACCTGCTTTTGAGGAGAGGCTCAGGGCATCAAGCCAAAAGCTCATGGCTCTTCTTCCTTGGTGAGAGATGGGGTGGCCCATTCCGTGCATTTCAGACTACAAAGGGACATTGAATGTGGCCTTCCAGAGCACCTGAGAGTTATTGTGATGTGGAAGAGTTGGGAAAAACCCTGAACTCCAGGCAAACATGAGTCACCCTGCTCTGGACTTCATGGAACACGGTGCCCCAGCCTCAGGCATGCCAGGGACAGCAGAGCTCATACTGCCAATGCGCCACTTTCCTCAAGGGCATTTTCACACAATTTAGCAGCATTCCTGAAACAAATGATGCAACTTCCATGCAATCTCATGCTGCTGCTGCCTTCCAGGGCATTGCCTTTTGGTCACTGCTCAAGGGATCGTGTGATTCAGTGCAACACAGAATAATAATGCTTGGATCGCTGGAGGTCCTCTGGGACAACCTTCTGCTCCGAGCAGACTAAACTTCCCAGTTACCTCAGGAAGCTCTGGGCCTTGTGCCATCGACTTCTGAACCTTGACACTGGCAGAGAAGTCACAGTCTCTAGGGCAGCTCTTCCAGGGCTGCATTGCCCCTCCTGTGAGCTACCAAGAGATGGCAGTGAGGGTGCTCTGGAGATGTCTTGAATACAAGAGTTCGTGTAGTCCATATAATGACACATCAAAAATACCCACCTCTCTATCTCATTCTCAGATGGGTTTGTTCATCCCACTTGTACAACCCACCTCGTTCACAGTTTCATCAGCGTGAGCCAAGAGTTTGGAGTGTGCTCGGTGGCACCAGGAAGAGCACAAGGGCTGGATGTGTGCATGGAATGCCACCTGCTCTTGCATTTCACGTACACACCAGTGACTAGAAACACCTTCTGGGCAGAAGGGCTGGAAAGGGGAGAAGAAGTCTGTCCCAGCACAGATCTCACTGAAAAACCTGAAGGGAGCTGTATTGGGTCTGGCTGAGATGGAGTTAATTCTCCCCACAGCAGCCCTCATAGTGCTGTGCTGTCTCTTGCTAGCTAGCAAGGTGTTGATAACACACCTGTGTTTTGGCTGCTGCTGAGCAGTGCCAGCACACACCAAGGCTGTGTCTCCAACATTTCCTCCCCCACTCAGCAGCAGGCTGGGGGTGGGCAAGATCTTCGGAAGGGAGACAACCAGGACAGCTGACCCAAACTGACCAACGGGATATTCCATACCATATGACGTCTGCTCAGCAATAAGAAACTGAGAGATAGGGGGTGGAACAGGGCGGGGGCATTCCTTTTCTTTTTTCACAATGATTGTTATCGGGAGTAACAAGTACGCGTACTGAAGCCCTGCAACACCAATGCAATCGACTCAAACAGCTGGGGGATTTCTCTGGCCTCGTCTCTTTGCTGCTGGGCCCACTTGCAGGTGCAGCCAGGAGCAGGGCCAAGCAGGGATTCCCAATGGGCTCCGTATTGGCTAGATGTGGCTAGGTGGTGGTGGTGGTGGAGGGGAGAGGGGGTGCTGCAGGGTGGCCTCTGTGAGAAGAGCTAAGGGGCTGCCCTGTGCCGGACACAGCTGGTCCCAGCTGCCTCCACAACACTGAGCCACCTGCAAAGCTTGTGGCATCCCTAGCACCTGTGATGGAGCAGGTGGATATTCCTGAAGGAACTGCAACCCGTGGAGAACCGTGCCAGTGAAGAATTTTCCTGACAGGCCTGAAGCATGTGGAAGAGCCCACAGTGAAACATATTTTGCTGTTTAGAACTGCAGCATGTGGAGAACCCGTGCTGGACTGACTAGTCTGCAGTGAAGGACTGTAGTTGAGCCTGGTAAAAGTGGGAGGAATGGTGCTAGTTTTTTGTCTTTTTTTCCACAATACCCAAAACCACACACACATGGCCCAACCCTTCACTTCCCTTCTGCCTGCCCAGGACTAGAATTCAGTGCTGGACACACGCCGTCGCTCACTCCTGCAAGCACGTCCACTGAACAGCAGGTCCACTGAACCCTGGGCCTGACCGTAGGTCTGTGCAGAGTTAATGCCTGGAGCCCGGGCACGGTTTGTCTGGTGTCCTGCTCTAAACCCTGGGCAGTCCCTGATGCTGATCTGCTCCACTCACTGGCTAGTGCTGCTGGAGAGTTGCTGGAGATTAGTTTACTGCTGTTCACCCTTGTACTTGCTGGCTAGTTCAGCTTCAGATTTAGTTGCCAACATCTGCGCGCACACAGAAACACACCCACACCCACAAAAAAGGAGAACACAGTCTGAGAGAAATGAGCTAGGAATAGAGAGTAATGAAAAACAGCAATTCCCTTCTTGTTGCACATGTGTCTGGAAAGAGTTTCCAGGATGAGTTGCTCCTTCCCCTTTGCAGGTGTCACCAAAACCCGGGAATAAACCTCGTAACACCAATGTAGTGTTAAAGGGAGGCATTCTTTGTTGCAGCGCTGGATGCACGGGGGATAGCTCCACCTAACTTGCATGCCAGGTGATCACCAACACACAGGTTATATAGAATCAAAATATACATATTCATCATTTTTCTCAGAAAAGGCAGTCTGTGGTGGGTTGACCCTGGCTGGAGGCCAGGTGCCCACCAGAGCCGCTCTCTCACTCCCCTCATTCAATAAAGAGGGGAGAAAAGGCATAACGAAATGCTTGTAGGTCGAGATAAGGACAGGGAGAGATCACTCACTAATTGTTGTCACGAGCAAAACAGACCGAACTTAGAGTGGGAATTCATCTGATTTATTACTAGGCAAAACAGAGTAGAGGAATGAGAAAATAAAATCAACTCTTAAAACGCTTCCCCCCACCCCTCCCATCTTCCTGGGCTCAACTTCACTCCCGGCTTCAACCTTCCCCCCCCTCAGCGGCACAGGGGGACGGGGAGTGGGGGTTACGGTCAGTTCATCTCACGGTGTTTCTGCCGCTTCTTCATCCTCAGGGGGAGGACTCCTCTCATCGTTCCCCTGCTCCAACATGGAGTCTCTCCCACGGGCTACAGTCCTTTACGAACTGCTCCAGCATGGTCTCTTCCATGGGGTGCAGACCTTCAGGAGCAGACTGCTCCAGCGTGGGTCCCCCACGGGGTCACAAGTCCTGCCAGAAAACCTGCTCTGGCGTGGGCTCCTCTCTCCACGGGTCCACAGGTCCTGCCAGGAGCTTGCTCCAGCGTGGGCTTCCCACGGGCCACAGCCTCCTTCAGGTGCCTCCACCTGCTCCGGCGTGGGGTCCTCCACGGGCTGCAGGTGGAATCTCTACACCCCCTCATCCGTCCTCCATGGGCTGCAGGGGGACAGCCTGCTTCACCATAGTCTTCACCACGGGCTGCAGGGGGATCTCTGCTCCGGCGCCTGGAGCACCTCCTGCCCCTCCTTCTGCACTGACCTTGGTGTCTGCAGAGTTTCTTACATCTTCTCACTCCTCTCTCCAGCTGCAAAAGCTCTCTCTCTCTAAGTGTTTTTCTTCTTAAATATGTTATCACAGAGGCGCTGATTGGCTTGGCCTTGGCCAGCGGCGGGCCCGTCTTGGAGCCGGCTGGCATTGGCTCTATCAGACACAGGGGGAGCTTCTAGCAGCTTCTCACAGAAGCCACCCCTGTAGCCCCCCCACTACCAAGACCTTGCCACGCAAACCCAACACACAGTCCTAGGATAATCATTTCTTAGAATCCATTTCCATATTCTCCTCCCCATCACGCATGCTCAGTGATTTGAGTCGGTGGTCCTCAAGGGGTCTCTGGTGGTCGTCAATGGTCTCGCACCCGTGTCCGCTGGATGACCCTCTTCTTGCGGGCGTGCGCAGTATCATTGCTGTGGGTGCGCCTGTCCATAACAACTTACTTCATAAGATTAATATCTCCGAACCTATTGTTCGGTTTGGTAGGGACTGTACATGGAACATAGCAGCATTGTACGTTGCCATGGTCAGTTAGCTTCATTACCTGTTGCCTTGGTTACAAACTAATTATCTCAAACTGATTCTATAGTTTCTGTTTCACGGCCCCTATCCCATGGTTACACAGGCATCAAGTTGACTCTGACCAGCCTGCAGTTCCCCAGGTCCTCCTTGGTGCCCTTCTGGAAGACAGGAGTGGCATTGACTTTCTTCCAGGCCTCAGGAACCTCTCCCAGTTGCCCCGACATTTCAAAGACAATTGAGAGTGGCCTCTGCCAGAAGCCCTCCTTGTCTGAGTGCTTTCATGAGCTGCGGGCAGGAAGACAGCACAGGTATCTGCAAGGGAGGTCCCTGCTCCCTGAGTACCTGATGGGCCAGAAGCCAGAAGATGGCTTGGCTGTTGACTGTGAGGTCACCTCTGGCTCTCCAGGGGGTGGGTGATGGGATTTGCAGAATGTCCAAAGGTCTGCATTTCCGGGGAGAGTCATGCAGAATGTGAGTTTGGCAGAGGAGACTGGAAAAGTGGACTTGCCTAGGGATTCTCTTCTATGCACCCCACTAGCGGTGGCAGCTGGGACCCGCAGCAAGACCTAATCCACAGACTGGGTAGAGGCGCAGGACCCTCTCCAAGACCCCCCTAGAGGAGCAAGACTCTCCATTCCCCTGAGGGAAGGAAAGGGAAGGAAACCAAGAGAGAGGAGCCTGTCAGGAGTGGGACTCGAACCCACGCCTCCCAGGGAGACTGCAACCTGAATGCAGCGCCTTAGACCGCTCGGCCATCCTGACCCACCGCTGCTGCTCACACTGCCTCTGCCGCTCCTCCCCCTGCAGCTGCCAGAGCCAGCCCACCCCAGCCAGCCTCCTCGTGGCACTGCTGCAGGGCGAGCTGGCTCCTGGGAGCACCCTTCCCTGCTCCCACCAAGGGCTGCTGACAGGCGACCGCAGCTCCCACACGCACGTTAGACCACGCAGTACCCAGCACAGGGGCAGCGTCTCGCAAGGCCAAGGCAATCCTTCACGGGAGCAACAAGAGGAGCCGTCAGCAAATTACGGCTCTGCACATGCCAACGTCTGGTCAAGGGGCTCCAGGCACACGCCTACCTTTCCCATGACTTCCTCCGTTCCCTCCAGAGCCTCAGGATATGGCAAGCCAAGCACTTGGCCTGCAGTGCTGCCCTGTGGGCGCTTCCTGGGGCAACAAGGGTGCCTCCTTCTTGCCTGCTCGGGGCCAGGAAGGCGGGGCAAGGAGGGCTCTGCCACACAAACCCCTGGGGGAACGCTGCGCCGGTCTCAGGGAGTCAGTGCGAGTGGAAAGGGGCTGGAGGGTCAAGGCAAAAGGCCAGCAGATGCACCAAGTGCTGAGCAACGACTGAGCTCCAGTTCCTGTGGGGAAGAGGCTCACTTGCTGCACCTGACATGGTGCAGAGGAAGGAGGGCCCAGCTCTCTCTGGGACTTGTTGCTTCACGGAAGCAGCTAGACCGCAAGGCATCTCAGGAGGTCACGAGTGCAAAAGCCTGCTCAAAGCTTAGAGTGCCTGAGCCTCACTGAGCCTTGCGTGCGTGTGATACCCAGGCATGGAGAATCCCAAAGTCCTCTGGGCACCTGCTTCACCCAGTGCTTCAGCGCTCCCTGAGAACTTCTGAACGGTCCAGAGCAGCCCCTGCCGCCTGCTGTTGCCAAGTGGGCAAGGCACTGTGGAGCCAGGCTGGAGAAAAGTTTGTCTGCGTTGGCCAGGAATCGAACCCGGGTCAACTGCTTGGAAGGCAGCTATGCTCACCACTATACCACCAACGCTGCTGGAGGTACTGCTGCCTCCTGCTCCTCCAGCCCGGAGCCTGGCCTCCCTCCCTCCTGCTCCTCCACTTCCCAAACTCGCCTGCCTCCCGCCCTTCCACCTCACAAACTGGCCTCTCTCCTGCTCCTCCGCTTCACAGACTGGCCGGACTCCTCCTTCCAGCGACCTGCACGCACACGACCTCACGATGATGCCGTACGTGGGTGTGTGCTCCGCTGTGTGTCAGGTGGTGGCTAGGGAAACTCAGCATGATGGCTGCTGGCAACGGTGCCGCTCCCCAGCTGCGTTCATACGTGTGCCAGACGTGCATGTCCTATGCAAGTGCACGTGCGTTTCTCTCTATGTTCCTCTCGTGGTGTAAGCACAGACAAACACCCACCCAGATGCTCGTGCCTTGCCCCACCCTCAGGGGGATGCCGAGCTCTGAAAACACGATGGGAAACCTCATGGGTCAAGATAAACACCAGGACACGGCTTAGCAAAAACTGTTGTGGGCAAAGCAGGCTTGACTCCCGGAAAATTCACGTTTTTGCCAATTCAAACAGGTTCACCTAGCGAGAAACAAAAAGACAAACGCAAACCACCACCTTTCCTCTCCCCCGTCCCAGGTCAACTTCTTCACGGCAGACAGACTCCTTTACCTGCCCTAGCGGGATGCATCTTCCCTCTGCTCTTTCCCACTCTTTCTGTTCCTTCCTCCTCTCTCTGCCCAGCCTCTTGTGCCCTTTCTGCAATATGTGAAAAACAGAGGGGCCACCAACTTTGCTGATGGCTCAGCTGTGGTGTGCGGTGGGTGCACTGTGCAGCTGGAGCTGGCTCTCTCTGACACAGGGCAGCCCCTTAGCTCTTCTCGCAGAGGCCACCCTGCAGCACCCCCTAACCCCTCCGCTACCCAAACCTTGCCACGTGTAGCCGATACAGTGCCCATTGGGAATACCATAGGGCATACCACTGAGGTAACACAGTCGGAGTCTGCCCCAGTCAGAGTCACATTCACGCCGTCCCGGGCTAACAGCTGGTTGCATGACGTACATTTTGCCTGAAGTGAAAAGGCACAGCAACCAGCCAGGGTTTCTTCTTAGGCACTCGATATGTCCATATCTTGTACGCTTGTCTAGTAGTAGCTCAGCCATCAGTGAGGAAGAAGCAGGGACTGCTAGCGTAACAATTATCTATCCTATTGTATGACGTGCCAATAGGCCGGGTGGATCATTTCTAGCACAGGTTTCTTGGTTCACATAACTCGGTTGGATATGAGCATCTGCCGCTTTCCGTGCTGCATGCTTGTTAAGCAGTTTGGTTTGCAGGACTCTACTCATTGCCTGCTCCTGGGCTAAAATCTGCCCTGTGCTGCTCCTGGTTTTGGTGGTGGGTGATTGCTTTGGCGAATCCTCGTGCCAGCACTGATGAACCATGAAGTACATCTGACCAGCACGTCCCTTCTCCTCCCTACATGGAGGGCACCATTTCCTTTCAGCTGCCATTTTCTTATTAAACACCACAAACACCATGGTTTCATGCTGCTCTGTGATTGGCTGGCAGCCATTTCTTGACCCCATCATACCCACCTGCTCTCAGGCAGACCTGTGGTTGGCTGTCGGGACCAGACAACCCTACCCGTGTGCCCAGAAGCACGTCACGCACGGAAGCCCCCACCCCCTGAAGACAGGGAAGAGGCAACTTTTGACAGCGTCATTCCCTATGCGTTCTCGTATGGTTTTGCGATTGCCTGACGGCCATTTTTGACACTGTCACGTCAGCACGTTCCACATCTCCCTCCACTGGGCTGTCCGCTTCCTTTGGACCAAGAACTGTTCCGACATAAATGATATACCAAGCAGTGGTATCCACTAGGGAATGAAGAAAGGCACCTAGAACAAGCAAGACTCCTGTGGATGGCCCTTTCCCTGCAGAGCCAGGGGTGACCTCACAGTCAACAGCCAAGCAGTCTTCTGGCTTCTGGCCCATCAGGTACTCAGGTAGCAGGGACTTCCCTTGCAGATACCCGTGCTGTCTTCCTGCCTCCAGCTCATGAAAGCACTCAGACAAGGAGGACTGCTCGGAGAGGCCACTCTTGATTGTCTTTGAAAGTTCATGGCAACTGGGAGAGGTTCCTGAGGCCTGGAAGAAAGTCAGTGTTACTCGTGTTTTCTGGAAAGGCACAAAGGAGGACCTGGGGAACTGCAGGCTGGTCAGACTCATTTCATTCCCTGGGAATGGGAAGGAGGAGACTCTTTTCACACACATGAAGAAGTTAATTTTGGGGGGGGGTGTTTGTCATTATCCTCTACTCATATCCATGTGACTGTGCTCTTCTTCTTTTCTGGGGGCGTGTGTTTGTCTTTGTGTGTGAGTTGTTGGCTAAGATAGCTCAAGCTACCTAGGAGTCCAGCATAAAAGCCAGTTCTTTGCCATCCAAGGAGAGGGACAAGAACCCTTAGCATAGAATTAGCAATTGGGGTGGAGGTTCCTCCCAGTCACCCCAGGGCAGGGCTGGACCAGCAGGACTGAGTGGTGCCCTGTCTTAAATGGTCAGTTAGCTTCATTACCTATTACCTTGATTACAAACTAATTATTCCAGGCTAATCATTCCATGGTTTCTGTCTCACGGCCTCTATCCCACGATTACATTTTCCCCTTTTTGAAAGTTTTCCTTTCAGGCCTTGAGTAGCTTTCTCATCAGCATAACTTTTCTTATAGCTAAGCTTCTATATTTTCTACAGTCACGGTGACCCTGAGATAAAAGCTCTGAGTCCTAGGTAGTGTTTGCTCATCTAAGCAAGTTGCATAGCAGTTAGCACCTGGCATTTCAAAGGGGCTGCGAGGGCATTGCCTGTTCCAGGTGGTTCCCTGCCACATCCACAGGCCAGAGCACACCGCAACCAGGCGGAGGAGGCCAAAGCAAAAGCAGGATAGAGAGGGCTGGGAGGAGGCTGTAGATGTGAATGTGGGGAGTATAGCTGCAGCTTGCCCACTGCAGGGACTGTTGCTCAGAGGAGAGCATCTGACTGCAGATCAAGAGGTCCCTGGCTCAGCTCCAGGTCCACCTCCCACCGTCCCTTTCCTTCTTCATCCATGCTGCCAACCCCTCTGAGCTTCTCCTTTGCTCGTGCTGCTTCCACCACCCTCAGTGGCATGGCTGCGTGGAACAGATCACGCACCAGCAAATGGCTCGTCTCTCCTTCTCTTCCTCTGGGCCCTCTCTGCATTTGCTCCTCAGGGTTTCCTTTTTCCTTCAGATGCTGCACCACCCAGGCAGGCAACCAGCAGCCCCTCTTCCTCTCAGGAGCTGTTCTGGGAGGGAGCAGGTGGGCATGGGACTGGGAGAAGGCCACTGGGAAGCCTCCGGCTTCTAGCCTATGCATCAAAGTCTGCAACGACAGGGGATGGACTCCTGATGGCACAGTCACCACCATGTCCTCTTTTGCACTTCAGTGCCCTTGTTCAATGACTCCCTGGGAGATTCAGGGCAATGCTCCACTCAAAGCTCGGTGGTTGTCCCAACTTCACGGAGCATGGTGAGCACCTGGTGCCAGGCTTCCAGAGGCCTTGACAGGCACGCTTTCCTTTGTGGCACAAACATCACTCTCACGGGACACCACATTGCCTACTCCCCTGTGGGGCATTCCTTTCCACTCTGTACCACGCACTTCTCCCATCCCACCCCTCCACAGCAGTACAGCAACCTGCTGTAGCCATATGTGCCTGCAAATGATCAAAGGGCCACAGTCTTCCATCCTTCGGCAGGCAACAGGCAGCCTGGGGGGCTATAAACCCATGGCAGAGTGTTGTCATCTCAGACCAGTTGATAACCCCAGTCCTGTGCTCTGCCAGGAGGTAGTCAGGCCCGGCAGTGAAAAGTCACTGCTTTCTCACCATACACACAAAGCCCGCTGGGTACACTGCCAGAAGAAAGGAGCTCAGTTCTCGAGTGCTTTCATTGGCGGGACTCAAAATTGAGCCTGAGAGACAACACAAGGCCGGGAAATGCAGGTTACTGACTCACGGTCCATTTCTATGAGGCTTTGTACTCTTTCTCTTGCCTGCTTGCTTATTTCTGCTGCTCCACTATCAACCTCCACCAGCTTCCACACTCAACAGCCAGTAAGCTCCAGACAGAGGTGAGTTGTTCTTCCTTGCAGAGCGGGTATCTACCTGAGGGAGGAGGAGAACAAACCACCACGGGTCTCCAGCTATGCTGCACAAAGTCTTTAATGAGAAGGAGCAGATGCAGTGGCACAGAAGAGAGAAACACGCCTGCAGGGTTCAGGGAGGCACAGAGAACGGCCCGTTTCCCAAGGAGAAGCTCCACACAAAGCACTGGCCTTTTCCCATTCTGCTCTCCCTGGTGGCAATCCCAGCCCACCAAGAGCAGTCCCTAACTCTGGCACCCTCCCCCCATCAGCAGGAGGTTCATCAAAGCAGAAGAGAACGAGCCCTTTCTGCAGGAGCTCAGAGCAAAGCAGAGCCAGAGGAGGCACGGCCAGGCCTGCCGTGCAGCCGGGAGCAGTGGGCATAGGTCCCTCCGGCCAGGTGGCATGAGGACACCCAGCCCGTCTGCAAGCTGTGGCCACGCTCCTGCTGCTGCAGGGTCCCCGTCTTCCTTCCTGCTCCGAAGGGGATGATGCGCCGGCTTCAGCAGTTCAGGCTGCAGCGGAGGGGAGGCAGACACAGCCCTGACCCCCCCAGACCAAGGGAGCCCCCAGAAGAGATGGGAACCCCCCCGGCGCTGAGGGAGCTCCCAACAGCAGCGGACAGAGAGGATCCCACGGCTGTGCTCTGAGGGAAAGAGGTGAGGATGGGGCCCGGCAGGGTCACCACCACCGGGGAGGCCTGGATGGCCACCGTCGAGTCAGCGCAGCGGGCGACACAGGGCTCACTGCAGCTGCTTGCAAGTGGGGTTGGGCCAGAGGCGCCGCAGGGCGTTTGGAGACAGGGTCTGAAGCAAGACATCTCTGGGTGAGGGAGGCAAAGCTGAAACGCAGAGCAGAGAGGAAACAGAGACCTCAGTATCAGTCTGTCTTTTCCTCAGCTCTCTCTGAAGATACGCTTTGCTGCCCTCCATCTCCACCTCTAGCTGCAAGCCCAGAAAGAACCCGCAGATGATCTTGCTAACATGCACAACGGCCGTGACACTGTCTGAAAACACACACTGTGCTTACAGCTCCCACGGCCGGCCCTCATCGTGCCCTCCTAGTTGCACGGCACAGGCAAGCTGACCCACTTTTGGAAGAGGACCCAGCAGAGTGGGTTTAAAGCACCTGCGGAAAGACTGATCGTACCCCATCTCCAGAATACACAGTGCTGCGCTGAAGAAAGCCCTGCATGCTCTTGGCCATTTGGATAGAGCCCATCTACGAAACGTAGGTGGAAATTCTGCTGGGCAGAGCTCCCTGTAGATGAGCCCCATTGATCATTTCCTGCTTGAAAGAACCCCCCTCTTCCCTGCTCTCCCCTGCCAGCCCCATCACAAGGGAAACAGGTCACAGCCCTTCAGCAGTTCTGTTGCGGGGCCAAGCTGAGGCAGCCCAAGTATCAACCTGAGCAGCCCCCATGACAGCAGCTCAGCCCAGAGGGAGAGATGGAGCGGACTCAGGTTTACCTCGTTCCTGGAGGAAAGGGAGCCAAGAGAGGAGGATGCGGAGCCTGGAGCACCACAGGCTTTTATGCTGTGTCCCAGAGCCCCACGGGGCCACAAACATTCCTTGCTCATGAAGCACCTAAACACCGAGCAGTTGCTGCTTGCCAAGGCCTCGCTGGTGATTAGGCCCTTGCCTCTTTCATCTGAAACGATTTCCCCCTGCTGCATAGCATCTAACCTCAATATAATTAATTTGTGTCCAGGCCTGCTAAGACCAATTGGCTTGGAGGTCTCAGGCTGCTGTGCAGAGATTTTAAGTGGCTTTCGGTCACATGGATCATATTCAGTACATCTCCTTCTTCACGGTGACTTTGGTGACCAGTCATGGTGAAATTTGGCTATTAGGGAGACCTGAAGTCAGCTCTCAAGTGCTTTCAGTGCATGGCATCAGTCTGATCCTGGGAGGCATCTCTCTCCCAGCAGGTCATCGTAGGCTCACAGAACATGGTGGGAGAAGAGACTCACATCTTCAGGGATGTGGCAAAGCTCAATGGCAACGAAGGACCATTTTGGGCTGATGGGAGGCCGCGTGTAGGCAGGAGGGAGGGCCATGAGGACGTTGCTTACACTCATAAAGCTTTATCACAACCTCCTTTTTCTGCCTATGACCCCAGAGAACAAAGGCAGATTTATAACATTGAAGAGCAGAGCAGGGGGCCAGACAGGTCTCTGTGAGGTGACCTCTCCCTGGGGTCTCCATAGCCATGTCCCTTGATGACTTGACCAGGTCCTCACACTTCTTCCAACCAGGGCTCTGGGCTCAGATTGGGAAGTGGAGAGCCTGTTGGACAGAAGTAAATCAGGGCATAGGAGGGTGATCAGAGAGATGCCCGCATCCTCCCCTGAAAGAGACCCACAGCCAGATGGACTTGTTTGTTTCAGCAAGTTCACCTCAGAGGCCAAAGACCTGGATGACCTGCTTTTGAGGAGAGGCACAGGGCACGGAGGCAAAAGCTCCTGGGTCTTTTTTCTGGGTCAGGCCCATTCCACACATTTAAATCCAGAAAGGGACATTGGATCCGTGTCCCAGAGCACCTGGGAGTCATAGTGATCTGGAAGAGTTGTGAAAACCCCTGAACTGCAGGCAAACATGACTCACCCTGCTGTGGACATAGTTCCCCGGCCTGAAACACGCTGGTGATAGAAAAGCTAATAGCCTCATTCCTCCCAAAGTGCTTCTTTCCTCAAGGGCATGTGGTGGGATGTGGTGTGTAACTGGAAAGTTCGGTCCGCTCAGAGCAGGAGGTTGGCCCAGAGGACCTCCAGAGACCCTTTCCAACCATCATTATTCTGGGGTGGGCTGAATCACACAATCCCTTGAGCAGCCACCAAAAGGCAATGCCCTGGAAGGCGGCAGCAGCAGCATGAGATTGCATGGAAGTACCAGTTGTTTCAGGAATGCTGCTAACTTGTGTGGAAATGCCCTGGAGGAAAGTGGCGCACTGGCGCTATGAGTTCTGCTATCCCTGGCACGCCTGAGGCTGGGGCACTGTGTCCACTGAAGTCCACAGCACAATGACTCACGTTTGCCTGGAGTTCAGGGTTTTTCCCAACTCTTCCACATCATGATGACTCCCAGGTTCTCTGAGAGGCTGATCCGATGTCCCTTTGTAGTTTGAAATGCATGGAATGGGCCACCCCATCTCTGACCAAGGAAAAATGGCCATGACCTTTTGGCTTGATGCCCTGAGCCTCTGCTCAAAAGCAGGTCATCCAGACCTTTAGGCCCTGGGTTGAATTTGCTGAGCAAAACAGCAGAATTTGGATGTGGGTCTCGTTCAGGGAAGGATGCAGGCATCTCTTTGATCGCAAAACCAGGCCGTGGTTGAGCATGATGAGGGTAAGCAAGGTCATCGTGGCCGTCACTCCCGCCCACAAGGGGCTTCCCTCCAGCCCATAATAATCGTTCCATTCCATTGATTTTTGTCACATCCCTGGAGAAGTTAGTCCCATCTCCTGCATGGGATTGTGCAGTCTTGTCCTTCTGCCTGAACTTACCCACTGTCTCCTGTGTGTCTATGATGACCTGCAGGGAGAATTGTCTCTCAGGCTTAGCCGGAGCACTTCCACTGAAAGCACTTGAGAGCTGGCTTGACATGTCCTTCCTGGCTCAATTTCACCATGATCAGTGGCCATGCTCATCATGAAGAGGGCAATGTGACAAAGGCAATCCGTGTGACACAAAGCAGATTAAAATCTCCCTGCACGGTAGCCTGAGACCTCCGAGTTCATTGGCCTTAAGAATCAGGGACGCAGAAGAATCGTTTTGATATTAGGAAGCATCACGCTTGCAGATCCTGATCCTGGTAGGGGCCTTCAACCACCCAGACATGTGCTGGAAAAGCAGCACAGTCAACTGCAAGCAGTCCAGGAAACTAGTGGAGTGAGAGAGAGCCTGACCAGAGGAGAGGCACTGCTGGGCCTGTTTTTCACTAGTGCAGAAGAACTTGTTGGAGAGGTGAAAATTGCAGGTAGGCTGGGTTGCTGCGCTCATGCCCAGGTGTAATTCTCAGTCTGGAGTGGTAAAGGATTGTTAAATGTAGGGGAAGGACCCTTAACCTGAGAAAGGCAACCTTTTGGATGCTTAGGGCACCAGTGTGGGGGGTACCTTGGGAAACTGCCCTCAGAGATAAAGAAGCCAACGAAAACTGGGAGATACTAAAAGATATTTTTCTTGGGGCGCAAGCAGCTCTCCATCCTGATGTGCAGGAAGACGGGCAGAGGAGATTATAGGGGAGAGGACTGGGAGTGCAAGGAGTGAATCAGGGAAGCCAAGACACAGCTGGAGTTGAAATTGGCTAGGGACTTTAAAAATAACAAGTAGGGTTTCTTCATGTATGAAAGTAACAGTACCCCCTCTGATGAGCGAAACAGGAGAACTGGCTACAACTGACATGGAAAAGACAGACGTATCAACAACTTCTATGTCCTAAGTAACCGTCAGATGAAGTTCCTAAGTCACTATCCATCAAATCTGAAACGTCATGGCACACTGGGGAAATTTGCAGCACCTGGAAAAGGGGAACCATAAGCCCCATTTTTAAAAGGTGGAAGAAGGAAGTCCTGGGCAACTGCAGGCTGGTCAGTCTCCCCTCTGTGCCCTGCGAGATCATGGAGCTGATCCTCCTGAGAACTATGCTAAAGGCACATGGAAAACAGAGAGGTGATTGGTGAGAGCCAACACGGCTTTACTAAGGGCAAATTTTGCCTGACAAACTTAGTGGCCTTCTACAACAGGGTTACAGCATTGATGGGAAAGCAAAGAGCAACCGATGTCATCTACCTGGACTTGTGTAAAGCCTTTGATACTGTCCCACACTACATCCCTGTCTCTAAAACAGAGAGACATGGATTTGACAGGTGGACCACTTGCTGGATAAGGAATTGGCTGGATGGTGGCACTCAAAGACTTGCAGTTAACAGCACAGAGATGACCAGAGGGCTGGAGAACCTCTCTTTACGAAGGGAGGCTGAGAGAGTTGGGGTTGTTCAGGCTGGAGAAGAGAAGGCTCCAGGGAGACTTTATAGATACCTTCCAGAACCTGAAAGGGTCCTAGAGCAAAGATGGGGAGGGAGTGTAGTGATAGGACTGTTGTTGTACATTGAAACATAGGAATGTTTCAGATTGAAAGAGGGTAGATTTAGATATTAGGAAGAAATACATTCCGGTGAGGGGGGTGAGACACCGTTTGTCCAGAGAAGCTGTGGAAGCCACACCTCTGGAAGTCCTGAAGGCCAGGTTGGATGGGCATTTGAAGAACCTCATCTAGGGGAAGGTCTCCCTGTCCATGGCAGGGAGGCTGGAACTAGATGACCATTAAAATCCCTTCCAAACCTAATCCATTCTATGATTCATTCTATGATCCTAGGTGCTATGAAGTGGGATCAAAACATTTCAGGTGAAAAAGGCAAGGGCTTAGTCACCAGTGAAGCCTCAGCAAGTGGCAACTGCTTGGTGTTTAGGTGCTTCATGAGCAAGGAATGTTTGTGGCCCCGTGGGGCTCTGGGACACAGCATAAAAGCCTGTGGTGCTCCAGGCTCCGCATCCTCCTCTCTTGGCTCCCTTTCCTCCAGGAACGAGGTAAGCCTGAGTCCGCTCCATCTCTCCCTCTGGGCTGAGCTGCTGTCATGGGGGCTGCTCAGGTTGATACTTGGGCTGCCTCAGCTTGGCCCCGCAACAGAACTGCTGAAGGGCTGTGACCTGTTTCCCTTGTGATGGGGCTGGCAGGGGAGAGCAGGGAAGAGGGGGGTTCTTTCAAGCAGGAAATGATCAATGGGGCTCATCTGCAGGGAGCTCTGCCCAGCAGAATTTCCACCTACATTTCGTAGATGGGCTCTATCCAAATGGCCAAGAGCATGCAGGGCTTTCTTCATCGCAGCACTGTGTATTCTGGAGATGGGGTATGATCAGTCTTTCCGCAGGTGCTTTAAGCCCACTCTGCTGGGTCCTCTTCCAAAAGTGGGTCAGCTTGCCTGTGCCGTGCAACTAGGAGGGCACGATGAGGGCCGTGGGAGCTGTAAGCACAGTGTGTGTTTTCAGACAGTGTCACGGCTGTTGTGCATGTTAGCAAGATCATCTGCGGGTTCTTTCTGGGCTTGCAGCTAGAGGTGGAGATGGAGGGCAGCAAAGCGTATCTTCAGAGAGAGCTGAGGAAAAGACAGACTGATACTGAGGTCTCTGTTTCCTCTCTGCTCTGCGTTTCAGCTTTGCCTCCCTCACCCAGAGATGTCTTGCTTCAGACCCTGTCTCCAAACGCCCTGCGGCGCCTCTGGCCCAACCCCACTTGCAAGCAGCTGCAGTGAGCCCTGTGTCGCCCGCTGCGCTGACTCGACGGTGGCCATCCAGGCCTCCCCGGTGGTGGTGACCCTGCCGGGCCCCATCCTCACCTCTTTCCCTCAGAGCACAGCCGTGGGATCCTCTCTGTCCGCTGCTGTTGGGAGCTCCCTCAGCGTCGGGGGGGTTCCCATCTCTTCTGGGGGCTCCCTTGGTCTGGGGGGGTCAGGGCTGTGTCTGCCTCCCCTCCGCTGCAGCCTGAACTGCTGAAGCCGGCGCATCATCCCCTTCGGAGCAGGAAGGAAGACGGGGACCCTGCAGCAGCAGGAGCGTGGCCACGGCTTGCAGACGGGCTGGGTGTCCTCATGCCACCTGGCCGCAGGGACCTGTGCGCACTGCTCCCGGCTGCACGGCAGGCCTGGCCGTGCCTCCTCTGGCTCTGCTTTGCTCTGAGCTCCTGCAGAAAGGGCTCATTCTCTTCTGCTTTGATGAACCTCCTGCTGATGGGGGGAGGGTGCCAGAGTTAGGGACTGCTCTTGGTGGGCTGGGATTGCCACCAGGGAGAGCAGGATGGGAAAAGGCCAGTGCTTTGTGTGGAGCTTCTCCTTGGGAAACGGGCCATTCTCTGTGCCTCCCTGAACCCTGCAGGCATGTTTCTCTCTTCTGTGCCACTGCATCTGCTCCTTCTCATTAAAGACTTTGTGCAGCATAGCTGGAGACTCGTGGTGGTTTGTTCTTCTCCTCCCTCCGGCAGATACCCACTCTGCAAGGAAGAGCACTGCCTTCTTTCTTGATCTTTCCACCACTTGTGGACAGAGATCCCTGAACTAATACCAGATCACCCAAAAGCCTCAGAGACAGGGAGTTTGAGTCTGTAACCTGGGGATCACAGCCCTGTGGTGCCAAATGCCCTGTTGTTCATTGCACATGTTAGTACAGACATTTAAGTTAACTTTTCAGTCCTCTCAATTCGTGTTCACAAACTCTATATGAAAATTAGTCATGGCACTTCTTTCACTGAGCATGTGCCATCACAATTCCCCTCTAAGAATTCTATCATTTGTTAAGACAGTTTGCGTGTCTGTAAATTCTCTACTAACCAAAAGCTCACATAACCCTGACAGTACAGCAACCAATGTTGCTGTTATCTTGCCAGCATTGGCAAGGAGTCTACCTCTACACTTTTCCTCAGCCAGGCTCTACCTTGCCCTTTCCATAGATCTCGCCCACTCTTGCAAACTGTTCCCCCTAAACACCAACACCCTGCATGGCAGCTGGAGTCTTTGTTCAAGGCTTGACACCACCTTATGTGCCCAAGAGGTTGAAGGTGCTGCCAGAAAGCCACCATCTCCTCTACAGCAGTGTCCACACCCTAGTGCTCACAGCAGTCTTGGAGTCCCCCTCAGATTAGAGAAGAAGACAGGATTCTAATATCCCACCCTACCACTACCACCAGCCCTGGTTGTCTCCACACAGCTGCCTTCCCTGCTGCCCTGGAAGCAGCTGAGACCAGCTGGGGAGTGAAATCACCCCCCCATGACAGGAAATCCCAGGTGCCTGGCTGAGGACAAGGTGCAAGAAGCTATAGCCACAGCCCCTGGGGTTACGCCTCTCAAGGCCTCTGGAAGCCTGGTAGCTGTCCCGCTCAGTGCAGGTCCCAACCGCAGAGCGCTGAGTGGAGCATTGCCCTGAAACTCCCAGGCAGCCGGGTGTCATTGCAGAGGGATGTGATCAGCGGGGCAGAGAGGGCTGGAGCAGGTAGTTGTGGCCGAGTGGTGAAGGCGATGGACTAGAAATCCATTGGGGTTTCCCCACGCAGGTTCGAATCCTGCCAACTACGGGGTGCAGTCCCCTTTTGGGCACCCTGCACTTGACCACACTGCAGCCGTGAGACAGTAAAACCCCCTTGCCTACATCACTTGTCCTCCCACCTGTATAGCCAGCTCAAGTGGTCAAAGAGAAAGTCCCCATCAGGGGTTATGGGCAGGAGATGTGTGGAGAAGGGCAAAGAAAGGTCCTTGTGCTTCCCACCACAGGCCAGAAGGAGGAGAACTTTCCATGGAGACATTTTTCCTGCTCCGGCAAGGATATAGGAAGGGAAAGCAGCGTGAGCACAAGCGCTGGTGCTGGCAGTGCCAGGGAGCATCAGGCAGGGCTGTGGGAGGTCCATCTCTTTGGACATGTCCAACATCCAACCAGGCAAAGACGTGAAAAAATTCTTCTGCTTGGCTCTGCCTCGAGCCTGGCTTGGACTGCCTCATCTCCACCTCAGCTGTTGTGTGATTCTCTGAGCCACTGCTGGATCCCCTCAGCCAGGAGCAGCCATCAGCACAAGGGAGCAGAGAGGGGACAGGGGCCAGTGCTCAGGAAGGCTGCAGAAGTTTGATGGGCACAGGGCAGGAGAAGGGGCACTGATGTCAGCCCCAGGGCTGGAGCCCAGGAAAAGAAGGATGACCTGAGGACATGAAACAATTGACCCAAGAGCGAGGCAAAGAGGCTAAGGTGTAAGCATGCCGAGGAGAGCCCTGAGGGAGGTGCAAAAGGCCAAGGTCCCACTGAGATTTGAACTCAGATCGCTGGATTCAGAGTCCAGAGTGCTCACCATTACACCATGGGACCTCCTGGACACATGCTGCCTTTCCCCTCTGGCCACCTGAGCTGAGCCATATGTTGCTCTTATCTTGAGCCATCCTGGCTGAGCTGGCGGTCTCTCCATCTCCCCATCCAGCACCAAGTGTGGCCTTCCTCCAGGGCCACAGGGCACTCTCTACTCACAGGGCCTTTCAAGGCAGTGGTAGAGCCCACAGCGCAGGCCTGCCATGGCCTCTTCTGCAAGACCTACGCTGTGACAATCTTGCGAGGACATGGAGGACACAACCTTCTGGTGCCTGTTGACTGCCCAGAGCACTGGGCTGACACCCAGTACTTCTGAACGCACAGGACAGACCATGTTGTTGTGCCCAAGCCCAAGATATCAAGTGGCAGGTTACATTCAGAGAGGGCATGACAAACACCTACTCACTGGAGAAGGCTGGATTCTCTACAGCCTCACAACTCTGAAAGCACGTTCTAGAGAAGCAGCGTTGCAGAAGGCTTTCCTTGTCCATGCCGAGGATCTGCAGGACTTTCAGAACTTTCTGAATGATGAAGTGCATCTGACCGACGTGTACCTTCTCCCACCTACATGGCAGGCACCATTTTCTTTCAGCTGCCATTTTCCTATAAAATACCATGACCACCACGGTTTCATGCTGCTCTGTGATTGGCTGGCAGCCATTTCTTGACCCCATCACACCCACCTGCTCTCAGGCAGACCTGTGGTTGGCTGTCAGGACCAGACAACCCTACCCGTGTACCCAGAAGCACGTCAGGCACGGAAGCCCCCAGTCACCGAACACAGGGAAGAGGCAACTTTTGACAGAACTGTTTGGGTATAAAAAGATACACCATGCAGTGGTATCCACTATGGAATGAAGACAAGGACCTAGCACAAGCGATATTCCTAAGGATGGCCCTTTGCCTGTAGAGCCAGAGGTGATCTCACAGTCAACAGCCAAGTGATCTTCTGGCTTCTGGCCCATCAGGTACTCAAGTAGCAGGG
The DNA here is from genome assembly GCF_028858705.1 of Grus americana. Taxonomy (NCBI): domain Eukaryota; kingdom Metazoa; phylum Chordata; class Aves; order Gruiformes; family Gruidae; genus Grus; species Grus americana. The sequence continues at coordinate 734,163 of NC_072861.1, read as the reverse complement.
ACCTCCCATGCAGAAACCCATGCTGTCTTCCTGCCTCCACCTCGTGAAGCACTCAGAGAAGGAGGACTTCTGGAAACAGCCACTCTTGACTGTCTCTTGAAACATTATGGCAAATAGGAGAAGTTCCTGAGGCCTGGCAGAACGATGGTGTCACTCCTATCTTCCAGAAGGGCACAAAGGAGGACCTGGGGAACTGCAGGTTGGTCAGACTCACCTTGATCCCTGGGAATCGAAAGGAGAAACTCATCCTGGAAACCCTCTGCAGACATGTGAGGAACAGGAAGGTGATTTGGTTTGTTATTCTTTTTCTTTACACTCTACTCCTAGCTCACTTCTGTGTGACTGGGCTCTTTTTTTTTTTTTTTTGTGGGGTGTGAGCATGAGGGATGAGGACACTGGACAAACCAGGGCCGTGCTCCAGGCACGCACGCTACACAGATCTATGGTACAGTCTAGGGTTCAGAGGACCTTCCGACATGCATGTGGGAGGGAAGGTGTAGTATTCCACCACTGAATTGCAGTCCTGAGCAGCCAGAAGTGAAGAAAAGGATTGGGCCATGTGCGTGGTTTTGGGTAGTGAGGGATAAGAGACAAAAAATCTAGCACTATTCCTCCCACTTTTACCAGGCTCGACTACAGTCCTTCACTGCAGACCAGTCAGTCCAGCACGGGTTCTCCACATGCTGCAGTTCTAAACAGCAAAATATGTTTCACTGTGGGCTCTTCCACACACTGCAGGCCTGTCAGGAAAATTCTTCACTGGCATGGTTCTCCACGGGTTGCAGTTCCTTCAGGAATATCCACCTGCTCCATCACGGATGCTAGGGATGCCACAAGCTTTGCAGGTGGCTCAGTGTTGTGGAGGCAGCTGGGACCAGCTGTGCCTGGCACAGGGCAGTCCCTTAGCTGCCTGCTGGGAAGGGAGACAGACCTGTGTGCCCAGGACACCCACTGCCTGGTGGGGGGAGCTGTGGGCTGTGCTCTGCCTGCTGCTCCACACCCACCCGTCTGCCTTGCTGAGGGGCACGTTGGGCGTGCTGGCTGCTAAGAAAGCAAAGGAGAAAGAAGGTGGCAGTGGCAGAGAGAAGGGGCAGAGGGAGCAGGAGGGCCATGGCCATGGGTGGGCAGAGAGCAGGAGCGCAGCAGTGCTGATGGCGTAAGATGCTGTCATATGCAAGGGAGAGGCCGTGGTTGTCAGTAGTCGGAAAAAAAAAGAGGAATTAGCAGAGGATGGTTTCGATCCATCGACCTCTGGGTTATGGGCCCAGCACGCTTCCGCTGCGCCACTCTGCTCCCCCCAGCACCTCAGCCGGGACCTCCCACAGCCCTGCCTGACGCTGCCTGGCACTGCCAGCTCCAGCGCTTGTGCTCACCATGCTTTCCCTTCCTCTGACCTGTGCCCTCGACCGGGCACGAAAAATGTCTCCCTGGCAAGCTCGCTGGCCCTGGGCCTGTGGTGGGAAGCGCGAGGGCCTTGCTTTGCCCTTCTCCACACTTCTCCTGCCCATAACCCCGGATGGGGACTTTCTCCTTGACCACCCCAGCTGGCTCTGCAGGCGCTGAAGGAAACCCTGGGGTGAGGGGGCAGCCTTGTTGCTTTGGGGGGCGGAGAGGAGCTGCCATCCAGGAGCTCATGATGCCGCAACCCTGCCCAGAAATCCAGCTCCTGGGGGCCGTGGGACTGTGTCCACTGTAAAAGTCAGTTCTTTGCCGGCCAAGGAGGGAGACAAGAATGCTTAGCATAGGATTACCAAGGCAATCAATTCTCCTCTTTTAGCTATACACAGCGGTGCCCTAGACTAATGCATGGAGGAACCCAATACGGAGGAGTTTGTATATGTTTACAATACAGATGTGTCAACCAATCAAATTACTCATGTTGAGGAGAAGCCGAATCAGTTACTATCGCTCGTGTAACCAGTATGGGCTTCTGCTGGACAGGTAGTGTGGACGTGTGGTCAGTGGGATGTTAGTCTTCATTCTTCTAATCCGATGTCTGTGTGGGGTGTTCTCAGGCAGTGATAGCCAGTCTAGGGTGGGTCTTCCCGTCACCTTGACCCTGAGGTAAAAGTTCTTAGCCCTAGGCAGTGTTTGTTCCTCTATCAAGTTGCACAGCAGTTGAAGCCTTGCCTTTCACACCGGCTGGGAGGGCCTTCCCCTTCCCGTGCTGTCCTGCACTCCCCCACACCTCCCGGCTTGCCCTCCCTCCTGGCCCAGCCCTGCCCTTGCTGCTCCTGGACAGCTGAGGGCTGCCCCTGCCACCACGCAGCCTGCCAGAGAGCCAGAGAAACCCCAGCCCCTCCTCTCTGTGCCTTAAGTGGTGCCTGTCCTGCTCAAGACTGCTGGGAGTGGAGGTGGCTCCCAGTCACTGAAGCGTGGAGAGTGCAGGCTGCCTTCTGCAGGAGGTATTGCTCAGGGGAAAGCATTAGACTGCAGACCGAGAGGTCGCCTTTCCACTGACCCTTTCCTTCTTCATCCATGCTGCCAACCTCCCTGAATTTCTCTTTGCTTGTGCTGCTTCCACCACCCTCAGTGGCAAGGCTGCGGGGAACAGACCACGCACCAGCAAATGGCTCGTCTCTCCTTCTTTTCCTCTGGGCCCTCGCTGCATTTGCTGCTCAGAATTTCCTTTCTCCTTCAGATGCTGCACCACCCAGGCAGGCTACCAGCAGCCCCTCTTCCTCACAGGGGCTGTTCTGCTGCTGCTCTGCTGGGAGCAGGTGGGCACGTGACTGAAAGAAGCCCTCTGGGAAGTCTCCAGTTCTTCTCTCTCCCAACTGTCAGGGTCTCTGACGGCTCTCGGCTTTTGTCTTCCCTTCGCTTTGCTTCTCTTTGCTTACTGCTCCACCCTAATCTGCCTTCATGAGACCTAAAGTGAGAGGCACTTGGTGAGTGCTGGCCATATCTCAGATCCAGGAGGTGTCTTCCCTTCATCTTCAGCAATGAGGGCCATGTTGTGCAGACTCTCTTTGGAGATGACCTGCTGTAGTTTCAGGTGTAAGGAGGAGAGCTGGTGGGGCTGTGCTGCTTGGGATGTCAGGTGCAATCAGACTCTTAAGGTCTGCTCAAGAATCAACAACAGGCGACATCTGTTCTTGGCGCATACTCGTCAGTTCTCTTCCCCCAACCCTGCCTGCCTTGTCAATGGGAGCAGGATTTCCCAATAATCCAGGAAGTTCTGGGAGTGCGAGCGAGGACAAGTGCTGTAGGCAAGGGGGTTTTAGGGTCAAGTCCCACGTTGTTGACGGCCAATCCCAAGTCCCAGAGCTGCAGCATGGTCAAGTGCAGGCAGCCCAAAAGGGGACTGCGCCCCGTAGTTGGCAGGATTCGAACCTGCGCGGGGAAACCCCAATGGATTTCTAGTCCATCGCCTTCACCACTCGGCCACAACTACCTGCTCCAGCCCTCTCTGCCCTGCTGTTCCACTCAGCGCTCTGTGGTTGGGACCTGCACTGAGCGGGACAGCTACCAGGCTTCCAGAGGCCTTGAGAGGCGTAACCCCAGGGGCTGTGGCTATGGCTTCTTGCACCTTGTCCTCAGCCAGGCACCTGGGATTTCCTGTCATGGGGGGGTGATTTCACTCCCCAGCTGGTCTCAGCTGCTTCCAGGGCAGCAGGGAAGGCAGCTGTGTGGAGACAACCAGGGCTGGTGGTAGTGGTAGGGTGGGATATTAGAATCCTGTCTTCTTCTCTAATCTGAGGGGGACTCCAAGCCTGCTGCGAGCACTAGGGTGTGGACACTGCTGTAGAGGAGATGGTGGCTTTCTGGCAGCACCTTCAACCTCTTGGGCACATAAGGTGGTGTCAAGCCTTGAACAAAGACTCCAGCTGCCATGCAGGGTGTTGGTGTTTAGGGGGCACGGTTTGCAAGAGTGGGCGAGATCTATGGAAAGGGCAAGGTAGAGCCTGGCTGAGGAAAAGTGTGGAGGAGACAGGAGAGAGCTGATTTTGGTGGAATAGTTATGGCCCAAGATTTTTCCAGCACTTGCAAGCATTGTCCACAGAGCATGTACCAAAATACTAAAGGATCCACAAACACATGCATTTACCTCACTAGATGAAAGGAGCCCCTATTCCCTTTTGGCTCTGGAGCTGCAAAAAGGCATACAAGAGTCCATGTGGAGGTGGTGCATCCAGCAGCACCTGTCTCTGCCTCTCTCTGCCTGCCTGCAGAGCAAGGTTGGGAGGTGGTTGCATTTAGAAGGGTGAGAATAAGGAGCAGCTGGAGGAAGTGTGCTCTGATCTGGAGGAGCAGGAGGCAGCACTGCCCACAGGTGTGTTGGTGGTGTAGTGATGAGCACAGCTGCCTTCCAAGCAGTGGACCTGGCAAGATAAAAGCAACATTGGTTGCTGTACTGTCAGGGTTATGTGAGCTTTTGGTTAGTAGAGAATTTACAGACACGCAATCTGTCTTAATAAATGATAGAATTCTTACGAAGAGGGGAATTGTGATGGCACATGCTCAGTGAAAGAAGTGCCATGACTAATTTTCATATAGAGTTTGTGAACACGAATTGAGAGGACTGAAAAGTTAACTTAAATGTCTGTACTAACATGTGCAATGAACAACAGGGCAAGTGGCACCACAGGGCTGTGATCCCCAGGTTACAGACTCAAACTCCCTGTCTCTGAGGCTTTTGGGTGATCTGGTATTAGTTCAGGGATCTCTGTCCACAAGTGGTGGAAAGATCAAGAAAGAAGGCAGTGCTCTTCCTTGCAGAGTGAGTGGCAAACTGAGGGAGGAGGAGAACAAACCACCACGACTCTCCAGCTATGCTGCACAAAGTCTTTAATGAGAAGGAGCAGATGCAGTGGCACAGAAGAGAGAAACACGCCTGCAGGGTTCAGGGAGGCACAGAGAATGGCCCGTTTCCCAAGGAGAAGCTCCACACAAAGCACTGGCCTTTTCCCATTCTGCTCTCCCTGGTGGCAATCCCAGCCCACCAAGAGCAGTCCCTAACTCCGGCACCCTCCCCCATCAGCAGGAGGTTCATCAAAGCAGAAGAGAACGAGCCCTTTCTCCAGGAGCTCAGAGCAAAGCAGAGCCAGAGGAGGCACGGCCAGGCCTGCCGTGCAGCCGGGAGCAGTGGGCACAGGTCCCTCCGGCCAGGTGGCATGAGGACACCCAGCACGTCTGCAAGCCGTGGCCACACTCCTGCTGCTGCAGGGTCCCCGTCTTCCTTCCTGCTCCGAAGGGGATGATGCGCCGGCTTCAGCAGTTCAGGCTGCAGCGGAGGGGAGGCAGACACAGCCCTGACCCCCCCAGACCAAGGGAGCCCCCAGAAGAGATGGGAACCCCCCCGGCGCTGAGGGAGCTCCCAACAGCAGCGGACAGAGAGGATCCCACGGCTGTGCTCTGAGGGAAAGAGGTGAGGATGGGGCCCGGCAGGGTCACCACCACCGGGGAGGCCTGGATGGCCACCGTCGAGTCAGCGCAGCGGGCGACACAGGGCTCACTGCAGCTGCTTGCAAGTGGGGTTGGGCCAGAGGCGCCGCAGGGTGTTTGGAGACAGGGTCTGAAGCAAGACATCTCTGGGTGAGGGAGGCAAAGCTGAAACGCAGAGCAGAGAGGAAACAGAGACCTCAGTATCAGTCTGTCTTTTCCTCAGCCCTCTCTGAAGATACGCTTTGCTGCCCTCCATCTCCACCTCTAGCTGCAAGCCCAGAAAGAACCCGCAGATGATCTTGCTAACATGCACAACAGCCGTGACACTGTCTGAAAACACACACTGTGCTTACAGCTCCCACGGCCCTCATCGTGCCCTCCTGGTTGCACGGCACAGGCAAGCCGACCCACTTTTGGAAGAGGACCCAGCAGAGTGGGTTTAAAGCACCTGTGGAAAGACTGATCATATCCCATCTCCAGAATACACAGTGCTGCGATGAAGAAAGCCCTGCATGCTCTTGGCCATTTGGATAGAGCCCATCTACGAAATGTAGGTGGAAATTCTGCTGGGCAGAGCTCCCTGCAGATGAGCCCCATTGATCATTTCCTGCTTGAAAGAACCCCCCTCTTCCCAGCTCTCCCCTGCCAGCCCCATCACAAGGGAAACAGGTCACAGCCCTTCAGCAGTTCTGTTGCGGGGCCAAGCTGAGGCAGCCCAAGTATCAACCTGAGCAGCCCCCATGACAGCAGCTCAGCCCAGAGGGAGAGATGGAGCGGACTCAGGCTTACCTCGTTCCTGGAGGAAAGGGAGCCAAGAGAGGAGGATGCGGAACCTGGAGCACCACAGGCTTTTATGCTGTGTCCCAGAGCCCCATGGGGCCACAAACATTCCTTGCTAATGAAGCACCTAAACACCGAGCAGTTGCCACTTGCTGAGGCCTCGCTGGTGACTAAGCCCTTGCCTTTTTCACCTGAAATGTTTTGATCCCACTTCATAGCACCTAGGATCATAGGATGAATCATAGAATGGATTAGGTTTGGAAGGGATTTTAATGGTCATCTAGTTCCAGCCTCCCTGCCATGGACAGGGAGACCTTCCCCTAGATGAGGTTCTTCAAATGCCCATCTAACCTGACCTTCAAGACTTCCAGAGGTGTGGCTTCCACAGCTTCTCTGGACAAACGGTGTCTCACCCCCCTCACCGGAATGTATTTCTTCCTAATATCTAAATCTACCCTCTTTCTATCTGAAACATTCCTATGTTTCAATGTACAACAACAGTCCTATCACTACACTCCCTCCCCATCTTTGCTCTAGGACCCTTTCAGGTTCTGGAAGGTATCTATAAAGTCTCCCTGGAGCCTTCTCTTCTCCAGCCTGAACAACCCCAACTCTCTCAGCCTCCCTTCGTAAAGAGAGGTTCTCCAGCCCTCTGGTCATCTCTGTGCTGTTAACTGCAAGTCTTTGAGTGCCACCATCCAGCCAATTCCTTATCCAGCAAGTGGTCCACCTGTCAAATCCATGTCTCTCTGTTTTAGAGACAGGGATGTAGTGTGGGACAGTATCAAAGGCTTTACACAAGTCCAGGTAGATGACATCGGTTGCTCTTTGCTTTCCCATCAATGCTGTAACCCTGTTGTAGAAGGCCACTAAGTTTGTCAGGCAAAATTTGCCCTTAGTAAAGCCGTGTTGGCTCTCACCAATCACCTCTCTGTTTTCCATGTGCCTTTAGCATAGTTCTCAGGAGGATCAGCTCCATGATCTCGCAGGGCACAGAGGGGAGACTGACCAGCCTGCAGTTGCCCAGGACTTCCTTCTTCCACCTTTTAAAAATGGGGCTTATGGTTCCCCTTTTCCAGGTGCTGCAAATTTCCCCAATGTGCCATGACGTTTCAGATTTGATGGATAGTGACTTAGGAACTTCATCTGACGGTTACTTAGGACATAGAAGTTGTTGATACGTCTGTCTTTTCCATGTCAGTTGTAGCCAGTTCTCCTGTTTCGCTCATCAGAGGGGGTACTGTTACTTTCATACATGAAGAAACCCTACTTGTTATTTTTAAAGTCCCTAGCCAATTTCAACTCCAGCTGTGTCTTGGCTTCCCTGATTCACTCCTTGCACTCCCAGTCCTCTCCCCTATAATCTCCTCTGCCCGTCTTCCTGCACATCAGGATGGAGAGCTGCTTGCGCCCCAAGAAAAATATCTTTTAGTATCTCTCAGTTTTCGTTGGCTTCTTTATCTCTGAGGGCAGTTTCCCAAGGTACCCCCCACACTGGTGCCCTAAGCATCCAAAAGGTTGCCTTTCTCAGGTTAAGGGTCCTTCCCCTACATTTAACAATCCTTTACCACTCCAGACTGAGAATTACACCTGGGCATGAGCGCAGCAACCCAGCCTACCTGCAATTTTCACCTCTCCAACAAGTTCTTCTGCACTAGTGAAAAACAGGCCCAGCAGTGCCTCTCCTCTGGTCAGGCTCTCTCTCACTCCACTAGTTTCCTGGACTGCTTGCAGTTGACTGTGCTGCTTTTCCAGCAGATGTCTGGGTGGTTGAAGGCCCCTACCAGGATCAGGATCTGCAAGCGTGATGCTTCCTAAAATCAATTCTTCTGCGTCCCTGATTCTTAAGGCCAATGAACTCGGAGGTCTCAGGCTACCGTGCAGGGAGATTTTAAGCTGCTTTGTGTCACACGGATTGCCTTTGTCACATTGCCCTCTTCATGATGAGCATGGCCACTGATCATGGTGAAATTGAGCAAGGAAGGACACCTCAAGCCAGCTCTCAAGTGCTTTCAGTGGAAGCACTCCGGCTAAGCCTGAGAGACAATTCTCCCTGCAGGTCATCATAGACACACAGGAGACAGTGGGTAAGTTCAGGCAGAAGGACAAGACTGCACAATCCCATGCAGGAGATGGGACTAACTTCTCCAGGGATGTGACAAAAATCAATGGAATGGAACGATTATTATGGGCTGGAGGGAAGCCCCTTGTGGGCGGGAGTGACGGCCACGATGACCTTGCTTACCCTCATCATGCTCAACCACGGCCTGGTCTTGCGATCAAAGAGATGCCTGCGTCCTTCCCTGAACGAGACCCACACCCAAATTCTGCTGTTTTGCTCAGCAAATTCAACCCAGGGCCTAAAGGTCTGGATGACCTGCTTTTGAGGAGAGGCTCAGGGCATCAAGCCAAAAGGTCATAGCCATTTTTCCTTGGTCAGAGACGGGGTGGCCCATTCCATGCATTTCAAACTACAAAGGGACATCGGATCAGCCTCTCAGAGAACCTGGGAGTCATCATGATGTGGAAGAGTTGGGAAAAACCCTGAACTCCAGGCAAACGTGAGTCATTGTGCTGTGGACTTCAGTGGACACAGTGCCCCAGCCTCAGGCGTGCCAGGGATAGCAGAACTCATAGCGCCAGTGCGCCACTTTCCTCCAGGGCATTTCCACACAATTTAGCAGCATTCCTGAAACAACTGGTACTTCCATGCAATCTCATGCTGCTGCTGCTGCCGCCTTCCAGGGCATTGCCTTTTGGTGGCTGCTCAAGGAATTGTGTGATTCAGCCCACCCCAGAATAATGATGGTTGGAAAGGGTCTCTGGAGGTCCTCTGGGCCAACCTCCTGCTCTGAGCAGACCGAACTTTCCAGTTACACACCACATCCCACCACATGCCCTTGAGGAAAGAAGCACTTTGGGAGGAATGAGGCTATTAGCTTTTCTATCACCAGCGTGTTTCAGGCCGGGGAACTATGTCCACAGCAGGGTGAGTCATGTTTGCCTGCAGTTCAGGGGTTTTCACAACTCTTCCAGATCACTATGACTCCCAGGTGCTCTGGGACACGGATCCAATGTCCCTTTCTGGATTTAAATGTGTGGAATGGGCCTGACCCAGAAAAAAGACCCAGGAGCTTTTGCCTCCATGCCCTGTGCCTCTCCTCAAAAGCAGGTCATCCAGGTCTTTGGCCTCTGAGGTGAACTTGCTGAGCCAAACAAGTCCATCTGGCTGTGGGTCTCTTTCAGGGGAGGATGCGGGCATCTCTCTGATCACCCTCCTATGCCCTGATTTACTTCTGTCCAACGGGCTCTCCACTTCCCAATCTGAGCCCAGAGCCCTGGTTGGAAGAAGTGTGAGGACCTGGTCAAGTCATCAAGGGACATGGCTATGGAGACCCCAGGGAGAGGTCACCTCACAGAGACCTGTCTGGCCCCCTGCTCTGCTCTTCAATGTTATAAATCTGCCTTTGTTCTCTGGGGTCATAGGCAGAAAAAGGAGGTTGTGGTAAAGCCTGATGAGTGTAAGCAACGTCCTCATGGCCCTCCCTCCTGCCTACACGCGGCCTCCCATCAGCCCAAAATGGTCCTTCGTTGCCATTGAGCTTTGCCACATCCCTGAAGATGTGAGTCTCTTCTCCCACCATGTTCTGTGAGGCTATGATGACCTGCTGGGAGATGCCTCCCAGGATCAGACTGATGCCATGCACTGAAAGCACTTGAGACCTGACTTGAGGTCTCCCTAATAGCCAAATTTCACCATGACTGGTCACCAACGTCACCGTGAAGAAGGAGATGTACTGAATATGATCCATGTGACCGAAAGCCACTTAAAATCTCTGCACAGCAGCCTGAGACCTCCAAGCCAATTGGTCTTAGCAGGCCTGGACACAAATTAATTATATTGAGGTTAGATGCTATGCAGCAGGAGGAAATCGTTTCAGATGAAAGAGGCAAGGGCTTAATCACCAGCGAGGCCTTGGCAAGTGGCAACTGCTCGGTGTTTAGGTGCTTCATGAGCAAGGAATGTTTGTGGCCCCGTGGGGCTCTGGGACACAGCATAAAAGCCTGTGGTGCTCCAGGCTCCGCATCCTCCTCTCTTGGCTCCCTTTCCTCCAGGAACGAGGTAAGCCTGAGTCCGCTCCATCTCTCCCTCTGGGCTGAGCTGCTGTCATGGGGGCTGCTCAGGTTGATACTTGGGCTGCCTCAGCTTGGCCCCGCAACAGAACTGCTGAAGGGCTGTGACCTGTTTCCCTTGTGATGGGGCTGGCAGGGGAGAGCAGGGAAGAGGGGGGTTCTTTCAAGCAGGAAATGATCAATGGGGCTCATCTGCAGGGAGCTCTGCCCAGCAGAATTTCCACCTACATTTCGTAGATGGGCTCTATCCAAATGGCCAAGAGCATGCAGGGCTTTCTTCATCGCAGCACTGTGTATTCTGGAGATGGGATATGATCAGTCTTTCCGCAGGTGCTTTAAACCCACTCTGCTGGGTCCTCTTCCAAAAGTGGGTCAGCTTGCCTGTGCCGTGCAACTAGGAGGGCACGATGAGGGCCGTGGGAGCTGTAAGCACAGTGTGTGTTTTCAGACAGTGTCACGGCTGTTGTGCATGTTAGCAAGATCAGCTGCGGGTTCTTTCTGGGCTTGCAGCTAGAGGTGGAGATGGAGGGCAGCAAAGCGTATCTTCAGAGAGGGCTGAGGAAAAGACAGACTGATACTGAGGTCTCTGTTTCCTCTCTGCTCTGCGTTTCAGCTTTGCCTCCCTCACCCAGAGATGTCTTGCTTCAGACCCTGTCTCCAAACGCCCTGCGGCGCCTCTGGCCCAACCCCACTTGCAAGCAGCTGCAGTGAGCCCTGTGTCGCCCGCTGCGCTGACTCGACGGTGGCCATCCAGGCCTCCCCGGTGGTGGTGACCCTGCCGGGCCCCATCCTCACCTCTTTCCCTCAGAGCACAGCCGTGGGATCCTCTCTGTCCGCTGCTGTTGGGAGCTCCCTCAGCGCCGGGGGGGTTCCCATCTCTTCTGGGGGCTCCCTTGGTCTGGGGGGGTCAGGGCTGTGTCTGCCTCCCCTCCGCTGCAGCCTGAACTGCTGAAGCCGGCGCATCATCCCCTTCGGAGCAGGAAGGAAGACAGGGACCCTGCAGCAGCAGGAGTGTGGCCACGGCTTGCAGACGGGCTGGGTGTCCTCATGCCACCTGGCCGGAGGGACCTGTGCCCACTGCTCCTGGCTGCACGGCAGGCCTGGCCGTGCCTCCTCTGGCTCTGCTTTGCTCTGAGCTCCTGCAGAAAGGGCTCGTTCTCTTCTGCTTTGATGAACCTCCTGCTGATGGGGGGAGGGTGCCGGAGTTAGGGACTGCTCTTGGTGGGCTGGGATTGCCACCAGGGAGAGCAGAATGGGAAAAGGCCAGTGCTTTGTGTGGAGCTTCTCCTTGGGAAACGGGCCATTCTCTGTGCCTCCCTGAACCCTGCAGGCGTGTTTCTCTCTTCTGTGCCACTGCATCTGCTCCTTCTCATTAAAGACTTTGTGCAGCATAGCTGGAGACCCGTGGTGGTTTGTTCTCCTCCTCCCTCAGTTTGCCACTCACTCTGCAATGAAGAACAACTCGCCTCTGTCCGGAGCTTACTGGCTGTTGAGTGTGGAAGCTGGTGGAGGTTGATAGTGGAGCAGCAGAAATAAGCAAGCAGGCAAGAGAAAGAGTACAAAGCCTCATAGAAATGGACCGTGAGTCAGTAACCTGCATATCCCGGCCTTGTGTTGTCTCTCAGGCTCAATTTTGAGTCCCGCCAATGAAAGTACTCGAGAACTGAGCTCCTTTCTTTTGGCAGTGTACCCAGCGGGCTTTGCGTGTATGGTGAGAAAGCAGTGACTTTTCACTGCCGGGCCTGACTACCTCCTGGCAGAGCACAGGACTGGGGTTATCAACTGGTCTGAGATGACAACACTCTGCCATGGGTTTATAGCAGGTTTATAGTGCTTGTTCCCTGCTGAAGGATGAAGGACTGGAGCCCTTTGATCATTTGCAGGCACATATGGCTACAGCAGGTTGCTGTACTGCTGTGGAGGGGTGGGATGGGAGAAGTGCGTGGTACAGAGTGGAAAGGAATGCCCCACAGGGGAGTAGGCAATGTGGTGTCCCGTGAGAGTGATGTTTGTGCCACAAAGGAAAGCGTGCCTGTCAAGGCCTCTGGAAGCCTGGCACCAGGTACTCACCATGCTCCGTGAAGTTTCCAACCACTGAGCTGGGAGTGGAGCATTGCCTTGAATCTCCCAGGGAGTCATTGAACAAGGGCACTGAAGTGCAAAAGAGGACATGGTGGTGACTGTGCCATCAGGAGTCCATCCCCTGTCGTTGCAGACTTTGATGCATAGGCTAGAAGCCAAGGCTTCCCAGTGGCCTTCTCCCAGTCCCATGCCCACCTGCTCCCTCCCAGAACAGCTCCTGAGAGGAAGAGGGGCTGCTGGTTGCCTGCCTGGGTGGTGCAGCATCTGAAGGAAAAAGGAAACCCTGAGGAGCAAATGCAGAGAGGGCCCAGAGGAAGAGAAGGAGAGACGAGCCATTTGCTGGTGCGTGATCTGTTCCACGCAGCCATGCCACTGAGGGTGGTGGAAGCAGCACGAGCAAAGGAGAAGCTCAGAGGGGTTGGCAGCATGGATGAAGAAGGAAAGGGACGGTGGGAGGTGGACCTGGAGCTGAGCCAGGGACCTCTTGATCTGCAGTCAGATGCTCTCCTCTGAGCAACAGTCCCTGCAGTGGGCAAGCTGCAGCTATACTCCCCACATTCACATCTACAGCCTCCTCCCAGCCCTCTCTAGGTGCTAACTGCTATGCAACTTGCTTAGATGAGCGAACACTACCTAGGACTCAGAGCTTTTATCTCAGGGTCACCGTGACTGTAGAAAATATAGAAGCTTAGGTATAAGAAAAGTTATGCTGATGAGAAAGCTACTCAAGGCCTGAAAGGAAAACTTTCAAAAAGGGGAAAATGTAATCGTGGGATAGAGGCCATGAGACAGAAACCGTGGAATGATTAGCCTGGAATAATTAGTTTGTGATCAAGGTAATAGGTAATGAAGCTAACTGACCATTTAAGACAGGGCACCACTCAGTCCTGCTGGTCCAGCCCTGCCCTGGGGTGACTGGGAGGAACCTCCACCCCAATTGCTAATTCTATGCTAAGGGTTCTTGTCCCTCTCCTTGGATGGCAAAGAACTGGCTTTTATGCTGGACTCCTAGGTAGCTTGAGCTATCTTAGCCAACAACTCACACACAAAGACAAACACACGCCCCCAGAAAAAAAGAAGAGCACAGTCACATGGATATGAGTAGAGGATAATGACAAACACCCCCCCCCAAAATTAACTTCTTCATGTGTGTGAAAAGAGTCTCCTCCTTCCCATTCCCAGGGAATGAAATGAGTCTGACCAGCCTGCAGTTCCCCAGGTCCTCCTTTGTGCCTTTCCAGAAAACACGAGTAACACTGACTTTCTTCCAGGCCTCAGGAACCTCTCCCAGTTGCCATGAACTTTCAAAGACAATCAAGAGTGGCCTCTCCGAGCAGTCCTCCTTGTCTGAGTGCTTTCATGAGCTGGAGGCAGGAAGACAGCACAGGTATCTGCAAGGGAAGTCCCTGCTACCTGAGTACCTGATGGGCCAGAAGCCAGAAGACTGCTTGGCTGTTGACTGTGAGGTCACCCCTGGCTCTGCAGGGAAAGGGCCATCCACAGGAGTCTTGCTTGTTCTAGGTGCCTTTCTTCATTCCCTAGTGGATACCACTGCTTGGTATATCATTTATATCGGAACAGTTCTTGGTCCAAAGGAAGCGGACAGCCCAGTGGAGGGAGATGTGGAACGTGCTGACGTGACAGTGTCAAAAATGGCCGTCAGGCAATCGCAAAACCATACGAGAACGCATAGGGAATGACGCTGTCAAAAGTTGCCTCTTCCCTGTCTTCAGGGGGTGGGGGCTTCCGTGCGTGACGTGCTTCTGGGCACACGGGTAGGGTTGTCTGGTCCCGACAGCCAACCACAGGTCTGCCTGAGAGCAGGTGGGTATGATGGGGTCAAGAAATGGCTGCCAGCCAATCACAGAGCAGCATGAAACCATGGTGTTTGTGGTGTTTAATAAGAAAATGGCAGCTGAAAGGAAATGGTGCCCTCCATGTAGGGAGGAGAAGGGACGTGCTGGTCAGATGTACTTCATGGTTCATCAGTGCTGGCACGAGGATTCGCCAAAGCAATCACCCACCACCAAAACCAGGAGCAGCACAGGGCAGATTTTAGCCCAGGAGCAGGCAATGAGTAGAGTCCTGCAAACCAAACTGCTTAACAAGCATGCAGCACGGAAAGCGGCAGATGCTCATATCCAACCGAGTTATGTGAACCAAGAAACCTGTGCTAGAAATGATCCACCCGGCCTATTGGCACGTCATACAATAGGATAGATAATTGTTACGCTAGCAGTCCCTGCTTCTTCCTCACTGATGGCTGAGCTACTACTAGACAAGCGTACAAGATATGGACATATCGAGTGCCTAAGAAGAAACCCTGGCTGGTTGCTGTGCCTTTTCACTTCAGGCAAAATGTACGTCATGCAACCAGCTGTTAGCCCGGGACGGCGTGAATGTGACTCTGACTGGGGCAGACTCCGACTGTGTTACCTCAGTGGTATGCCCTATGGTATTCCCAATGGGCACTGTATCGGCTACACGTGGCAAGGTTTGGGTAGCGGAGGGGTTAGGGGGTGCTGCAGGGTGGCCTCTGCGAGAAGAGCTAAGGGGCTGCCCTGTGTCAGAGAGAGCCAGCTCCAGCTGCACAGTGCACCCACCGCACACCACAGCTGAGCCATCAGCAAAGTTGGTGGCCCCTCTGTTTTTCACATATTGCAGAAAGGGCACAAGAGGCTGGGCAGAGAGAGGAGGAAGGAACAGAAAGAGTGGGAAAGAGCAGAGGGAAGATGCATCCCGCTAGGGCAGGTAAAGGAGTCTGTCTGCCGTGAAGAAGTTGACCTGGGACGGGGGAGAGGAAAGGTGGTGGTTTGCGTTTGTCTTTTTGTTTCTCGCTAGGTGAACCTGTTTGAATTGGCAAAAACGTGAATTTTCCGGGAGTCAAGCCTGCTTTGCCCACAACAGTTTTTGCTAAGCCGTGTCCTGGTGTTTATCTTGACCCATGAGGTTTCCCATCGTGTTTTCAGAGCTCGGCATCCCCCTGAGGGTGGGGCAAGGCACGAGCATCTGGGTGGGTGTTTGTCTGTGCTTACACCACGAGAGGAACATAGAGAGAAACGCACGTGCACTTGCATAGGACATGCACGTCTGGCACACGTATGAACGCAGCTGGGGAGCGGCACCGTTGCCAGCAGCCATCATGCTGAGTTTCCCTAGCCACCACCTGACACACAGCGGAGCACACACCCACGTACGGCATCATCGTGAGGTCGTGTGCGTGCAGGGCGCTGGAAGGAGGAGTCCGGCCAGTCTGTGAAGCGGAGGAGCAGGAGAGAGGCCAGTTTGTGAGGTGGAAGGGCGGGAGGCAGGCGAGTTTGGGAAGTGGAGGAGCAGGAGGGAGGGAGGCCAGGCTCCGGGCTGGAGGAGCAGGAGGCAGCAGTACCTCCAGCAGCGTTGGTGGTATAGTGGTGAGCATAGCTGCCTTCCAAGCAGTTGACCCGGGTTCGATTCCTGGCCAACGCAGACAAACTTTTCTCCAGCCTGGCTCCACAGTGCCTTGCCCACTTGGCAACAGCAGGCGGCAGGGGCTGCTCTGGACCGTTCAGAAGTTCTCAGGGAGCGCTGAAGCACTGGGTGAAGCAGGTGCCCAGAGGACTTTGGGATTCTCCATGCCTGGGTATCACACGCACGCAAGGCTCAGTGAGGCTCAGGCACTCTAAGCTTTGAGCAGGCTTTTGCACTCGTGACCTCCTGAGATGCCTTGCGGTCTAGCTGCTTCCGTGAAGCAACAAGTCCCAGAGAGAGCTGGGCCCTCCTTCCTCTGCACCATGTCAGGTGCAGCAAGTGAGCCTCTTCCCCACAGGAACTGGAGCTCAGTCGTTGCTCAGCACTTGGTGCATCTGCTGGCCTTTTGCCTTGACCCTCCAGCCCCTTTCCACTCGCACTGACTCCCTGAGACCGGCGCAGCGTTCCCCCAGGGGTTTGTGTGGCAGAGCCCTCCTTGCCCCGCCTTCCTGGCCCCGAGCAGGCAAGAAGGAGGCACCCTTGTTGCCCCAGGAAGCGCCCACAGGGCAGCACTGCAGGCCAAGTGCTTGGCTTGCCATATCCTGAGGCTCTGGAGGGAACGGAGGAAGTCATGGGAAAGGTAGGCGTGTGCCTGGAGCCCCTTGACCAGACGTTGGCATGTGCAGAGCCGTAATTTGCTGACGGCTCCTCTTGTTGCTCCCGTGAAGGATTGCCTTGGCCTTGCGAGACGCTGCCCCTGTGCTGGGTACTGCGTGGTCTAACGTGCGTGTGGGAGCTGCGGTCGCCTGTCAGCAGCCCTTGGTGGGAGCAGGGAAGGGTGCTCCCAGGAGCCAGCTCGCCCTGCAGCAGTGCCACGAGGAGGCTGGCTGGGGTGGGCTGGCTCTGGCAGCTGCAGGGGGAGGAGCGGCAGAGGCAGTGTGAGCAGCAGCGGTGGGTCAGGATGGCCGAGCGGTCTAAGGCGCTGCATTCAGGTTGCAGTCTCCCTGGGAGGCGTGGGTTCGAGTCCCACTCCTGACAGGCTCCTCTCTCTTGGTTTCCTTCCCTTTCCTTCCCTCAGGGGAATGGAGAGTCTTGCTCCTCTAGGGGGGTCTTGGAGAGGGTCCTGCGCCTCTACCCAGTCTGTGGATTAGGTCTTGCTGCGGGTCCCAGCTGCCACCGCTAGTGGGGTGCATAGAAGAGAATCCCTAGGCAAGTCCACTTTTCCAGTCTCCTCTGCCAAACTCACATTCTGCATGACTCTCCCCGGAAATGCAGACCTTTGGACATTCTGCAAATCCCATCACCCACCCCCTGGAGAGCCAGAGGTGACCTCACAGTCAACAGCCAAGCCATCTTCTGGCTTCTGGCCCATCAGGTACTCAGGGAGCAGGGACCTCCCTTGCAGATACCTGTGCTGTCTTCCTGCCCGCAGCTCATGAAAGCACTCAGACAAGGAGGGCTTCTGGCAGAGGCCACTCTCAATTGTCTTTGAAATGTCGGGGCAACTGGGAGAGGTTCCTGAGGCCTGGAAGAAAGTCAATGCCACTCCTGTCTTCCAGAAGGGCACCAAGGAGGACCTGGGGAACTGCAGGCTGGTCAGAGTCAACTTGATGCCTGTGTAACCATGGGATAGGGGCCGTGAAACAGAAACTATAGAATCAGTTTGAGATAATTAGTTTGTAACCAAGGCAACAGGTAATGAAGCTAACTGACCATGGCAACGTACAATGCTGCTATGTTCCATGTACAGTCCCTACCAAACCGAACAATAGGTTCGGAGATATTAATCTTATGAAGTAAGTTGTTATGGACAGGCGCACCCACAGCAATGATACTGCGCACGCCCGCAAGAAGAGGGTCATCCAGCGGACACGGGTGCGAGACCATTGACGACCACCAGAGACCCCTTGAGGACCACCGACTCAAATCACTGAGCATGCGTGATGGGGAGGAGAATATGGAAATGGATTCTAAGAAATGATTATCCTAGGACTGTGTGTTGGGTTTGCGTGGCAAGGTCTTGGTAGTGGGGGGGCTACAGGGGTGGCTTCTGTGAGAAGCTGCTAGAAGCTCCCCCTGTGTCTGATAGAGCCAATGCCAGCCGGCTCCAAGACGGGCCCGCCGCTGGCCAAGGCCAAGCCAATCAGCGCCTCTGTGATAACATATTTAAGAAGAAAAACACTTAGAGAGAGAGAGCTTTTGCAGCTGGAGAGAGGAGTGAGAAGATGTAAGAAACTCTGCAGACACCAAGGTCAGTGCAGAAGGAGGGGCAGGAGGTGCTCCAGGCGCCGGAGCAGAGATCCCCCTGCAGCCCGTGGTGAAGACTATGGTGAAGCAGGCTGTCCCCCTGCAGCCCATGGAGGACGGATGAGGGGGTGTAGAGATTCCACCTGCAGCCCGTGGAGGACCCCACGCCGGAGCAGGTGGAGGCACCTGAAGGAGGCTGTGGCCCGTGGGAAGCCCACGTTGGAGCAAGCTCCTGGCAGGACCTGTGGACCCGTGGAGAGAGGAGCCCACGCCAGAGCAGGTTTTCTGGCAGGACTTGTGACCCCGTGGGGGACCCACGCTGGAGCAGTCTGCTCCTGAAGGTCTGCACCCCATGGAAGAGACCATGCTGGAGCAGTTCGTAAAGGACTGTAGCCCGTGGGAGAGACTCCATGTTGGAGCAGGGGAACGATGAGAGGAGTCCTCCCCCTGAGGATGAAGAAGCGGCAGAAACACCGTGAGATGAACTGACCGTAACCCCCACTCCCCGTCCCCCTGTGCCGCTGAGGGGGGGGAAGGTTGAAGCCGGGAGTGAAGTTGAGCCCAGGAAGATGGGAGGGGTGGGGGGAAGCGTTTTAAGAGTTGATTTTATTTTCTCATTCCTCTACTCTGTTTTGCCTAGTAATAAATCAGATGAATTCCCACTCTAAGTTCGGTCTGTTTTGCTCGTGACAACAATTAGTGAGTGATCTCTCCCTGTCCTTATCTCGACCTACAAGCATTTCGTTATGCCTTTTCTCCCCTCTTTATTGAATGAGGGGAGTGAGAGAGCGGCTCTGGTGGGCACCTGGCCTCCAGCCAGGGTCAACCCACCACAGACTGCCTTTTCTGAGAAAAATGATGAATATGTATATTTTGATTCTATATAACCTGTGTGTTGGTGATCACCTGGCATGCAAGTTAGGTGGAGCTATCCCCCGTGCATCCAGCGCTGCAACAAAGAATGCCTCCCTTTAACACTACATTGGTGTTACGAGGTTTATTCCCGGGTTTTGGTGACACCTGCAAAGGGGAAGGAGCAACTCATCCTGGAAACTCTTTCCAGACACATGTGCAACAAGAAGGGAATTGCTGTTTTTCATTACTCTCTATTCCTAGCTCATTTCTCTCAGACTGTGTTCTCCTTTTTTGTGGGTGTGGGTGTGTTTCTGTGTGCGCGCAGATGTTGGCAACTAAATCTGAAGCTGAACTAGCCAGCAAGTACAAGGGTGAACAGCAGTAAACTAATCTCCAGCAACTCTCCAGCAGCACTAGCCAGTGAGTGGAGCAGATCAGCATCAGGGACTGCCCAGGGTTTAGAGCAGGACACCAGACAAACCGTGCCCGGGCTCCAGGCATTAACTCTGCACAGACCTACGGTCAGGCCCAGGGTTCAGTGGACCTGCTGTTCAGTGGACGTGCTTGCAGGAGTGAGCGACGGCGTGTGTCCAGCACTGAATTCTAGTCCTGGGCAGGCAGAAGGGAAGTGAAGGGTTGGGCCATGTGTGTGTGGTTTTGGGTATTGTGGAAAAAAAGACAAAAATACTAGCACTGTTCCTCCCACTTTTACCAGGCTCAACTACAGTCCTTCACTGCAGACTAGTCAGTCCAGCACGGGTTCTCCACATGCTGCAGTTCTAAACAGCAAAATATGTTTCACTGTGGGCTCTTCCACACGCCTCAGGCCCGTCAGGAAAATTCTTCACTGGCACGGTTCTCCACGGGTTGCAGTTCCTTCAGGAATATCCACCTGCTCCATCACAGGTGCTAGGGATGCCACAAGCTTTGCAGGTGGCTCAGTGTTGTGGAGGCAGCTGGGACCAGCTGTGTCCGGCACAGGGCAGCCCCTTAGCTCTTCTCACAGAGGCCACCCTGCAGCACCCCCCTCTCCCCTCCACCACCACCACCACCTAGCCACATCTAGCCAATACGGAGCCCATTGGGAATCCCTGCTTGGCCCTGCTCCTGGCTGCACCTGCAAGTGGGCCCAGCAGCAAAGAGACGAGGCCAGAGAAATCCCCCAGCTGTTTGAGTCGATTGCATTGGTGTTGCAGGGCTTCAGTACGCGTACTTGTTACTCCCGATAACAATCATTGTGAAAAAAGAAAAGGAATGCCCCCGCCCTGTTCCACCCCCTATCTCTCAGTTTCTTATTGCTGAGCAGACGTCATATGGTATGGAATATCCCGTTGGTCAGTTTGGGTCAGCTGTCCTGGTTGTCTCCCTTCCGAAGATCTTGCCCACCCCCAGCCTGCTGCTGAGTGGGGGAGGAAATGTTGGAGACACAGCCTTGGTGTGTGCTGGCACTGCTCAGCAGCAGCCAAAACACAGGTGTGTTATCAACACCTTGCTAGCTAGCAAGAGACAGCACAGCACTATGAGGGCTGCTGTGGGGAGAATTAACTCCATCTCAGCCAGACCCAATACAGCTCCCTTCAGGTTTTTCAGTGAGATCTGTGCTGGGACAGACTTCTTCTCCCCTTTCCAGCCCTTCTGCCCAGAAGGTGTTTCTAGTCACTGGTGTGTACGTGAAATGCAAGAGCAGGTGGCATTCCATGCACACATCCAGCCCTTGTGCTCTTCCTGGTGCCACCGAGCACACTCCAAACTCTTGGCTCACGCTGATGAAACTGTGAACGAGGTGGGTTGTACAAGTGGGATGAACAAACCCATCTGAGAATGAGATAGAGAGGTGGGTATTTTTGATGTGTCATTATATGGACTACACGAACTCTTGTATTCAAGACATCTCCAGAGCACCCTCACTGCCATCTCTTGGTAGCTCACAGGAGGGGCAATGCAGCCCTGGAAGAGCTGCCCTAGAGACTGTGACTTCTCTGCCAGTGTCAAGGTTCAGAAGTCGATGGCACAAGGCCCAGAGCTTCCTGAGGTAACTGGGAAGTTTAGTCTGCTCGGAGCAGAAGGTTGTCCCAGAGGACCTCCAGCGATCCAAGCATTATTATTCTGTGTTGCACTGAATCACACGATCCCTTGAGCAGTGACCAAAAGGCAATGCCCTGGAAGGCAGCAGCAGCATGAGATTGCATGGAAGTTGCATCATTTGTTTCAGGAATGCTGCTAAATTGTGTGAAAATGCCCTTGAGGAAAGTGGCGCATTGGCAGTATGAGCTCTGCTGTCCCTGGCATGCCTGAGGCTGGGGCACCGTGTTCCATGAAGTCCAGAGCAGGGTGACTCATGTTTGCCTGGAGTTCAGGGTTTTTCCCAACTCTTCCACATCACAATAACTCTCAGGTGCTCTGGAAGGCCACATTCAATGTCCCTTTGTAGTCTGAAATGCACGGAATGGGCCACCCCATCTCTCACCAAGGAAGAAGAGCCATGAGCTTTTGGCTTGATGCCCTGAGCCTCTCCTCAAAAGCAGGTCATCCAGACCTCTGGACTCTGGGGTGAACTTGCTGAGCAAAACACGTAAATTTGGATGTGGGTCTCGTTCAGGGAAGGACGCAGGCATCTCTTTGATCGCAAATCCAAGCCGTGGTAGGGAATGATGAGGGTAAGCAAGGTCATCGTGGCCATCACTCCTGCCCACAAGGGGCTTCCCTCCAGCCCCAACGATCTTTCCTTTGAAATTTGCCACATTCCTGGAGAAGTGAGTCCCTTCTCCTGTATGGGATTGTGCAGTCTTGACCTTCTGCTTGAACCTACCCACTGTCTCCAGTGTGTCTATGATGACCTGCAGGGAGAAACATCTCTCAGGCTTAGCTGGAGTGCTTTCACTGAAAGCATTGGAGAACTGACTTGAGGTGTCCTTCCTGGCTCACTGTGATTGGTGGCCATGCTCATCATGAAGAGGGCAATGTGACAAAGGCAATCCATGTGACACAAAGCAGCTTAAAATCTCCCTGCACGGTAGCCTGAGACCTCCGAGTTCATTGGCCTTATCAATCAGGGACACGGATGAATTGTTTTGATGTCAGGAAGCATCAGGGTCTCAGGCCCTGATCCTGGTAGGGGCCTTCAACCACCCAGACATCTGCTGGAAAAGCGATGAGAGAAGAAGAGAAATAGCCCCATCCAGGGTTATGGGCAGGAGAAGTGTGGAGAAGGGCAAAGCAAGGCCCTTGCGCTTCCCACCACAGGCCCAGGGCTAGTGAGCTTGCCAGGGAGACATTTTTCGTGCCCGGTCGAGGGCACAGGTCAGAGGAGGGGAAAGCATGGTGAGCACAAGCGCTGGAGCTGGCAGTGCCAGGCAGCGTCAGGCAGGGCTGTGGGAGGTCCCGGCTGAGGTGCTGGGGGGAGCAGAGTGGCGCAGCGGAAGCGTGCTGGGCCCATAACCCAGAGGTCGATGGATCGAAACCATCCTCTGCTAATGGCTTTCGTCCTGACTCCAGAGGCAGCTGCTGCTGCCTCTGTCTTGCATCCTTCAAGAAACGTCACCCTGCACTGCTGAGCTCCTGTGTTTCTCTCTTCCCATGAGGCAGCTCGGTCCCCAACTTCCCAGCCACAAGCGGGGACCTCCAGGGCTCTGCAGGTGGGGAGGAGGACGAGGCTGGTGCTGCTTTGGGAAACACCAATGCAATCGACTCAAACAGCTGGGGGATTTCTCTGGCCTCGTCTCTTTGCCCACTGCAGGTGCAGCCAGGAGCAGGGCCAAGCAGGGATTCCCAATGGGCTCCGTATTGGCTAGATGTGGCTAGGTGGTGGTGGTGGTGGAGGGGAGAAGGGGTGCTGCAGGGTGGCCTCTGTGAGAAGAGCTAAGGGGCTGCCCTGTGCCGGACACAGCTGGTCCCAGCTGCCTCCACAACACTGAGCCACAAGCAAAGCTTGTGGCATCCCTAGCACCTGTGATGGAGCAGGTGGATATTCCTGAAGGAACTGCAACCCGTGGAGAACCGTGCCAGTGAAGAATTTTCCTGACAGGCCTGAAGCGTGTGGAAGAGCCCACAGTGAAACATATTTTGCTGTTTAGAACTGCAGCATGTGGAGAACCCGTGCTGGACTGACTAGTCTGCAGTGAAGGACTGTAGTCGAGCCTGGTAAAAGTGGGAGGAATAGTGCTAGATTTTTTGTCTCTTATCCCTCACTACCCAAAACCACGCACATGGCCCAATCCTTTTCTTCACTTCTGGCTGCTCAGGACTGCAATTCAGTGGTGGAATACTACACCTTCCCTCCCACATGCATGTCGGAAGGTCCTCTGAACCCTAGACTGTACCATAGATCTGTGTAGCATGCGTGCCTGGAGCACGGCCCTGGTTTGTCCAGTGTCCTCATCCCTCACGCTCACACCCCACAAAAAAAAAAAAGAGCCCAGTCACACAGAAGTGAGCTAGGAGTAGAGTGTAAAGAAAAAGAACAACAAACCAAATCACCTTCCTGTTCCTCACATGTCTGCAGAGGGTTTCCAGGATGAGTTTCTCCTTTCGATTCCCAGGGATCAAGGTGAGTCTGACCAACCTGCAGTTCCCCAGGTCCTCCTTTGTGCCCTTCTGGAAGATAGGAGTGACACCACCTCCAACCTCTTGAGCGCATAAGGTGGTGTCAACCCTTGAACAAAGACTCCAGCTGCCGTGCAGGGTGTTGGTGTTTAGGGGGAACAGTTTGCAAGAGTGGGCAAGATCTATGGAAAGGGCAAGGTAGAGCCTGGCTGAGGAAAAGTGTGGAGAGGCCAAGGGAGAATAAATGGGAAGTGTGGGTGCCTTTTTGGTGGAGTACGTATGTCCAGAGCTTTTTTCCAGCAGTGGCAAGCATTGTCCAATTCCAGAGCATGGACCAAAATATTAAACGACCCACAAAAGCCATCATTTACCTCACTAGATGAACGCAGCTCGATTCCCTTTTGACTCTGGAGCAGGAAGATGCTATAAAAGAGTCCGTGTGGAGGTGGTGCACCCGGCAGTGCCTATCTGCATGCAGAGCAAGGGTGGGAGGTGGTTGCAGGCGAGAGCGTGAGCATGAGGAGAGGCTGGAGGAAGTGTATGTGCGGGCGGCTGGAAGGAGGAGGCTGGCCAGTCTGTGAAAAAGCAACAGTCTTGGCTGTGTTGACTGTTCTGGGAAGTGGGGTTGTATGTGGGGTTTGTGTTAGCACAGTATTTCCAGAGTCTGTCATCAGCGGTGCTTCAAGTAGGTGGAGTTACAAAGATGGGAATCGTGATTGCGCATGCTCTGCTTCCTAATGGAATGCCCACCCTAACCCCAGCTTGCAGTCACACTGCATACCTCCAGACCTGAAAACCCACCACACCAGTGAAAGAGAGAAGTGCCATGACTGGTTTCCATACGAAGTTTGCGAACAACAGTTGAGAGGACTGAGACGTTAACTCAAATGTCTGTATGAACATCACATCTGAGCAGTTGGGACACTGGTCTTTGACCACCCCCCCAGAAGTAAAAGAGGGTTACTGTGTGTCACATTTCTGTGTCCATTGTTTCTTGCCCTCCCACTTGGGCACCAGTGACAAGAGGATGGCTCTCTCTCCTTTAATCCACCTGTCCACTCTCCAGCAACCTCAGCCTTTCCCTTCCCCAGGCAAAGCAACCCCAGCTCTCCCAGCCTGTCCTTGTAGGACAGATGAGCCAAGTCACCTCAGTGTCCCTTTGGCAGGGCTGACAGAGCCCCTAGCTGTGCAGAAGTGGGAATCAGCCACAAGATGACACCCATGGAGTCCCTGTAAGGGCACCTGGCATGCAGCCATCAAGGTCTCCTGCAGAGGAAGGACACCTTGAAGAAGCCTTCCCACTTGCTGCCGGGCAAAGATTGGACCACAAGACAAAGCAGAAGCAACAGCCTTCAGTCAGGGAAAGACGTGCGCTTGCCCCAAAGTTCCTGCACCGAGAGCAGCAGTGCCTGCTGAGAGGTTTTGGTGGCACAGTGTGGAGGGGAGAAAGGCATCATCTGCGAGTCTAAACAGGGACACTGGACATCCCTTTCTTCTTGACTGCACGCTTGCATGTAGGAGGCCTTGCTTTACTGCTGAGCACAAAGGTGGGTTGGTTATTTTTTTCCCTCCCAAAAAACTCCGAGTAGCAAGATGCATCACCAAAAGGAAAGGAGGTAGGAAACAAGACTTCCAAGTGTCAGGACTGTAGCTGAGATTCAGGCTCAGAAAGGACACTTCTCCCTGCCCATCCACAACTGGTTGACAGCTCGGGACATAAGCCAGTGCTCTTCCTTGCAGAGCGGGTATCTATTGGAGGGAGGAGGAGAACAAACCACCACGAGTCTCCAGCTATGCTGCACAAAGTCTTTAATGAGAAGGAGCAGATGCAGTGGCACAGAAGAGAGAAACACGCCTGCAGGGTTCAGGGAGGCACAGAGAATGGCCCGTTTCCCAAGGAGAAGCTCCACACAAAGCACTGGCCTTTTCCCATTCTGCTCTCCCTGGTGGCAATCCCAGCCCACCAAGAGCAGTCCCTAACTCCGGCACCCTCCCCCCATCAGCAGGAGGTTCATCAAAGCAGAAGAGAACGAGCCCTTTCTCCAGGAGCTCAGAGCAAAGCAGAGCCAGAGGAGGCACGGCCAGGCCTGCCGTGCAGCCAGGAGCAGTGGGCACAGGTCCCTCCGGCCAGGTGGCATGAGGACACCCAGCCCGTCTGCAAGCCGTGGCCACGCTCCTGCTGCTGCAGGGTCCCCGTCTTCCTTCCTGCTCCGAAGGGGATGATGCGCCGGCTTCAGCAGTTCAGGCTGCAGCGGAGGGGAGGCAGACACAGCCCTGACCCCCCCAGACCAAGGGAGCCCCCAGAAGAGATGGGAACCCCCCCGGCGCTGAGGGAGCTCCCAACAGCAGCGGACAGAGAGGATCCAACAGCTGTGCTCTGAGGGAAAGAGGTGAGGATGGGGCCCGGCAGGGTCACCACCACCGGGGAGGCCTGGATGGCCACCGTCGAGTCAGCGCAGCGGGCGACACAGGGCTCACTGCAGCTGCTTGCAAGTGGGGTTGGGCCAGAGGCACCGCAGGGTGTTTGGAGACAGGGTCTGAAGCAAGACATCTCTGGGTGAGGGAGGCAAAGCTGAAACGCAGAGAAGAGAGGAAACAGAGACCTCAGTATCAGTTTGTCTTTTCCTCAGCTCTCTCTGAAGATACGCTTTGCTGCCCTCCATCTCCACCTCTAGCTGCAAGCCCAGAAAGAACCCGCAGATGATCTTGCTAACATGCACAACAGCCGTGACACTGTCTGAAAACACACACTGTGCTTACAGCTCCCACGGCCGGCCCTCATCGTGCCCTCCTAGTTGCACGGCACAGGCAAGCTGACCCACTTTTGGAAGAGGACCCAGCAGAGTGGGTTTAAAGCACCTGCGGAAAGACTGATCGTACCCCATCTCCAGAATACACAGTGCTGCGCTGAAGAAAGCCCTGCATGCTCTTGGCCATTTGGATAGAGCCCATCTACGAAATGTAGGCAGAAATTCTGCTGGGCAGAGCTCCCTGCAGATGAGCCCCATTGATCATTTCCTGCTTGAAAGAACCCCCCTCTTCCCTGCTCTCCCCTGCCAGCCCCATCACAAGGGAAACAGGTCACAGCCCTTCAGCAGTTCTGTTGCGGGGCCAAGCTGAGGCAGCCCAAGTATCAACCTGAGCAGCCCCCATGACAGCAGCTCAGCCCAGAGGGAGAGATGGAGCGGACTCAGGCTTACCTCGTTCCTCGAGGAAAGGGAGCCAAGAGAGGAGGATGCGGAGCCTGGAGCACCACAGGCTTTTATGCTGTGTCCCAGAGCCCCACGGGGCCACAAACATTCCTTGCTCATGAAGCACCTAAACACCGAGCAGTTGCCGCTTGCCAAGGCCTCGCTGGTGATTAAGCCCTTGCCTCTTTCATCTGAAACGATTTCCTCCTGCTGCATAGCATCTAACCTCAATATAATTAATTTGTGTCCCGGCCTGCTAAGACCAATTGGCTGGGAGGTCTCAGGCTGCTGTGCAGAGATTTTAAGTGGCTTTCAGTCACATGGATCATATTCAGTACATCTCCTTCTTCACGGTGACTTTGGTGACCAGTGACCAAATTTGGCTATTAGGGAGACCTCAAGTCAGCTCTCAAGTGCTTTCAGTGCATGGCATCAGTCTGATCCTGGGAGGCATCTCTCTCCCAGCAGGTCGTCGTAGGCTCACAGAACATGGTGGGAGAAGAGACTCACATCTTCAGGGATGTGGCAAAGCTCAATGGCAAAGAAGGACCATTTTGGACTGATGGGAGGCCCCGTGCAGGTAGGAGGGAGGGCCATGAGGACCTTGCTTACACTCATCAAGCTTTATCACAACCTCCTTTTTCTGCCTATGACCCCAGAGAACAAAGGCAGATTTATAACATTGAAGAGCAGAGCAGGGGGCCAGACAGGTCTCTGTGAGGTGACCTCTCCCTGGGGTCTCCATAGCCATGTCCCTTGATGACTTGACCAGGTCCTCACGCTTCTTCCAACCAGGGCTCTGGGCTCAGATTGGGAAGTGGAGAGCCTGTTGGACAGAAGTAAATCAGGGCATAGGAGGGTGATCAGAGAGATGCCCACATCCTCCCCTGAAAGAGACCCACAGCCAGATGGACTTGTTTGGCTCAGCAAGTTCACCTCAGAGGCCAAAGACCTGGATGACCTGCTTTTGAGGAGAGGCACAGGGCACGGAGGCAAAAGCTCCTGGGTCTTTTTTCTGGGTCAGGCCCATTCCACACATTTAAATCCAGAAAGGGACATTGGATCCGTGTCCCAGAGCACCTGGGAGTCATAGTGATCTGGAAGAGTTGTGAAAACCCCTGAACTGCAGGCAAACGTGAGTCACCCTGCTGTGGACATAGTTCCCCGGCCTGAAACACGCTGGTGACAGAAGAGCTAATAGCCTCATTCCTCCCAAAGTGCTTCTTTCCTCAAGGGCATGTGGTGGGATGTGGTGTGTAACTGGAAAGTTCGGTCCGCTCAGAGCAGGAGGTTGGCCCAGAGGACCTCCAGAGACCCTTTCCAACCATCATTATTCTGGGGTGGGCTGAATCACACAATCCCTTGAGCAGCCACCAAAAGGCAATGCCCTGGAAGGCGGCAGCAGCAGCATGAGATTGCATGGAAGTACCAGTTGTTTCAGGAATGCTGCTAACTTGTGTGGAAATGCCCTGGAGGAAAGTGGCGCACTGGCGCTATGAGTTCTGCTATCCCTGGCACGCCTGAGGCTGGGGCACTGTGTCCACTGAAGTCCACAGCACAATGACTCACGTTTGCCTGGAGTTCAGGGTTTTTCCCAACTCTTCCACATCATGATGACTCCCAGGTTCTCTGAGAGGCTGATCCGATGTCCCTTTGTAGTTTGAAATGCATGGAATGGGCCACCCCGTCTCTGACCAAGGAAAAATGGCTATGACCTTTTGGCTTGATGCCCTGAGCCTCTGCTCAAAAGCAGGTCATCCAGACCTTTAGGCCCTGGGTTGAATTTGCTGAGCAAAACAGCAGAATTTGGGTGTGGGTCTCGTTCAGGGAAGGATGCAGGCATCTCTTTGATCGCAAAACCAGGCCGTGGTTGAGCATGATGAGGGTAAGCAAGGTCATCGTGGCCGTCACTCCCGCCCACAAGGGGCTTCCCTCCAGCCCACAATAATCGTTCCATTCCATTGATTTTTGCCATATCCCTGGAGAAGTGAGTCCCGTCTCCTGCATGGGATTGTGCAGTCTTGTCCTTCTGCCTGAACTTACCCACTGTCTCCTGTGTGTCTATGATGACCTGCAGGGAGAATTGTCTCTCAGGCTTAGCCGGAGCGCTTCCACTGAAAGCACTTGAGAGCTGGCTTGAGGTGTCCTTCCTGGCTCAATTTCACCATGACCGGTGGCCATGCTCATCATGAAGAGGGCAATGTGACAAAGGCAATCCGTGTGACACAAAGCAGATTAAAATCTCCCTGCACAGCATCGTGAGACCTCCGAGTTCATTGGCCTTAAGAATCAGGGACGCAGAAGAATCGTTTTGATATTAGGAAGCATCACGCTTGCAGATCCTGATCCTGGTAGGGGCCTTCAACCACCCAGACATCTGCTGGAAAAGCAGCACAGTCAACTGCAAGCAGTCCAGGAAACTAGTGGAGTGAGAGAGAGCCTGACCAGAGGAGAGGCACTGCTGGGCCTGTTTTTCACTAGTGCAGAAGAACTTGTTGGAGAGGTGAAAATTGCAGGTAGGCTGGGTTGCTGCGCTCATGCCCAGGTGTAATTCTCAGTCTGGAGTGGTAAAGGATTGTTAAATGTAGGGGAAGGACCCTTAACCTGAGAAAGGCAACCTTTTGGATGCTTAGGGCACCAGTGTGGGGGGTACCTTGAGAAACTGCCCTCAGAGATAAAGAAGCCAACGAAAACTGGGAGATACTAAAAGATATTTTTCTTGGGGCGCAAGCAGCTCTCCATCCTGATGTGCAGGAAGACGGGCAGAGGAGATTATAGGGGAGAGGACTGGGAGTGCAAGGAGTGAATCAGGGAAGCCAAGACACAGCTGGAGTTGAAATTGGCTAGGGACTTTAAAAATAACAAGTAGGGTTTCTTCATGTATGAAAGTAACAGTACCCCCTCTGATGAGCGAAACAGGAGAACTGGCTACAACTGACATGGAAAAGACAGACGTATCAACAACTTCTATGTCCTAAGTAACCGTCAGATGAAGTTCCTAAGTCACTATCCATCAAATCTGAAACGTCATGGCACATTGGGGAAATTTGCAGCACCTGGAAAAGGGGAACCATAAGCCCCATTTTTAAAAGGTGGAAGAAGGAAGTCCTGGGCAACTGCAGGCTGGTCAGTCTCCCCTCTGTGCCCTGCGAGATCATGGAGCTGATCCTCCTAAGAACTATGCTAAAGGCACGTGGAAAACAGAGAGGTGATTGGTGAGAGCCAACACGGCTTTACTAAGGGCAAATTTTGCCTGACAAACTTAGTGGCCTTCTACAACAGGGTTACAGCATTGATGGGAAAGCAAAGAGCAACCGATGTCATCTACCTGGACTTGTGTAAAGCCTTTGATACTGTCCCACACTACATCCCTGTCTCTAAAACAGAGAGACATGGATTTGACAGGTGGACCACTTGCTGGATAAGGAATTGGCTGGATGGTGGCACTCAAAGACTTGCAGTTAACAGCACAGAGATGACCAGAGGGCTGGAGAACCTCTCTTTACGAAGGGAGGCTGAGAGAGTTGGGGTTGTTCAGGCTGGAGAAGAGAAGGCTCCAGGGAGACTTTATAGATACCTTCCAGAACCTGAAAGGGTCCTAGAGCAAAGATGGGGAGGGAGTGTAGTGATAGGACTGTTGTTGTACATTGAAACATAGGAATGTTTCAGATAGAAAGAGGGTAGATTTAGATATTAGGAAGAAATACATTCCGGTGAGGGGGGTGAGACACCGTTTGTCCAGAGAAGCTGTGGAAGCCACACCTCTGGAAGTCTTGAAGGCCAGGTTGGATGGGCATTTGAAGAACCTCATCTAGGGGAAGGTCTCCCTGTCCATGGCAGGGAGGCTGGAACTAGATGACCATTAAAATCCCTTCCAAACCTAATCCATTCTATGATTCATCCTATGATCCTAGGTGCTATGAAGTGGGATCAAAACATTTCAGGTGAAAAAGGCAAGGGCTTAGTCACCAGCGAGGCCTCAGCAAGTGGTAACTGCTCGGTGTTTAGGTGCTTCATGAGCAAGGAATGTTTGTGGCCCCGTGGGGCTCTGGGACACAGCATAAAAGCCTGTGGTGCTCCAGGCTCCGCATCCTCCTCTCTTGGCTCCCTTTCCTCCAGGAACGAGGTAAGCCTGAGTCCGCTCCATCTCTCCCTCTGGGCTGAGCTGCTGTCATGGGGGCTGCTCAGGTTGATACTTGGGCTGCCTCAGCTTGGCCCCGCAACAGAACTGCTGAAGGGCTGTGACCTGTTTCCCTTGTGATGGGGCTGGCAGGGGAGAGCAGGGAAGAGGGGGGTTCTTTCAAGCAGGAAATGATCAATGGGGCTCATCTACAGGGAGCTCTGCCCAGCAGAATTTCCACCTACGTTTCGTAGATGGGCTCTATCCAAATGGCCAAGAGCATGCAGGGCTTTCTTCAGCGCAGCACTGTGTATTCTGGAGATGGGGTACGATCAGTCTTTCCGCAGGTGCTTTAAACCCACTCTGCTGGGTCCTCTTCCAAAAGTGGGTCAGCTTGCCTGTGCCGTGCAACTAGGAGGGCACGATGAGGGCCGGCCGTGGGAGCTGTAAGCACAGTGTGTGTTTTCAGACAGTGTCACGGCCGTTATGCATGTTAGCAAGATCATCTGCGGGTTCTTTCTGGGCTTGCAGCTAGAGGTGGAGATGGAGGGCAGCAAAGCGTATCTTCAGAGAGAGCTGAGGAAAAGACAGACTGATACTGAGGTCTCTGTTTCCTCTCTGCTCTGCGTTTCAGCTTTGCCTCCCTCACCCAGAGATGTCTTGCTTCAGACCCTGTCTCCAAACGCCCTGCGGCGCCTCTGGCCCAACCCCACTTGCAAGCAGCTGCAGTGAGCCCTGTGTCGCCCGCTGCGCTGACTCGACGGTGGCCATCCAGGCCTCCCCGGTGGTGGTGACCCTGCCGGGCCCCATCCTCACCTCTTTCCCTCAGAGCACAGCCGTGGGATCCTCTCTGTCCGCTGCTGTTGGGAGCTCCCTCAGCGCCGGGGGGGTTCCCATCTCTTCTGGGGGCTCCCTTGGTCTGGGGGGGTCAGGGCTGTGTCTGCCTTCCCTCCGCTGCAGCCTGAACTGCTGAAGCCGGCGCATCATCCCCTTCGGAGCAGGAAGGAAGACGGGGACCCTGCAGCAGCAGGAGCGTGGCCACGGCTTGCAGACGGGCTGGGTGTCCTCATGCCACCTGGCCAGAGGGACCTGTGCCCACTGCTCCTGGCTGCACGGCAGGCCTGGCCGTGCCTCCTCTGGCTCTGCTTTGCTCTGAGCTCCTGCAGAAAGGGCTCGTTCTCTTCTGCTTTGATGAACCTCCTGCTGATGGGGGGAGGGTGCCGGAGTTAGGGACTGCTCTTGGTGGGCTGGGATTGCCACCAGGGAGAGCAGGATGGGAAAAGGCCAGTGCTTTGTGTGGAGCTTCTCCTTGGGAAACGGGCCATTCTCTGTGCCTCCCTGAACCCTGCAGGCGTGTTTCTCTCTTCTGTGCCACTGCATCTGCTCCTTCTCATTACAGACTTTGTGCAGCATAGCTGGAGACCTGTGGTGGTTTGTTCTCCTCCTCCCTCAGTTTGCCACTCACTCTGCAAGGAAGAACAACTCGCCTCTGTCCGGAGCTTACTGGCTGTTGAGTGTGGAAGCTGGTGGAGGTTGATAGTGGAGCAGCAGAAATAAGCAAGCAGGCAAGAGAAAGAGTAAAAAGCCTCATAGAAATGATGAATATGTATATTTTGATATATACTTGAGCCGGAAAAAAAAGAGGAATTAGCAGAGGATGGTTTCGATCCATCGACCTCTGGGTTATGGGCCCAGCACGCTTCCGCTGCGCCACTCTGCTCCCCCCAGCACCTCAGCCGGGACCTCCCACAGCCCTGCCTGACGCTGCCTGGCACTGCCAGCTCCAGCGCTTGTGCTCACCATGCTTTCCCTTCCTCTGCCCTGTGCCCTCGACCGGGCACGAAAAATGTCTCCCTGGCAAGCTCACTGGCCCTGGGCCTGTGGTGGGAAGCGCAAGGGCCTTGCTTTGCCCTTCTCCACACTTCTCCTGACCATAACCCCGGATGGGGGCTATTTCTCTTTTTCCCTCATCGTTTTTCCAGCAGTTGTCTGGGTGGTTGAAGGCCCCCACCACGATCAGGATCTGCAAGCGTGATGCTTCCTAAAATCAAAACGATTCTTCTGCGTCCCTGATTCTTAAGGCCAATGAACTCGGAGGTCTCACGATGCTGTGCAGGGAGATTTTAAGCTGCTTTGTGTCACACAGATTGCCTTTGTCACATTGCCCTCTTCATGATGAGCATGGCCACCAATCACACTGAAATTGAGCGGGGAAGGACATGTCAAGCCAGCTCTCAAATGCTTTCAGTGGAAGCACTCCAGCTGAGCCTGAGAGACAATTCTCCCCGCAGGTCATCATAGACACACAGGAGACAGTGGGTAAGTTCAGGCAGAAGGTCAAGACTGCACAATCCCATACAGGAGAAGGGACTCACTTCTGCAGGGATGTGGCAAAGCTCAACAGAATGGAAAGATCATTGTGGGTTGGAGGGGAGCCCCTTGTGGGCGGGAGTGATGGCCACGATGACCTTGCTTACCCTCATCATTCCCTACCACAGTCTGGATTTGTGATCAAAGAGATGCCTGCGTCCTTCCCTGAACGAGACCCACATCCAAATTTACGTGTTTTGCTCAGCAAGTTCACTATGCCCCAGCCTCCAGCATGACAAGGATAACATGGCTAATGACCCCAAAGTGTGGCTTTCCTCAAGGGCATTTCCACACAATTTAGCACCATTCCTGAAACAGTTGGTGCTTCTATGCAATCTCCTGCAGTTGCTGTCTTCCAAGGCATTGCCTTTCGGTGGCTGCTCAAGGGCTCCTGTGACTCAGTCCACCTTTGAAAAATGAAGTTTTGAGGGGACCTCTGCAGGTCCTCTGGGCCCATCTCCTGCTCCGAGCTGACCAAACTTCCCCGGTTCCTCAGCAGCCTCAGCAGGAACCTCCAGGCCTGATCCCATCAACTTCTAAACACTGCTGCTCTCAGAGAGGTCACTGTCTCTCAGGCAGCTCTTCCAGAGTTGAACTATGCTCGCTGACACTTCTTTTCCTGAACAGCAGATGATATTTCTACTGTTGCAATTTGCCCTTTTGCAGCGAACCTCTCGGGAGAGTCTGACAGCTGAGCCTCCCCGGCCCACATGTGGGCCACCAGGAGATGACAGTGACAGTGCCAGCAGTGGTGAGAAGATTCCAGGGTTATGAGGTAATGTCTGGAGATGGATGGGAAATAAATACCAGGATTAGGAGTGAAGATTCTCTCCGGGATTTGCCCTGAAAGCTGTGCAGGGACAGATTTTTTTTCTCCTCTTTCCAGCCCTTCTGCCCAGAAAGGGCTTCTTGTCACCGGCATGAAAGTGAAATGCAGAGCAGGTGGCATTCCATGCACACAACCAGCCCTAGTGCTCTCCATAGTGGCCTGGAGCACACTAAGAACTCCTGGCTCATGCAGATCCAACCTAGAATTAGGTTGCTTTTAAAAGCAAACTTTGGACTATACACGTGCAAGCTGACTTCCAACTATGTTTTCTATCACTGAATCATTCTTTGCAGCTTTTACTGTTTTAAGTAAACCCCTTTGATTCACTTAATCCCCATGCAAGTCACAATTACAGCCTCAGACCTAATGTTCTCTTTTTGTGTCTTTTTCGGTGGGTGGAGGTTATCCAGAAGACACAGGGCTGTTGTGCAAATGTTTGCTGCTCATGTGACACTCAAGGCACTGTCCTGGGGAAAGGACTCGGTGCAGTAAAGGGATTTCCAGAAGCACCTTTATTCTTGGCTTCCTTGTTAAGTGGCTCGAATAAAAGTTTTCATGGGGTCCGTTCAATGACACATCAAGAACCACCACTTTTCTCTCTCATTCTGAGATTGGTTCTTTTGTCCCACTTTTAAAACCCACCTAGATCTAGGTGTCATGAAGGACCCTTCAAGCCAGCTCTCGAGTGCTTTCAGTCCAGGGCTAGTACTGAGAGACATCTCACCCTGTGGGTCACTGTAGGCACACAGGAGACGGTGAGATAAGGACGCACGTATCCAGGGATGTGCCAAAGCACAACAGCAAGAAAGAACAGTTGTGGGATGGAGGGAATGCACCACTGAGGGCCACGAGGACCTTGCTTACGCTCATCAGGCTTTACCACAGCCTGCTTTTTCTGCCCGCGTCCTGCCCTGAAAGAGACCAACACCCAAATTGACCTGTTTTACTCAGCAAATTCATTCCAGAGGCCAGAGGCCTGGATGACCTGCTTTTGAGGAGAGGCGTGGGGCAGGGAGCCAAAAGTTCATGGCTCTTTTTTCTGGGTCAGGGATGGGGTGGCCCATTCCATGCATCTAGAAAGGGACACTGGATCTGGCTCCCAGAGCACCTGGAAGTCACTGTGATGTGGAAGAGTGGGGAAAACCCCTGAACTCCAGGCAAACATGAATCACTCCGCTGTGATCTGCTGTGTGCACTGTGGCCCAGCCTCAAGCGTGCCAGAAATACACAGAAGTAGCTCACAGTCTACTTCCGCTGAAAATTCTGCTTTCCTCCAAGCCCTTTCCACACAATTTAGAACCATCCTGAATCAACTGGTGCTTCTGTGCAATCTTGTGCTGCTGCTTCCAAGGCATTGCCTTTTGGTGGCTGCTCAAGGGCTCCTGTGACTCAGCGTACCCCAGAAGGTTCGAAAGGACCTCTGGAGTTCCTCTGGGCTGACCTCCTAGTTTGATCTTCCCAGTTTCCTCAGAGGCTCCTGGCCTTGTCCCATTGACTTCTGAATACTGTCACTGTTGGAGACATCACTGTCTCTTGGGTAGCTCTCTCCAGGGCCGCAACACGCCCCCTTTCACCTCTCTTCCCAAAACCGCAGCTGGCATTAGCCTTGCTGAAACTTGTCAGGAAAGCGGCTGTTAGTGATTATTCAAGTCGTGTTGTACAGGAACATCTGAAGGACATAAGACCTGTGGCTGGCTGTCAGGACCAGACAACCCTACCCGTGTGCTGAGAAGTACGCCAGGCACGGAAGCCCCCACCCCCTGAAGACAGGGAAGAGGCAACTTTTGACAGCGTCATTCCCCGTGGGTTCTCATATTGCTCTGTGATTGCCTGACGGCCAGGCAGAAGGTGGGTGGGGGTGGGGTTTTTCTGCATTACACCGGACTCATTTCTGTGTGACTCTGCTCTTCTCTTTTTGTGGGGTTGGTTGTGTGTGTGTGTGTGAGCTGTTGTCTATGATGGTTCAAGCTGCCTAGAAGCCTGGCTAAAATCAGATCATTTCCGGCCAAGGAGGGGGACAAGAACCCTTAGCACAGAATTAGCAATTGGGGTGCAGGTTCCTCCCAGTCACCCCAGGGCAGGGCTGGACCAGCAGGACTGAGTGGTGCCCTGTCTTCAATGCTGCAAGGCTTCCTCAGATGGCTCTGGGCAGCCTGAGCAGTGAGAGCCTCTCGGTGAGGGCGAGGAACAAGATGGCAGTGCCGAGAC
Source organism: Grus americana (assembly GCF_028858705.1). Lineage (NCBI taxonomy): Eukaryota > Metazoa > Chordata > Aves > Gruiformes > Gruidae > Grus > Grus americana. Next base: position 697,973 of record NC_072861.1, on the reverse strand, counting down.
CTGCATTTTGGGGCATGTGTTTGCTGGCTGCCTGTCCCAGCCATGGACCAGAGCACGCAGAACCAGGCAGAGGAGGCAAAAACAAATTGGGAAGGAGAAGGCTGGGAAGTGGGTGCAGATGTGAGCATGGAGAGAGTGGCCACGGCCTGCCTTCTGCAGGAGGTATTGCTCAGGGGAAAGCTTTAGACTGCAGACCACGAGGTTCCCTTTCCACTGACCCTTTCCTTCTTCATCCATGCTGCCAACCTCCCCTAATTTTCCCTTTGCTTGCGCTGCTTCTGCCACCCTCAGTGGCATGGCTGCGTGGAACAGATCACGCACCAGCAAATGGCTCATCTCTCCTTCTCTTCCTCTGGGCCCTCTCTGCATTTACCCCTCAGGGTTTCCTTTTTCCTTCAGATGCTGCACCACCCAGGCAGGCTACCAGCAGCCCCTTTTCCTCTCAGGAGCTGTTCTGCTGCTGCTCTGTTGGGAGCAGGTGGGCACGTGACTGAAAGAAGCCCTCTGGGAAGTCTGCAGCTCTTTTCTATGCCAGCATCTGTAATGGCAGGGGATGTTCTCCTGATGGCACAGTCACCACCATGTCCTCTTTTGCACTTCCACGTCTTTGCCAGAAGAGGAGGAGACAGGAGAAACCCACTCATCAGCATCTCATCCTCGGGTGTAAATTAGGAAAGCTGCCTGGGAAAGGTTGTCCATGTGTGCAAGGGCTGGGGAGGGGTCAGGCAGAATACCCCCACGACCCCAGGCAAGATCTCAGATCTATGGTGAGTCTTCACTTCATCCTTGGCAATGAGGGCCATGTATGCACACAAGGACCTCTTCTGTAGCACAGATTTTGTGCTGGCCTCTTTGCTTCGCTTCGCTTCGCTTACCTGTTGCTCCACCCCAGTCTGCCTTCATGAGACCTAAAGTGAGAGGCACTTGGTGAGTGCTGGCCATACCTCAGATCCAGGAGGTGTCTTCCCTTCATCTTCAGCAATGAGGGCCACGTTGTGCAGACTCTCTTTGGAGATGACCTGCTGTAGTTTCAGGTGTAAGGAGGAGAGCTGGTGGGGCTGTGCTGCTTGGGATGTCAGGTGAGGTCAGGCTCTTAAGTTCTTCTCAACAACCAACAACAGCCGATCTCTTTTCATGGCTCATAGTCATCACTGCTCCATTCCCTTCCCCG